>NC_141597.1:54361701-54674701 GCF_047967505.1 Dipteris shenzhenensis | reverse complement strand
TAAATGCTTGAGAAAGAATGTAGATTTAAGGAAAGGGGGGGACATAATGGAAATTTGGTGGTATCTTATAAGCTTAAATAGGGGTGTTTCATCATCCTATGTGGATCTTAAATAGGGGGTTTTCTTGAAGTTCATGCACGCAGGTGACGTCCCCCTTTAATGAAGAGTGAATCCCCCGAGGGACTCAAGTTCACTTCATGAGGATGGAGAAAGATCTTGAATAAGGTTCACTAGTAGGGCTAAAAGGATTGATGTACCTCCCTATAGCATCCATGGATGCATGATTCCTAAGAATTGGGGGGAATTTCCTTTCCCAATTTTGTGATTCACCCACATATTTTGATTGGAATGCAGGGACGAACTCCTCACATATGAGTCCCCATATGAGGAGGACAAGGTGAGGTAGGTTGGTAGATGGGAGGGCTGATATAGACTACAAAGGGGTAGCACATAGCCTACCACGTGGACATTGAGTTAATCCTTCTTGTGTTTATTTAGGTTTGCCATGTGGCCTACACAAACCAATGCATAGGGCTAGTGGAGGTGTTGGATCTAGGGAGGTGGGATGGGAAAATACCTAGAAAAAGGTACTAGAGAATCAATCCTTTAAAGACACCCAAATCTTCCTTGTAGACCTAGACAAGTCTGCTAGGTCAACAACTAAATAGCAAGTAAAGGGCCACATGTAGGTTGGGTTTGGGCTAGTCAGTAGTCAACCTTTAGCTAGGTCAAAAAGAGGGCTAGTTAGCCTAATAAGGGTTATTAGAAATAGGCCAAGTGATCTATTTTAGGATGGCTTCAAACCTATAAAATCAACCCCATTGTCTTGTATGTACACTTAATTTCTATATTTGGGAAGTAGGTTAGACTACAAAATCACAAAGTTGAATCAAATTTGAATCAAATTCAAATTTTTTTTAGGTCTTTTGTTCATACTTTGAAATGGAATACCAAGAGGAGTCAATTTTTGTGATTCGCAAAGAATGAACAATACAAGGTTTAAAATTTAAGCCATTCGCTTGTATAGGTCAACAAAAAACCAATGCTAGAAAACAAGAGGGAAGGGGAAGGTGATAGAACAAATGTCACCTTGTGAGAACACATTGCATGGCATGTACAAGGCAAGGGTCTAGTTATAATAGTACCCCTATCAGATACATATGGCACAATGAATACAAATGCACCCTCAATGGGTACATACTACACAGAGTGGTAGCATGGTCATCTTCTATTAATCAACCAACAAACCTACCTACCTACGTATCTATGTATGATCTATCTATCTATCTATCTATTTGTCTGTAATGAGAGAAAAAAAGTCATCATGCCCACAAATTTATGAATAACAAAAACCCAAACATAGAGATTGTGGACAAAGAAATTTAAAAAAACTAGGAAGAAGGAAGTGATGCAACATTGGGTCCAATCTGCCCCCTCTAGATGGTGGTGGAAAAGAGAAAGTGTCATTAATAGTACATCCAAAAGTATCTCTAGTCCACAATTGGAGGGGCTGCTCCAGAGCCTCAAAATAACACAAGGCCTTTTTATATGTCTTTATCAATCCTTTAGTACATAGCTCAAAATAATACTACAAATACAAAACATATACTATATGTTCAAGATATTCCATGCAACACCACAAAACAGTATCCTCAAACTCCTTACAAATATTGTCCAAGGACCATTCTACTTGATCAACACATCAATTGGTAACATATTCATCATCTCCATTCTTTGGACTCAAACTTATCATCTAATATACTTAAGTTGCCACTTGTATTAGTAACAAGAAATTGATGAATCATCACACCAATTATATCCACAACAATTATGTTTGATATGTAAACATCAATACAAAAAAACATCACATGAATCTAGTTGCAATAACATCACCAATAATACCAACCTTCAAAATATAGACTTAAACCTTGCAAAATGCATCCTTGAGAAACCCCGCCATGAGTAGTGTGGTTGTATGGATCAACCATTAGAAGAAAATGATCACATAAAATAATTTTTGTAACAGTATCTATCTATCTAGTATCTAGTACACACACACACACACACACACACACCTATGTGTGTGTGTGTGTGTGTGTGTGTCTATGTGTGTGTGTGTGTGTGTGTGTGTGAGAGAGAGAGAGAGAGAGAGAGAGAGAGGGGCCATATCGCACTAAATGCAGGCGTGGGACTGCCTAGGTGGAGGGGGGCAAATGGAGGAACCATGCCACCTTACATTTTATAATATTACTACCATGGATTATGTACATCACACCTTATGGGTCCTCTTACGTGGAAGGGTGGCACATGGTCATGCCCTGCCACCTCAACCCTGGGCCCTATGCACACCATATTTTATTATACTATTACCACACATACAAACACACACACACATTTATACCTTTTTCCTTAGACAAATTTATCCATAACAACACACACACACACACAAGCGCATGCACACACACATGCATGTACCCACACAAACATGCACATGCACATGCACACACCACACACACACACACACACACACACACACACACACACACACACACACACACACACACACACACACACACACATGCACATGCACATGCACACACACACACACACACACACACACACACACACACACACACACACACATGCACATGCACATGCACACACACACACACACACACACACATGTATGCTAGTGCACTCTCTCTCTAAGGACCATGGGAGAAGTAATATAAAATAGGTGGAGATGGATATTCTCGGGGGGTCCATCTGGGAAATGTAATTGCATAATACAAAGTAAAAAGGCTAGGGGGACATCAAGAAATGTTGGAGATATAAGTGATGGCTTGCCATATAGGAGGCATTAGGAAAAAAAAATTTAAAACATTAAAAAAAACAAAACAAATACCTAGCCTTCCATATAGGACGCAGTGAATGGCATTAGAAAGGACATTAGTAACAAGCAAACTGTGATCTAGCATTTCATGGATGAGGCATAACAGAGGTTAGCTTTTCAAGTAAAATGTAAGCAACCAAACATACAACTACACATTACATTGTGTCATAGCTTAGTGTGTATTATGAATTGTTTAGGCACATGATGTGCTCATCTTCCAAGAGGGAGATATTAATAAGGATAATTATTTTATCCTAGCCTTCCATAGAGGAGGCATGATAGGTTTTTAAGCCTCCCATGTAGGAGGCATTAGAACAAAAAAGAAGGAAATGACCTAGCATTCCATAGAGGAGGCATAATTAGCTATGCAAATAGGAGACAATATAAGGGACAATCATATTGAAACAAAATCATCTAGCCTTCCATAGAGGAGACATGAAAAGATTATCTCTATCATTGTGTTAGGAACTCAAAAAAAATTTCAAATAACAAGTAGTTGCTTACACAAAAAAAAAACTTGCGACTTGTCCCATACGAAGGGGGGAATAAATTAGAGTAAAATTATTATTAATGGCACGTACAAGTTGCAAAAGGGGGGATGCTACAAACAAGGTAGGCCAAAAGAGTATCTCAATAGATCATGGAAGAGACAAGCCCAAGTTTTGTCAAGACTAATGGAATCTCATATTCACATTTTCTTGGTTTTCCGAGGAAGTTAGGGTCATGTTCTAGCATTAGTGTAAGCATGATGCAATGTCAATCCTTCTTTTCTAGCTTCCTTCAGTTTTTTATTGATGAAGGCAATAGCAGCAGGATCCATATTAACGGACATACGGGCCATCTTTCGAGGGGTAAAAGTATCATATGTGTCCTAAAAAGGAGACATCCATTCGTCACAGTACAAAGGGTATGTACATGTCAAAAAACTATCCATTATTTGTAAAGTGGCTATTATCTTTCTAACGGGAGACTAATAACACCTCGTAGAGCTATCCATTATGTACATAGCAAAAACTTGCCACTATCACAATGTACTCTAGTTCATCAACTACGTATATAAGATGACACCAAATGACCCGATTCATACATAACTAATGGGATTAAAAAGGTTAGATTAAATTGCAAAGGTTAGATTAAAAAATCTCAAGGGCTATGCGTTCGAAAAAAGTTCACATGTAGGTCATAAAAAAAGGGGGTTAGGACCTTATGAGAGAAGCATGGTACTTACGCTAGAATGTTAATTAGTCTTATATAAGACAAAGTGATAGAGAGTAGTATATAACCATCACAGTAGCCACGTGGCAAATCATGACTACCCAGTAGAAGTAGAGGAGGTCAATGTGGAGATTGTAGTCGTAGGTAGGATCGTGATACGTAGCAGGCCGATTTGCGTAGACAATAGGCGACATGTACCAAGGAGCAGCTACTATCATGAGCTTGTGAGGCTTCGTAAAGACGGCCAAGATCGACATATAAACATTAGGGGAGGTGCATAAGTGAACCATCCCAGGAATGCAGATAGCCAAGGGATATAGGTAGTGTTGACAAGGACGTTTTCTCGCATATTTGCGATCACAGCTATGGAACGCCACCTCAGAGAAATTGCGACTAATAGTGGGATACATAGAGTGAGCCAAAGTAGTCGAGGGCAAGCCATTTCATGAAAGGAAAGGCTACGTACTCAAAGATGGATGACTAGCCGTCTCGCATGCCATTGTGATAACTATGCGTGAGCATAGCTAGCAACAACATCTGTACTAAGGCAAGGGAATAAGGGCTAAAAAACTAGGAGACCAGATCGTGTCAGTGTCAGGAGGCCCAGGAAGATCTAAATGTTAGAGACACATTTTCCATTAGAGAACTTTGAAGATCTACAGACAAGGAGAGGATATACGATAGCAAGAAGGAGTAAAAGGGAGGAAAGGAGTCACGCTGGGTAAGGCACGTGACAGTAGAGAAGTGTGTGAGAACCACCATAGGCTGAAGAAAAAGCAACAAACTTCCATCTAAGAGAACAGGTCGCAATGTAAGAAGCACGTATATTTAAATGTAAGGCATAAAAGAAGGGGGAAGATAGGCTCTTGTAGAGCTATAGATACTTGTGAAGAGGCCATGGATGAAGGGGAACACAAGGGTCATAGAGGAGTGGTCGTGTACACAAAGAAGAGAGAATGGCACGACCCAATGTGGGGAGGAGGAGTATTTAAGAGGTACGCAACACCACCTTCTTACCATTAGTGTCCACCACATGCACTACGTATCAAGCCACTAAAGACAACCTTATTAAGCTTAAGTCGATCCACACCAATTTCTTTAATATAGGTTCAATCTAAAGAGCTCTTAGATACCATCGAACCTTATAGTTTCATTATATAAATACATGGTGTAGCATTATCTATTCTAGAGCTATATACAAAGAAAATATCAGTCACAAGTCATAGCAAAAATCCTCACCCATCTCTGGCACATCTTTTAAGTAAAGTTCAAACCAACGAGTGATTAGACACCGTGGAACCACATAAGTTCATTTCATAAATCCATGGTGTTAACCTAAGGTGTTATATATCTGTAATCAGAGAAAAAGAAGCGAGGGGGGGGGGGGGAAGGGGGAACGGTAGGGCATGGTAACAATATTTATGAGTTTTGGATGTGACCTCTAATTACATGAAATATCCATTATTTAAATTTTTATGGGGATAGGACTACGAATAATCAGAAGACAATATACTTAGTCGTACATGCACATGTGTGTAATATCAAAAAGAATATTGGATAGGCACCATCAAAGTAATAGGAGGTACATTATTTGTTCGCAAAGATTATTCCGAGTCTCACCAAAGAAGACTTCCAAGGTATAGTCATAACTATGTGTGTGCACATATTCAATTGTTCTATGGTGTTGTAGTCGCTATTGCTACAGTCGGGTACATCATCCACCCATAGCAATCCATGGTCATCATGACTTTTCTGTGTTGGAACTTCATCACAAAGAAGAAATGGTCTCGCCATTGCGCAATAATGTTTTCAAAGCTCTGAACTTGTGTATGTAGTATTGTGCTGTCATCACACAGGGTCTAACTTGGTGAGCTCTTGCGCATTAATAACATACTGATCATCATTGTCGGGAGTGCTCCTTCTCTTTAAGTCTTGAAGACACCATTGTAGAGGCTCCCATTTTTTCTCAGCTATAGAAAAAGTGACAAAGAAAGTTGGTGCTCCAAGTTGACGCACCATGGAAAACAGGTTTCTCTTGATCCGCGCCTTGTAGCCGATGGACATTTTAAGGCAAACAAAATCATGAAAACCTATTTTGGATTGCAGCAGTTTCTCAATGTTTGTGTCAACTACAGCAGTCCTTGCCTCAAGCCGTCTTCCCTGAAACTACCCTTTCCACAACCGTACCCATGTGGACGATAGGACATGCCACACTAGGACTTTCATTGTCTTGAAGAACAAGTTCTCGATTGACATTGCAAAGCACCGATCCTCATTACGCAACTCCCATTTGATTATGTCTTGGTAATTTGTTATGGCAGGTACTTTGTAGTAACGAGGGTAGCCAAAAAAAGTGTTGGGAAAGCAAGTTCTTCGCAGTGCTCATCTTTGAAGAGGCTGAGTGGTGAGAAACCTTCAGAAGGTGTAATGACTACTGGTCTATTCTCAAAATCAAAAACCTATTGCGCTGTGTGCACAAGTGTGTCCGTGGCATTGTCTACATGTGATGGGCTATCGTAGTTGTTTGGTGACAATAACTCCATTTTGTTTGCATCATTTTGGAGGTTCCGAATGTGCTCCAGCCATTCTTGGTTTATTTTCACATTGTTTTGCAAAGTAACGAGGTGTTTGTAGCATTTCTTGAAGGGTGCGCATAGTCAGTGTGGGATGCACCAAGCCGCTGATGTAGTTGTGCTTATATTGCTTGCGTCTTTTGATTGTGACTGTGATTGTTGCACTGTCTATAATGAATCATGGTAGTAATTGTTGCACCCTATCTACATCTGTGAAAACATTGATGATGCTACCATGCAGCCCCATCTGCCCTTCGTACATTAGTTGCCTGATTTGTGCGAATGGAATTCTGATAGAAATTAGTTGCTCCTCGATTTTTTTAAGAGTCATAGTTTTCTCCCATGGTGCAGCCATGGGCATCTTGTCTTTTGAGAACTTGGGCTTCTTGTTGTCCCAAAGCTGGCCATAGCACAAGGAGCGAACCAACCTATTTGTTTTCGCGTGCAACTATCTCCCTTTCCTCCTCCATTGAGACCTTAATGTTTGTATATGTCAATTTAGATCTGAAAGTCAGTGAGCCACAAGAACTACATGCATAACTTGGTGTGTCATTGATTCTCTCTTGGTAGGACCTATGGGTGTTGTCGATGCTCCTTTTGTGCTTTTTGATGCTAGCTTCATGTTACCATGCGCTGGCGAGCAATGTATGGCCACATCACCATTGTACAGATTCACTTGTCCTATTTGCAAATGTAGCTGATTTGGCTGGTTTTCCTGAGTTGCTTGGTAGATCTTTCCTCTCAGCTTGTAGATTTTGTTGCACATAGCCTTAAACTCATAGGCTGTTCCCACGTGTCTTTCCTGAAATGTTCTTGCTATCTCTTTTTCCAGCAAGTGTATGTTTTGTTGGAGAAGTTGCATCAAATCGAGTTCATCATCTTTTGTCCAAATATTATATGCCCTCTTTTTTGTGTTATGCAAGAGAGGCGTGATTGTGGGTAGAGTGTGTGTTGGTCAATCATCAAAACATTCATTTGATGCACATTTTGTAGGGGCGAAGCAATTATTGGGTGGATTGACATGTGATTACGTAAAAGATAGCTAGGGTCCTAATATCTATACCCTTCTTGAATCTATAAAGCAAGATGCACTTTTCCTTAACCACCTTAGTCCTCGATGCCATTCACTATGTCTAAATGCTAGTCTCCCACATGGCCCAACCGACAAAGAAAGTTGGATGCCAATTGCACATGTAAGAAGATCCTCAATTTTGGGCTCTTCAAATGTTGGTCTGTTCCAATTTGTACATGTATATTAACTTTCACTTTCTCTACTTTGATTGGTTGTTGTGAGTAGCTCGACTGTTGTCTTATGAGTAGCCCAACTGTTGTCTTATGAGTAGCCCAACTATTGTCTCCTTCTCTATTGTGGTTGCCTTGTCTGTGGCTATTATCTTTTATAGCATAGTGGGTTGACATACACTTTCCTTCTATCTATGTGTAGGGCGATGGAAAGATCCAAGAGTCATGTGGTCTTAGTTTGGTGGAAGCTAATCCCAAAATCTTCAAGGAGACAGAGCTATCAAAGAGGAAGAGTGGTTGGGTTCTTTTAAAACACCTAGATATTTGTCCCTATACAAATTAAAATACAAAAATGTTTGCCTTGATGTGTATACACATTTTATCCTTTTTCATAATAAAGTGTACCAAAAACAATGCCCTACTAGCATTATAGTGAAATTATTATCAAAAGGCAAGTACAAAGCATGCAAGAATTGTGGAAAGACCAATCATCTTGAAAAAGATTGCTATAGGATCAATCCATGCATCTTATTAAGGCAAAAAAAATCACTCTGAAAAGCTTTGCAATGAGAAGAAGAAAGACAAAGAAAATATGGTTGAAGAAAGAACGCCATAATCAAATGAAGCAACAAATTTTGTGGTAGATAGAGATAAAGATTGGGCCTCTAGAGTCCAAAATCTTTGAACTTTGTCACCACTTGGTAATGTAGTCAATTTTGAGGTTCTTTGCAATGGATGATTTTTTCAAGTTAGTTTCGTTAAGAAGATAAACTTTTATAGTGGCATAGAAAGTTTATATGCCGTAATAGAAATAAATGTTTGAAATATTCGCCAGGATTTGAAACTTTTATGTAAAAAAATTTAAAGTTTTGCCAAGATTTACACTATTTTCTTCAAAGTTCAAAAGAAAATGTATAAAAAGTACTACATTCTAGCAATATTGTGAAACTTAAAAAATGAGCTTGATAAACTTTTGCCAAGATTTTATATTAATATATAAGCATAGCTTCGATGAAAACATCCATGTTCTTTGCCTAGATTAGTACTCCAAAAGGAACGTGGTTTAGTCCTTACAGACTTTGTAAATCACCTCTGGTCACCATATGATGTAGGCCATGTGATATGTCTTTGCCTTCATGGTACCTCTTGCAGACATGAGAAACTAAGTCCACACAAGAACCCTTTGGGAGGGTTTTATCCCATTTTGTAAACCTTGACCCTTGGGCACCCTTGCTAGCATGAGATCCTAGCCATAGATTTATCCTTGATCACCATGAGATGGCTTATGAAACTATGTGACTAGATGTATCCTTGATCCTAGCATGAGATCCTTGATCACCATGAGATGGCTTATGAAACTATGTGACTAGATGTATCCTTGACATAGCACAAGGCAAACCCTTGAGGGGGGGTATGTTTGGACATTTGTGATCAAGGGCTTTCTCTAAGGTGCATGTGTGGATCTAGCAGCAGTCATATGTATGTTTGTGTATCTGTGTGTAGTGAAGCACACTTACTGCTATCTAGGACCATGACACGGGTGATAATGCAGTAGAAGGCACCCTCATCAAGAGATACCAATGATTTAATAAGTTCCTATGATGTAGGGTTGATTGCCTTTAATGTAGGAGAGGTGCCTATGCTCTAGACCACTGTCTCTCCCACTATATAAATGAGAGGGTTCTCTCTCACAATCAATAGAACACACTTTTGGATTCTTCTTGTGTTCTCAACTCTTGTCATGATGCATCTCGTCTCTCCCACCACTTCCCAAAACCTTGTCACTTTGCATGTGAGTGCTATAAAAATGAGAATGACATGAATAATGGAAGGTTCCAATGCATCAATTAGTAGGTCAAGTGAAGCGAATTCGGAGAGCTTGTTTGCCACCATGAATCATGTGATTGACACTATGATGGAAAAAGCTATAGATGCTAATACCTGGTGTGTAGATTCAAGAGCTTTGAATCATATTACATGTCATGGAGAATGGCTCAACAACAAGGAAGAGTTGAAGGTGGCAAAGTTCTATTGCTACAGGAGATGGAATGGGGCATATCATTATGCACATTGGCTCAATTCCACTTGTGATGGATGATAGTAAAGTGAAGAACTTGAATGAGGTGTTGTATGTGCTGACCCATTGACAAGAATATTGCATTAGTTGGTCAGGTAGTAGACTAGGGATATCAAGTAATATTTAACCAGTTTGGATGTTTCATTGAAGACTTTGATCATGGCTGCGAGTTGGTTGCAAAAGGAAGGAAAGAAGGTCATATGTTCATACTTGATCCATTGAGTCCAAAGGAGAAGAAAGCCATGTTTGCAGACAACAAAGATGTGGTGAAGGACATTGACATTTGGCATGAGAGGATTGGGCACACTAACTTGCAAAAGCTAAAGTACATGCAATCAATGAATGTAGCTACTGGGATGCCAAAATAGTCTATGCATGATGAGAAAACCACATTTGTAGTGCACATCAGTTTGGGAAGTAAGCAAGGCTTCCATTTCCCATTCACGGGAGGATTAGTGCAAAGCCATTGGAAATTATCCACATAGATATTTGGGGACTAGCACAAACTCCAAGCATAAATGGAAGCTAGTACTACATAAAATTTATTGATGACTATAGTAGGAATACTTGGGTCTACTTCTTGCATGCAAAGAGTTATGCTCTTTATACTTTTATGATTTTTGAGCTGATGTTGGAGGAGCCATATGGATGCTACATAAAGTGCTTGTGATCTGATAATGGTGGTGAGTATACATCACATGCATCTGAGGCATGCTTGCAGGAGCATGGCATTAGGAGACAGTTGACATGCTAGTATACTCCTCAACGAAATCCGATTGTAGAAAGAAAAAATAAAAGCATTGCAGAAGCCACATGTGCTATGTTGAATGAGAAGAACATGCTAGATTACTATTGGGTAGAAGCTATGGCAACAATAGTCTATATTATGAATAGGACCACTACTGCATCCATTCATGTTATGATACCAAAGGATCTTAGGAGAGAAGCCAGATTTGATCCATTTGAAGGTGTTTGGATACTTTGCATATGTGGGGGTTAAAGGTCACTGTGTCTTAACCCCGGTTATGTACAATACTTAAACACATATATAAATGAATGAAAAAGAAGATTAGGGTGGTTCTGCACCCACCAAACTTGTGTGGCTCTCTGTCTCTCTCTCTCCTTCTTCCGTTCTTGCTTCCGTTGAGAGCACTCTCAATTGGTATCAGAGCCCGGGTGATCTAGCTGAGCGTGCGTGAATGCTTGGAAGCTCAGCAGCTCTGTGGGAGGAAGGAGAAGCTTTGTGGGAAGCTTTGTGGGTGACTTTACTTGCATCCGAGTGTGCAGAGACCTTGGAGAAACCTTTGGAAAAGTCACTTTGGCTTTGCGAAGTGGTTTTGAGAGCCTGTTAAGTGGTTTCAAAGAAAAAGTCGTTTTTTGAGCTTTTTCCTGTTCCATTCGATGACAGAGACTCCGTATTGACTTGTAGAGGCAACTATTGCTTGCTTTTGGTGTCCACATTACTTCAGGAGCTTGGAAACACCTTCATTCTTGAATCCGGGATCATTTCATTGGATTTCTGGCTCTCTGTGTCAGTTTTTGCGTTTTTTGCCCAGGTGTTGGAACTCAAGTTTGGAGCAAACATTTGTAGATCTGTCAGTTCCGATGGACTTAGGAGGTCCTAAAACTGCTATGTTGCTCATCATTCGCACTCCGGTGGAGTTTACAAACAGCTCTGTTTCCAAAAACGTTTTTCAGTACGTGTGTTGGACCCAGTGATTGAGACCACGGTTTCCAAAACCGTCTGTCCCATTGCGTTTCGGACGCCCAAAAACCCCTACCTATCAGTTCTTGCGTGATTCGGTGGAGGATTTTCAGAGTTATAAATCTCTGTGTATTCGATTTCGTCTCTCTATTATGCATTTTTCATACTAAGGTTTTGAAACCTTAGATTTATGCCACATGGCAGTGGATAAGTATTGACTCCCATTTCTCACTCATCGGTTGGGATTTTGGAGTTCTGGCAGAAGAGAGATATTTGCAGATTTTCTTGCTGAGTCCAATTATGCAATGGCGCCCATGTTTTGAAGCATCTCAGGTTCTATTTTCAGTAGCGCTCATTACCGTGGGACTATGATTCCTTGAGCATACCTTACGTAGATCACTCTGGTTGCAGTTTGAGTAGTGTGCGCTCATTCGTGGTATGCATTAGGTTGCAATGGATGATTTATAGGCCATTTGGATGCATTGCGGTCCTTGTTGGATGCGCTGATAGGCCTAAATTGCCTTGTGGGATGCTATTTTTTATGGACGCTTTGCACATGGATGCTATTTTATGCTGAGGGACAGCTTTGACACATTGCAAGTGATGCACTGATAGTGCTATGCTCTCTTGGATGAGACATTATTGATGCATATGCCAGTGGACAGTGTTTATGCTTGAGTCATTTGGCACTTATTGGCATTTTCTTTTGGGCCAGATTTGCTCATATGGATGCATAGTATATGCACATGAGTCAGATGCATCTTTTGATGCTTTGAGCTTTGAGTTTTTTGTGATATTTCAGTCTATTGTGGCATACACATTTGGGTGCACCTGGTATTTGGTGTGATTCTCTCTTGCAGGGACTAGCATTTGGGATTTTGTTTCATTTGCATCATGGCATCCTCTTCCATGCCTGAAAAGGAGTTTTTCAGCATTAAAAAGTTTGATGGGACAAACTTTTCTTTGTTGAAAGAACAAATAAGGGATGTGCTTATTCAAAAGAAGCAGATTAAACCCTTGGCAGGGATTGAAGCTAAGCCTGCAAATATGTCTGAGGATGATTGGAATGAGTTGGATGCATTAGCAGAGTCTACTATTAGACTTCATCTTGCAGAGTCAGTTTATTTCACAGTAGTAAATGAGCAGACTACGGAAGATTTGTGGAAGAAACTGTGTGCCACTTATGAGAAGGAAACTGCCTCTAATAAAGTTTACCTCATGAAGAGGTTGTTTGAGCTGCAGATGAAGGAAGGGGTCTCCATTGCTTCTCACTTGAATGAATTCAATATTATTTTCAGCCAGCTTCAGGCTCAGAAAATGAATTTTGATGTGGAGACTAAGGCAATATTTCTCTTATGTTCATTGCCATCCTCATGGGATACCTTCCGTACAGCTGTCAGTAACTCTGCACCTGGTGGAGTACTGAAATTTGATGATGTTGTGGGTAGCTTGTTGGTCGAGGAGATTAGACGGAAGTCTATGGATGGCAACAAGCAGGATGCAGCCTTAAAAGGGGGAAGTCCCAAGAAAGAGTGAAGTCACGTAGCAAATCCAGGGCACGGAACATTGAGTGTTACCATTGTGGCAAGAAGGGCCATATGAAAAAGGATTGCTACAAGCTGAAAAGAGAGCAAAAGGATAAGAAAAAGAATGCAAATTGGGGTGCAAATCAAAAGGAAGAGAGTCCAAGGGAGGACAAAGGAAAAGTGAAGATCGAGGAGATCAATGCAGTCACACATGATAGTGACAATGATGTTCTCTTCATGTCTAGTTTATCTACAGAGTTGCTTACCACTTCAGATGATGCATATTCCCAAGATTGGATTTTGGATTTTGGTGCTTCATTCCATGTTACTCCCCATAGGGAATGGTTCTCCACTTATGACAGTGGAAAGACAGGTTGTGTGCATCTTGGAAATGACTATGCATGTGACATAGTGGGAGCAGGTGACATAAAGTTTTCTTTTGCAAATGGGTCTGCATTTGTTTTGAAACATGTGAGACATGTGCCTAAGCTGACCAAGAGTCTTATTTCAGTGGGTCAGCTAGATGATGCTGGTTTTCACACCACTTTTGGCTTTCAAAGTTGGAAAATTCAAAAGGGCTCTATGCTTTTGGCCAGGGGTGCCAAGTGTGGGACTTTGTATCCCTTACATGTATCAGGGGTATTTGATCATGTTGTTGCAATAACCGAGCAGCCAAGCACTTCTTTGTGGCATTGTAGGTTGGGGCACATGAGCCAGAATGGAATGAAACTCTTATGCCGTTTGGGTTATGTACCGCCTTTGAGTTTCTCTGATTTTGAATTTTGTGAGCACTGTCTCTATGGGAAGCAGACTAAATCAGCCCATAAAAGAAGGGAAAAGAAAGAGTTTGAAATGCTTGATTTGGTGCATTCAGACGTATGTGGTCCCATGCCTACACGGTCATTAGGCGGGGCTGAATACTATGTGACATTCATTGATGATGCAACTAGGAAACTGTGGGCTTATGCTATAGCTCGGAAGAGTGATGTGTTCCAAGTATTTCAGAAATGGCTGGCCTTGGTTGAGAATCAGTTAGGTAGAACGCTTAAATGCCTACGGACTGACAATGGTGGAGAGTATCTCTCTCATGACTTTCAGCATTTTTGTGATACTCGTGGGATTAAGAGGGAGCTTACATCCCCTCGTACTCCAGAGCAAAATCCAGTTGTAGAAAAGATGAACCGTACCATTCAAGAAAGGTTGCAATGCATGCTTTCCAATGCAAGTCTTTCTGGTGGTTTTTGGGCTGAGGCAATGAAGACTGCAGTGCATGTGATCAATAGATCACCTAGTAAGAGTTTGGATGGTGGTATTCTTGAAGAGGCATGGAGTGGCAAGAAGCCCTCTTACTCTCATTTGCGTATATTTGGGTGTGAGGCATATGCACATGTGCCAAAAGAGCTTCGAAAGAAGCTAGATCCTAAGTCTAGGAAATGCATCTTTCTGGGTTATGGTGAAAGTGGAGAGATGGGCTATCGTCTCTGGGATCCAGAAGCAAAGAAGATCATATGCAGCCATGATGTGGTCTTCAATGAGAAGAAGATGCATAAGGCACCCATGAGGGATGTGGAAATGAGGATGTGAATCCACCTGCACATGTTGATAGACAGCAAGCTGTCCATGCATCAAATCTGCAAGAAATGGTACCACCAAGTACTCTCACAGGTATACAATCAAGGGTAGATGATGGATCATCTATTGGTGGAAATGATGAGCCAAATGTGGCTGATATGCAAGTGGGACAGCAAGCTGAAATGTCCTTGAGAAGATCATCTAGAGTGTCTAGACCGCCTAATAGGTTTGTTCCAGGGGTAGACTATGTGATGCTTACTGATTGCGGGGAGCCTTCTTGCTACAGAGAGGCTATGATGCGTGAGGATAAACGCAAGTGGGAGTATGCTATGCAATCAGAGATGAGTTCACTTATGAAGAATAAGACTTGGGACTTGGTTTCTTTGCCACATGGAAAGAAAGCATTGCCATGTAAATGGGTCTACAAAATGAAGGTCACAGGTGATGATGTGCCTAGGTACAAGGCTCGTTTGGTTGCTAAAGGGTTCAAGCAAGAGAAGGGTGTGGACTTTGATGAGATATTCTCTCCGGTTGTGAAGATGACCACACTTAGATGCATGCTTGGACTAGTGGCATCAGAGGATATGGAGCTTATGCAAATGGATGTCAAGACAGCTTTCTTGCATGGGGATTTGCATGAGGAAATTTACATGGTGCAGCCGGAAGGCTTTGAAGAAAAGGGCAAAGAGCATTTAGTTTGCAAGCTGAAGAAGAGTCTCTATGGTCTTAAGCAAGCACCTAGAGAATGGTATCAAAAGTTTGATGCTTTCATTCGGTCCCAGGGTTTTAGAAGGAGTGAAATTGATCACTGCCTCTACACTAAAAGGGCTAAGGATAATAGCCTGATAATCTTGGCACTATATGTGGATGATATGCTATTGGCTAGCAAGAATACTTATGAGCTAGATGCTTTAAAGGCCAAGTTGCATGAGGCCTTTGATATGAAGGATTTGGGATTTGCAAGTCATATTCTTGGTATGCGCATCACGCGTGATCGGAGTAGGAAACTCCTTTGGCTTTCACAAAAAGAGTATGTTACAAAAGTATTGCAGCGTTTCAATATGGAGGGGGGGAAGGCAGTGAGTACTCCATTGCCTCCATATGTGAAACTGAGTCATACAGATAGTCCCAAATCAGATGAGGAAAGGGACATGATGGCCAAGGTTCCTTATGCATCAGCGGTTGGGAGTCTTATGTATGCTATGATAGCTACTAGACCAGACATTGCATTTGTAGTGGGAGTTGTTAGCCGGTATATGGCTAATCCAGGAAAGAGGCATTGGGAGGCAATTAAGTGCATCATGAGGTACATGAAGGGTACCAAGGAGATGTGCATCTGCTTTGGTAAAGGAGACATGCATGTACTTGGGTACACAGATTCAGACTATGCAGGGCATGTGGATAGTAGGAGATCCACTTCTGGTTATGTGTTCACCTTTGTAGGTGGTGCAGTGTCGTGGATGTCTCGCGCACAGAAGTGCGTTGCTTTGTCTACCACAGAGGCTGAGTATGTTGTAGCCACAGAGGGTTGCAAGGAGGCTATATGGCTTGATCGGCTAGTGGGAGATTTGGGGATTCATACAGGTGTACCGACATTGCATAGTGATTCCATGAGTGCTATTCAGCTAGCACGGAATCCGGTCTTTCATGCAAAGACCAAACACATTGAGGTCAGGTACCATTTCATCAGGGAGGTACTTGAGGACAAGCGCATAGAGCTTGTCAAGGTTCATACAGATGATAACCCTACAGATATGCTGACAAAGAGTCTACCTAGTCAGCGGTTTGAGTATTGTCGTGTATTGATGGGCATTGGATAGTATGCTCACTGGTTGTTCTCCCTTAAAGGCACATTGTCCTTTAAGTGGGAGGTTGTGGGGGTTAAAGGTCACTGTGCCTTAACCCCGGTTATGTACAATACTTAAACACATATATAAATAAATGAAAAAGAAGATTAGGGTGGTTCTGCACCCACCAAACTTGTGTGGCTCTCTGTCTCTCTCTCTCCTTCTTCCGTTCTTGCTTCCGTTGAGAGCACTCTCAGCATATGTGCATGTACTAGATGAAAAGAGAAAAAAGTTGGAGGCCAAAGTAAAAAAATCACTACTACACACAGGGTGCTAATCGTCTCGGTATGCAAAGTGGGTTTAAAAAGTGTTGCTATATAGCGGCACTTTTATAAACATCGCTATATAGTGACGTTTATAAAAGTGTCGCTATATAGTGACACTTGTCAGACTTGTATAAGGTCGTTATATAACGACGTATTATAGAAAGTATTTTTTTCCATATCGACCTTTAAAGATAGTTTTACCCAATGATTAAAAAAATTTCTTTTCATACATGTTTCATCCTTTGAAAGAATAAAAGTACAAGAGCATGTACATCAAGTTTGAAGTTCATATATTCATGTCCAAGTTTGAGATGAAAAAAATCAATGAAGAGCATTACATCAACGGCTTCAGCCAAGTCTAGTGTGCCAAACAAGTCTATCTCCAACTCTATACCGAGTTGATCTCCTATATCATCATCGTACACTGGCATCGTACATTCACCTAAGACTTGATCATCTTCTTCAATAAAGTTGGGTGATTCTTGATGATCGTCATCTTCTTCCTCAATATCGTGATCTCCATCTTCTTCTCGTACTTTTAGGGTATAAGTGTCACTATATAGCGACACTTAGGGTATAATTGTCGCTATATAGCGACACATAGAGTATAAGTGTTGCTATATAGCGACACTTTTAGGGTATAAGTATCACTATATAGCGACACTTTTAGGATATAAGTGTCGCTATATAGCGACGCTAGGGGACTAAAACCCAAAACCCCACGCGATGTCGTCTTTCACAACTCTATTGCGAGAAAAGCAAAAATCTCTCCTCCCACATTATATTCGGTGACCTCGCTTTCCTCCTCTATTACCCACACTCCTCACCCCTATCAAGCCCCTCTCCCAACACTTGTTCTCCCTCTCCACCCTTCTTCCTCTCTCCCTGTGTGAAAGGAAGTTTTTCAAGAAGGTGTGACTCTTTAAGCAATGTAGGTTCATTTTTTGTGAGATTTCATATTGTGAGTATTGAAGCATGTTTCTCCTTGCATTGCTAAGCCTATGTGCTAATTTTCATGCTTGATTTCTCAAAGATTAAGGACAAAAAATGAGATTTGGTGAAAGAAAGAAGACTCACCTCTTCTCTTTTTGGTATTTCTCTTCCTCCTCTTTCCCTTCCGTTTGTGCTTTCTCCTTGTTTGTAGGCTGATGCTTGTGCCCTCAATCCAATCCCTTTGGAAAGTTGCTTCTCCAAACTTCTCCTTCCTCTAGCTAGTTATCCGAAAAATGATATGTTTCCTCTCTTTTGTAGGGCTAGTCCACGAAACACCGAGCGGGACTTTTTCAGGTAAGAAAGTGCTTCCTCTTTTTTCCTTTTTTTATTTCCATTATTTGCGCTAGCTGTAGTGATGGGCATAGGAACCTTTTCTTCCCATGTCTTCTCTTATTTCCTCTTCTTCCCCTCTTTTCCTCTTTTCCTCCCTCTTTCCCTCCTCTTTCCCTTCCTCTCTTATTTCCTCTTCTTCCTCTCTTTTCTTCTTTTCCCCTCTCTTTTTTCATTCTCTTTTCCCCTCTTCCTTACTCTTCCTTCTCTTCTTTTCCCCTCTCTTATTTCCTCTCTTTCATCCTCTTTTCTCTTCTTTTCATAAGCAAATGCATTTGCCTATGCTTATGCTCATATGCTTATGCTTATGCATGAGCATATGCTCATATGCTTTTCCCCTCTCTTTTTTCCTTCTCTTTTCCCCTCTTCCTTCCGCTTCCTTCTCTTTTTTTCCCCTCTCTTATTTCCTCTCTTTCATCATCTTTTCTCCTCTTTTCATAAGCATATGCTCATATGCTCATGCATAAGCATAAGCATATGCTTTCTCTCTTTTTCTCTTTTCTTCTTTTCCCCTCTCTTATTTCCTCTCTTTCATCCCCTTTTATCTTCTTTTCATAAGCATATTCATTTGTCTATGTATCTCTCTCATAAGCTTATGCTTATGCATGAACGCTCATGCATAAGCATAAGCATATGCTTTCTCTCTTTTTCTCTTTCCCCCCCTCTTTTCTTTTTTTCTCCTCTCTTTTCTTATTTTCCCCTCTTCTTTTTCCTTCTCTTATGCTTATGCTCTTTTCCCCTCTTTTTTTTCATTCCCCCCCCCCCCCCCCCTTCCCCTCTCTTATTTCCTCTCTTTCATCCTCTTTTCTCTTCTTTTCATAAACATATGCATTTGCCTATGCTTATGCATGAGCATATATATGCTCATATGCTCATATGCTTTTCCCTTCTCCTTTTTCCTTCTCTTTTCCCCTCTTCCTTTCTCTTCTTTCTCTTCTTTCCCCCTCTCTTATTTCCTCTTTTTCATCCCTTTTTCTCTTCTTTTCATAAGCATATGCATTTGCCTTTGCTTATGCTCATATGCTTATGCTTATGTATGAGCATATGCTCATATGATCATGCTTAAGCATAAGCATATGCTTTCTCTCTTTTTCTCTTTTTTCCGCTTTTTTCTTCTTTTCTCCTCTCTTTTCTTATTTTCCCGTCTTCTTTTTCCTTCTCTTATGCTTATGCTATTTTCCCCTCTCTTTTTTCATGCTCTTTTTCCCTCTTCCTTCCTCTTCCTTCTCTTCTTTTCCCAGGCCCTCTTATTTCCTCTCTTTCATCCTCTTTTCTATTCTTTTCATAAGCATATGCATTTGCCTATGCTTATGCTTATGCATGAGCATATGCTCATATGCTTTTTCCCTCTCTTTTTTCCTTGTCTTTTCCCCTCTTCCTTCCTCTTCCTTCTTTTCTTTTCCCCTCTCTTATTTCCTCTCTTTCATAAGCATATGCATTTGCCTATGCTTATGCTCAGCTGCGATGGGTCGCCTTCCCAGAGACAAAGAGGCGAGATGTGCATTCCGCATAAGAACAAAGCCATGGTTTATTGAAATGGAGGCCATGGGAGCGACGGTCGATTGGGCTGAGGTGGTTGCTTGCACGTTATAAGTCTACTCCTACTTATAATCTCACTTTTTAAAAATTTTTATTCTTTAAGTTCCAATCTAATTTCCAATTAATATGGTTTCACTCTTAGAGTGCAGGCTCGAACATCCCATCAGTGGAGGTGAGCGGTGATGACGAGGGATTTGGCTTACATAGCTTCGACAAGGGCCAGGGATCAGGCGTAGCTCACGAGGACTAGGGAATAGGCCAGCGCAATTATGATGAGTATGAGGACGAGGATGATGATTCAGATGAGCAGTAGTAGTAGCAGTATTAGTAGTAGTTTGTAGATGCTACCACATGTATATGCTTCTATATGTTGGCTCGTTTGAGCGATTTTGTATCACCCTTTTCAAAAGGGTAATTTTGTAACAAACAATGTTGTCTATCTTTGACATGTATATGCTTCTGTCACTCAGCTCGTTTGAGCGATTTTGTATTACCCTTTTCACAAGGGAAATTTTGTAACAAACAACATTTTTTTGTAATTACTATGAAAAAAAAATTAGTGGGGAAAAATAGGGCTTGATGTGGCCCTGTTTAGCCCCATTAATGTTTTTTTAAGCTTTTGTTAATCGTCGCGATATAGCAACGTTTGCCAGCGTTGCTATATAGCGACATTTACCAGTGTCGCTATATAGCGATGTTTACCAGTGTCGCTATATAGTGATGCTTATATAGTGACCGTTCTTTTTCGACACTAATAACGACGTAAATACCGACCTTTGTGCCCGTAAAAAAAAAACTTTTTAGTGTAAAAAAGGTCGATATTTCCGTCAGAAAAGGGCTTGTGCTTTGTAGTGAATGTGTTTTCCTTGGCTATGCTATGCACAAGAAGGCATATAATTGCTATAATCCAATGATAAAGAAAGTTGTGATAATTAGAGATGTCATCTTTGATGAGATGAGAAGTTGGTATGTTTAGAAGGATGTCTATGTTGAGGATGTTGATAGATATAGTGGAAAGACCATGAAGAAAGACCCATGAGTACAACTCTATCAAGTCCAGGGGAGATCTCAAAGTCACAAGAGAGTGTAAGTCATTGGTTGGAATGCTTGTGAGAAAGTATAAGCAAGGATCTAAATAAATCAAAAAGCTCAAGGGAGAGTACCTTGGTGCATAAGAAGGTTCATAGAGATGTGTTGAGTATGCAAAATGTAGGATATGACTCATTGGGTTCAGAAAGTTTTGATGAAGAATTGGGAATCCCATTAGTGAAGACACTAAGTGCAAGAGATGCACAAGAGAAGTATGTGCCACCATATGTGCGAAGACAAGAAGTGCATCTAGATCCTCCACTTACGAGATTGGAGTGGGTAAAATACCCTGTGAGGACATGTTGATGTATAATAGGTATGTGAAGATGCATTACGACTACATCACACTAGTCATTAAGCATGAGGAGCCGACAAGCTTTAAGAAAGCGATTGAAATGAAAACTTGGGAGAAAGAAATGGATGCATTGAGTGCAAACAAGACATAGGAATTGGTGCCACTGCCTGAAAAGGAAGAATGTGATTGGTAGAAAATGGGTGTATAACATGAGATGCAAAGATGATGAAAGAATTGAAAGCTACAAAGATAGACTGGGTGCCAAGGGATATTCGTGACACATGTTTGGGCTGGATTATGGGAAACTTTCAGCCCTATTGTTAAAATGGTAACAGTTAGAATAGTAATTGCTATGGTTGCATAAAAAAGATGGGAGTTATGGCAAATGGATGTAAAGAATGCCTCCTTGAATGGGTAGTTGAAAGAAGAGGTTTACATGGAGCCTCCATGCATCCAAATTATTTGGGTTATGTGTGCAGGTTGAAGAAAGCGCTCTATTGTTTGAAGCAAGCACCTAAAGCTTGGACAGATAGGATTATAAGTTCTTGTTGAGCATTAGATTTTAAACAAACAAGGCAGATCCTTCACTTAATGTGAAGAAGATGGATGTTGGCTTGGTGGTCATTGTCATCTATGTTGATGACCTTATTATCACAAGAAGTGATATCTCAAAGATTGCACATGTGAAAGAAAACTTGGGGCTGTAATTTGACATGAAGGATTCTGGTGAGCTACTCTACTTCTTGGTCATAGAAGTCATATGCATTCCTGAAGAGATTTGCACTTATGTAAAGACAATATCGTCTGGAGATGCTGGAAAAGTTTGGCATGACATCTTGTAAGCCTATTGAAACACCATTGGAGCAAAATGTGAAGTTGAGGACTTAATTTGAAGAAGAGATACATGATGCCACCATGTATAGAAAAATGGTTGGAAGTCTCATTTACATAATGATTACAAGACGGGACTTGAGTTATGCATTTTGTCTTGTTAGCCAGTTTATGCAAAAGCCAAGAAAGCCCCATTTGGATGCAGTGCAGATGATACTATGCTATGTGAAGGCCACTATATAGTATAGGTTGTTCTATGAGTCTGGGAAAATCTATTGACTCAGTGCTAGGATACACAGATGTTGATTGAGCGGGTTGTTCCTATGAACTAGCTGAGTATAGAGGGGCAAAAATGGGTGCATGTGAAGTGGCTTGGTTGGAAAAGTTGATGGATGACTTGGATCATAAGGTGAAAGGAGTTGTCTCACAATGTATTGTGACAATATGAGCAGTACCCAGCTACTAGCAAACAATCCCATCTATCATGAACAAACAAAATGTATTGAGGTGCATTATTAAGATAACTTGATTGCATGACAAATAAACTTGGTATATGTGAGGACAAATGATCAAGTAGAAGACATCCTCACTAAGGCATTAGGTAGAGAGAAGTTGGAATACTTTAAAGGAAAACTTGGTGTGAAGAAATTCAACATGAGCTCGAGGGGGAGAGCTGAAAGATTGTGATCCCAAGGGGGAGTATTGAAAAAGACAAGCTTCCAACCATGGTCCACAATGCTAGATGAGATGCGAATGAGATAGATCATGAGTGGAAGTTAGGGGTGTAGCATGTCGGCACGCACATCATGCATATCCATGTGGTGTGGAATAAACTGGTCACCATGGCCAATGTTTTAGGATAGGACACTTGTGTCACTTATGCTATGTGCAGATAAATAGTGTGTGCTCTAGTTTGTATCTTTGCCTCTACCTTTGCCTCTGCGTCTATTTGAAGCTGTGAATGCTTAATCATTGGAATGACCTTTGCATGTGTGAATGGCCTGAGTCCCGAGTTCTTCACCAAGTAACACTAAGTGTAGCTCTTCCAGTGTTGGAATTTTCCATTGAATGGCAATACTCTGGACTTGATTCTTGTATCCCTCTCCTAGTCCTTTCAGGATGAATTGTACCATTTCTGCAGGATTCATGGCCTCTCTTGCTAGTGTAAGCTTTTCACGTTGGTTTCATTAGCAACAAGTGAAACTTTTATATTGGTGTCAAAGGTCTATATGCTCCAGTAAAAATAAATGCTTGAAACATTCACCAAGATTTGAAACTTTAATGCAAAAAATTTGAAAGTTTTGCCAAGATTTACATCTTTTGCTTTAAAAAATATATAAAAGAATACTATGATCTTTTAATTTCATGAAATTAAAAAAATTAGATCAATAAACTTTTGCCAAGGTTTTATATTTATATATATATATATATATATATAGCATCAAAGAAAACATACATGGCTATGAGTTGATTGCTGTAATCCTTGATTCTGAGTACGTAAGCATGACCAGTTTCACTGCTATTGCGGAAACTCTAGTTTGTCTAGTCTCTCAGTGTGAGAAATCCAGAAGTGTTCTTAGACCCATTAAGAGCTGTGAACATATCCCATGATTCTTTTGGTGTCTTGACTATGTTGAGCTCATGACCTTTTGCACCATTTAGTAAGATTTCATGCATCAAAATGTGAATTTAATAAACATTTAGCAAATTTGTTGCATCGGATCTAGAGGAAAGTTTAGCAAATAGGGACCATGTCAATATGATATCTATTTTGGCTTCTACTATTGACCTCTATAAGCAAAGATTGATTTGTTTTGGAATTTAATTCATTTTGAAGAAAGGGATGTACTTACTCTTTAGATTTTGTTGGATTGGTAGGATGTAAGAGTGATTCATTAGGGATTGGTAGGATGTAAGAGTGATTCATTAGGGATTGGTAGGATGTAAGAGTGATTCATTAGGGAGGGATTTTTTGCAAACAGAAAAACATGGGTTTTGTTCTAGGAGTGAATAGAGTTTCAAAAACCAAGCATTTGCTCATGCATGTAATGTGGACTATTCTATTCAAGGAGTCCGATGAAACTTTTGACTTGTGTGGAAGATTTCATTGGTAATATCACTTATGTTGGTGGAGAGAGAGAGCTTGATTATGGAGGATTACAAAAAGTTGGATGAGTAAAAATGAGCGAAGATAGGGTGCGTCTTTACTAATGATGCCTTGTCAATGACATAGTTCCAACTCTCTCATCGACTTTTGAAGGACTTAGACAATTTTGCTACTAAAATAAGGGATTTTCCAATCTATTATTGTTTTTTTAAAATTATTATTTTTGGCTTGCTCACTTTTTCTTGCTCACTTTTTTTGGTTTGCACACTTTTCCTTGCTCACTTTTTGGTAATCCTCAAGAATAGGTATAAGATGATGTAGACTCATAGGAAGATTATCATGCTTATCCACTTAGTTTATTCGGTATAAGCCATTTGGTGCCATAGATAGGTGGGGATTACTTGTGATTGAAGGCATATTTTGTTTTGCAAAAGGACTTTAGTGTTCCTGCTTCTACCTTAGGAGCACATCAATGGGCTATTGATTGTGTAGCCCATCCCACAACCAAAATAGAAAAGGAGCCATCTGAAGATTTGATTGAAACTAAATACCAAGCAACTAATGGAGACAAAACTAAAAATGAGACCCAATACCGAATACTCACATTTGGAGAGGGCGCACCTTAATTTCCATAGCCCCATGGAGAGAGTATCTAGGCAAAAAACTTGCATTTGCCCCAAATGTTACCTCCAGAATTTCTTGCATTTGGCCTAAAATGTTACATTCTCCCTACATGGTCAAATTTGTTGAAACATTTTGGGGAGAATCAATTTGATTTGAGGTTTGCACCTTTAGGAACAGTTTTCTCCCCAAAGAAATTCATTTAAAAATGCCCGAATTTGGGCCATGTGCATGTCGGCAATAAATCTAGCCTAATTTCACATTGGCACACACATGGCCCATATCTGCCCATTTTGTCATGTATTTCTTTGTGGAAATGGTTCACTGCACCATGGAGAGTGTGTTATCTTAAATATTTGCATGTGCCCCAAACATTTTGCCAAAATTGGCCATTTGGGCGGCCAATTTTGGCAAAATGTTTTGGGGCAATCCTCTACCACAACAATAGAAAGTATGTTGGCAAAAAGGCAATGATATTTTGAGGCAAAATTTTATAGGTCATAATGCTCTTAAAAACACTTGATTGAATGTTCTCCCAAAAGAAATTTAAAATAAGAGAATTACCTAGTTAAGGATTAGGTTAGTGTTTCAAATTTTGTTGTCTTTGGCTTTACCACTGTAACCCCTACACCACTTCTAGGAGATACAACTCTTAAACCGACCCTCTCCCACTCACTTCGATTGAATTTCATCCAAAGTCCTTGGCAAATTAATGACACGTTATTTTTAAAAACCTTTAATTAAAGAATCCACATAAAAATTGTTTAGAATGAACCTAGTTCATATAAAGAAAATTTGACAACAATCAAATTTAATGGCATTGTAAAGTACCACAATGATCTTGTAAAAAAAGTATATGAGTTCACTTTATAGATTCGCTCTTGCTTTGCCTCCTCCACTTTATGCAATATTGTTACTCTTCTCTAGGGTGCCAAGATGGTGGAGTGTGTGAAGGCTTGTACAATTTGTGTGGCATCATAAACACTTGTTGTAGCCCATATAGCAACAACAACCACTCAAAATCCTTCTTGTTCTTCTTTCTCCAAATTTTGAAAATGCCAGATCTCGCCTCACCAAAATACACTTATGTATGGATGGAGGTAAAGGCAAAATGGACACAACTTTGAAAGTGACCTACATTTTATCAGCTCCTCCTTTCCATGAGGCAAGAATGAATCATGCATGCACATTAGGCTATTGCGCTTGAGCATGACCATGTAGTATCCCAATGTTGAGTCCATGCCGATGCTGTCGCCTTGGGGTGTATTCGCATTGCAAAATCATCAACTTCAATGACATCATGAAATTTGTAGCAACCAAATCAGTAATACTTTTAAAAATTCATCAAATTGAGAATGTTAAATCATCAACATTGGCAAAATATCATTAACTTGCAATTTGTTATGCATCTCTTTCATCGTATCCCTCTGTACAAATGTTGATGGACCTTTTTCCCTCATCAATGTTTGTAGATGGTGTCGATGACAAGGCCGCTACACTACTCTCAATTCTTGAAAGTTTCTCTTGCCTCTCCACCATTACTTTTTCATGGACCTTGTGTGGTCTCGATGGTGACTCACATGTCATGGGGATCTTGAAGGAATGCCGTTGGAGCCTCCACTCCAAGCTACTTCCTTGTGAGAGAAACACAAGCATGAGCCATCCACTTGTGTCATGCAAGCGGCTTCCGAATTGTTGCAGTGTGTTTCCATGAGAGAGAGGGAAGGGGGAGAAGGGAGAAGAGAGGGGAGAAAGGAGGGAGAAAGAGAAGGGGAGGATAGAGTGAAGGCGGATATGAAGGAGATAAGAGAACACGCAAAGACACTCTTGAAAGAGAAGAGGGAGCTTGTATTCCAAACTTGTGCATACAACAATGAAGACCAAAGTCAACCATTAGGCCTTTTATACATGTCACCTTTTGAAGAAAGGGCCAATCCTTTTCCTTTTAACATTTAAAAGGCTCTTGGGCCCATATGGTGCCAAGGCATCTTTGCTATCCTTTCCATCTCTCCCCTACTGTTCCACTCCTATGTGTTGGAAACAACACTTGTGTTAACTATATAAGAGTGCTAAATAGCGCTTTTGTTAGCCTTGAGCCTCCGAGGCCAAAACTATTTGGGGCTCAAACCCCCTGAGCTTGCACTATACACCTTCCATTACTACAACCGTTGAAGTAAATCATGAAGCCTAATCACCTCTAATCACACTGGCTAGCCTACATTCTACGACTGTACTCTATGGATATTAACATGCCCCCTGTCCTATGTCTCTAAGGCACCCTCGCATAGCTGCGCTGGAGGAGGTGTGTGGAGAGGACCATCTGGAGGACTGCGTAGTAGTCCAGTTGGCATGGAGTGAGCTGATTCATGTACGAGCAAAACTTCAAAAAATGGGTGGCATGCATGTCTTCGTACGTGCATATGTGGTGGCCATGGAGATTGTGGATGCAGAGGTAGAGGCAGAGGTCCTCAAACTGAGTGGAACCGATGTCAGGGTTGAAGACAATCTGATTGGTTAGATTGAGGAGGCAGTCATCAATGGGCCCATTGTGGGTGGGGAGATCGCGGAGGAGTAAGTGGAGAAGGCGGTTGAAGCAGACCGCTACAAAATGACGGTTGGATCAGGTACCAAGCCATACATGTCATTGAAGGATTGGATGCGGAAGCAAAATTCCTCCTGTTGTGAAGATAGTGCGAGAGAAGCAAGGAGTCTCACTTGCAGCTTTCTCACATACACAATGGGGGAATACACACAAAGGTGGAGGCTGAAAATAGTTTTCCTCTTCTTAGTTGTGAAAGCCAAAAGAACTCTAGTACAAAGAAATAGAAGAACCCTATATGTGGGTCTCAAACCAAACTCAGCTAACTAAGGTGGCATACTAACTGAGCCACGAACTAGAGTACATAAGGATAGCTATCATCCAACTATTATTCATGGGTGGTGTACCAACCGCATCTGCAGCTAACAAGTCGGTGACATAAATGCACAACGGTCACCCTGGCATATCACGAGTGGAGCTCGATATCTCAACACTCCCCCTCGAGCTCAATCCCAATTCCTACACACCAAGCAGGTCTCTGAACTTGCGTAGCTTCTCTACGCCCAATGCCTTCGTAAATATGTCAGCTACCTGATCCTCTGTGCTGACATAAACTAGATCAATAAGACCTAGTAAAACCTTCTCGTGCACATAGTGATAATACACCTCAATGTGCTTTGTTCTAGCATGATAGACTGGGTTATTTGCCAAGTGTATACTGCTCATGTTGTCACAATAAATGACAACTGGCCCATCTGTAGATTGATGCATATCATAAAGTAGCTTATGCAACCAAGCTACCTCACATGCAGCCATTGCTGCACCCTTGTACTTAGCCTCTGTGCTCGGCAAGGCAACTGTAGGCTGTTTCTTGCTGCTCCAAGTGACTGCAGCACTCCCAAAAGAGAACAAATATCCACTGGTAGATCGTCTATCAGAAATACTACCAGCCCTATCAGCATCACTGTATCCATGCAACTGTATCTGAACCCCAGTCTCATAAAATAGTCCATACTACAATGTGGACTTCACATACCTAAGTATGTGTCTAGCCGCATCCAAATGCAGTTTCCTTGGAGCCTGCATAAACTGACTTACCAATCCAACAGCATAGCTCAAATCTAGCTTGGTAATAGTCATAAAAATTAAACTTCCTACTATGCGTCTGCACATAGTAGGGTCTTCTAGAAGCTCACCTGCATTTGCGCTCAGCTTCACATTCTGCTCCAAAGGAACTGAAATAGGCTTACAGCCTGTCATCCCATATTTGGACAGCATGTCCAATCCATACTGCCTCTACAAGAGCCATATCCCACTTGGTGATCTAATCACCTCAATGCCCAAGAAATAACGCAGCTCTCCCAAATCCTTCATCTCAAACTTCTACTTCAATAACATTTTCACATGAAGGATATCTTCATCACTATTACCTGTGATGATCAAATCATCACCATAAATGACAAGCAGCATAATACCTTTCTCTGTTTTTCTCACATAAAGTGAGAAATCTGCCTTGGAAATCTGAAAGCCAATAGTGACAAGATACTATCCTATCTTGTCAGACCATGCTCTAGGTGCTTTGCTTCAAGCCATACAAGGCTTTCTTCAACCTCCAAACAAACTCAGGATGAACAGCATGAACATAACCTGGTGGCTGCTCCATAAAGACCTCTTCTTGCAAATCACCATGCAAGAAGGCATTCTTTACATCCATCTGATGTAAAGACCATCCCTTTGATGCAGCCATAGCAATGACTGCTCTTACGGTTGCCATCCTTGCAACCGGACTGAATGTTTCTTCATAATCAATGCCATATGTCTGTGCATACCCCTTGACAACTAATCTTGCCTTGTATCTATTCACAGAACCATCTGCATTGTGCTTCACCTTATAAACCCACTTACAGCCAATTGCATTCTTGTCTTTAGGCAAAGGCACCAATTCCCATGTAGCATTTTCTTCCAAGGCATCCATTTCTTCATCCATGGCTTTCTCCCATTTTTCTCTTCCCATGGCTTGCTCAAAAGAAGTGGGTTCTGGTTCCTGTATCACTTTGACCATATAGGCATAGTGAATGGCTGTAAATCCATCATATTTCGGCCTATCCACAGGATACCTAGCTCTGGTAGACCTGCACAAAATAGGCTCACTTCTAGGTGCTCTCAAAACATCCTTGGCCTTCCTTACTCCAGGTGTAACAACTGAAGGAATACCTAACTCATCATCAATATTCTGTTCTGAGCCACTGGATTCACCATCCACACAAGAGTGACCTGCATTCACATCAAACATGGGCTGATCTACCTTCTCTTTTCCTTTTCGTGATACCTGCATACCACTATCTACATTGCTTTGAGGAGATTCTCTTGATCTCAATCTGCCTGTCCATGGCGAAGTATGTGAACCACTACTAGAGGACACTGCAGGTCCACTAATATTTTGTGATTGCTGCTATGAATTCTGTGCAGCATTACCATTTTGTGCATCTACATCATCAATCACATTTACTAGTTTATACCAGCTGCTCATCTCATCAAAAACAACATCTCTGCTCACTGTAAACTTACGAGTAGAAGGGTTATAGCATCTATACCCTTTCTGCTACAGAGAATAACCAATAAAGATGCACTTCTCAGCTTTTGGATCCAACTTGGACCTCAACTCATCTGGCACATGAACATAGGCAATGCAACCAAAAATTTTCAAATGAGAAATATCTGGTTTCCTACCAGTATACATCTCCTCTGGCATCATGCCATGTATTGCTACAGTGGGAGTCCTATTCATTATGTAAACTATTGTAGCAACTGCTTCAACCCAATAATAATTTGGTAGGTCTTTTTCATTTAGCATGGCCCGAGATACCTCTCCAATATGTCTGTTTTTCCTTTCTACAAGTCCATTTTGCTGTGAGGTATGACTGCATGAATATTGCTACTTTATGCCATGCTCTTGTAGGAACCTTGCAAAATCATTTGAGAGGTACTCTCCCCCTCCATCAGACCTTAGGCATTTTATTTGCAGGCCTGTTTCTTTTTCAACCATAGATTTAAAAGCTTTGAAATGCCCAAACACTTCACTTTTCTTTTTCATAAAATACACCCAAACTTTTCTGCTGTAGTCATCAATAAAAGTAACAAAATAATGACAGCCTCCAATAGATGCAGCTTTAGTAGTCCACACATCAGAGTGGATTAATTCCAATGGCTTCTTACTCTCTTGAACATGTCTAGGAAATGGTTTCCTTGCCTGTTTTCCAAATTGACAGGCTTCACATACCTTATGCATTTCTGCAACCTTGAATTTAGGCAATCCTACAACAATATTTTGGGCCTGCATTGATTTAAGTCATTGTACATTAACATGACCAATGCGTTTATGCCAGATATCAATATCTGCAACTACGCCGGTCCCATGTGCAAACATTGCTGCACTCAATTTAGGCATGTCCACATCCAATGTAAACATCCTGCCCTTCTTCTTTCCTTTTGCTATCAAGCGACCATTATTTTTCATATCCTCAACAAAGCATCCATGAGGATTAAATCTGACCTGCAAGCCCTGCTCAACCATAAGACCAACAAAAACCGGGTTCTTGGTGATATTCGGGACATGAAATACATCAGACAGGTATTTCTTTTTCCCATCCTGCGTAGACAAAGGAATTTTACCAATCTACACAATAGGATGTGCAGTATCATCACCAGTCTCCACAAATCCTGGTCTTTCCATTTTCCTTGCATCCTGCATCCATTCTGCATGACCTGTCATGTGGTTTGATGCACCTGAGTCGACATACCACACATCATTGCTTTCTTCTACACTTGTCACAGAATTGGTCATGTGCTGCACCATAAACAGATGCTCATTTCTGTCATCACCCTGTCTACTAGAAGATGCATAAATCCCTTGCTGCAATTTTCCATTCATGATGTCATTCTACTTTTTGTAGCAGTCTTTAGCCATATGACCCATTTTACCACAATAGTAGCATTCAACATTGTTGTTTGCATTTTGGTCTCTCTGCCATCCACCATGACCTATTTGGCTCCCCCTGCCTCTAGAGTTACCACGTCCTCCTCCATAGGACTGGTTTTCTTGAGTTTGCTGCATTTTTTGATTTCTACCATGGCCTCCAGATCGGCCTCCTCTACCTCTGCCTCTACCTCTTCTAGCATTTGAGTAGAAGACAGTTTCTTTTGAAGTTCCTCCTGAAGAAGATGCACCACCATTTCTCTGCTCTTCAGAAATTAGAAGAGCAAACAACTCCTCAAAATCAAGAAAATTTTCACGGACAGCAATGGATGTTCGGAACTATGCATAATCTTTTCCTAGACCATTCAAGGTCACAGAAACTAGATCATCATCTTTCACTGGTGACCCAATGGAAGCAAGTGCATCTGCAATTTTCTTCACCTTCATGTGGTAGTCATTGATGCTCATATTTTCTCTCTACACATTGTGCAACTCCTACTTGAGCTGCATTTTCCTGGCTTGCGTATTTGTGCTGTACATTTTTGCCAAAGTATCCCATGCCTCCTTTGGTGTACTTGCATCCTGAATATGCACAATCATAGAATCTGAAAAACTGATAGACAGCCAGTACATAACTTTTCTAGCTCTCTCATGCCATCCTTTAAATGCCCTCTAAATGCCTGCATTTCCTGTTGATTGGGAACATTAGGAAGAACTGGTTCTTCTTCATTTCCTGTAATGAACTCCCAATAGCCTTTTCCCATAAGGAAATTCGTCATTCTAAACTTCCATGCTTGGAAGTTGTTCATGTCAAGCTTTTCAGTGACAATCTGTGAAAGAGAATCAGATGCCATTACAGAACACTGCAAAATATTCTGTCACTGCAAAAAACAGAGCTTCTGCCTCACAAGGGCAAATCTGCAAAACTGACGAAAGTGGTATTTGACCACACAGTCACTTCCTAGTGACGATTTTGCATCAACAAGCAATAAGGATGATTCTATAACTCCCAGTATCTCTGCGCACATGCATACGATGCAATTTCTGTGGCAACTTTTCACCGACCTACAGAGCGGTGGTTGCATAGCAAAAACAGGGCCTTTCTCTCAGTGCTTGCTGAGAACTTCCGCCTCCAAAACGGGCCCCGAAATGGCCTCGAATCAGAAAAATAAAGTCACTGAGGGCTTTGCCCATGCCCGCACCATATATTTCCCTCTCGCCACACTGTGAAGGGCATCTCAATTTGAGAGAATGCACTCTTGCACTTTCCGGCTGTGCTACCTGCAGAGATTTGCTCCCAAACTCAAAAAAGGAAAGCAACATTGGTCCTCTTACCAGGACACCGCGAACTTGGTTTGCTTTCTTGAGCTCCTTACCACGAACCAGGCTCTGATACCATGTGAAGATGGTGGGAGAGAAGGAAGGAGTCTCACTTGTGGCTTTCTCACATACACAATGGGGGAATACACACAAAGGTGGAGGCTGAAAATAGTTTTCCTCTTCTTAGTTGTGAAAGCCAAAAGAGCTTTAGTACAAAGAAATAGAAGAACCCTATATGTGGGTCTCAAACCAAACTCAACTAACTAAGGTGGCATACTAACTGAGCCATGAACTAGAGTACATAAGGATAGTTGTCATCTAGCTATTATTCATGGGCGGTGTACCAACCGCATCTGCAGCTAACAAGTTGGTGACATAAATGCACAATGGTCACCCTGGCATATCACGAGTGGAGCTCGATATCTCAACACCTGCATCATCTCTTTCGAGAAGTTTTACTTGGGAAAATTGTACAACATGTTGGGGTCCCATTTTTGGAGCTCACGGAATTCGGCCCAAGTCCATAGACGGTCCATGGGCATGTACCCTAGATCCGGCGATTGATGTGGGCACTACAGTAGTAACACCAAAATTGCTCCTTTTTTAGAAAGGGGATGTGCCACCGAGGCTGTAGGTCGACGTCGGCATCGGTCAGGGGAACTGGAGCATCGGGGGCAAGGTGGTAACCTCCTCTTGTGTGCTTTGGATGGGCATGCCGCCAATCATTAAAGGACTGGGTGATGAACTATGTGAGGGGGCACACCTCTAGTATTTCGTAGAGATGGACATGGGAGCCTTTGAGTTGCTGCATCGAATGGTGCATGAGAGCATTATCCAATAGTTCTTGGAACGACTGCAAGTCCGATCTCCACTGTACATTTTTAGGTGGGGAGGAGGGAGGAGTTTAAGGAACCTCATCATCTTCAATCGGCATTGGTTCCTCCTTCTCTATTTCTATGGGTGCCGTATCAATGGGCATGTGTACAAAATTGGCTACCTTAAGTAGCGTATTGAGGGCCACTTTTGGGAGGTCGACCAGAACAGTAGATGAGATGGACGGGGAGGTCCCGTGCTATACAATGGTGGTGTTAGAGGCATTGGAAGAGTACTCAGGAAGATTGGTGCAAGGAAGGAGGGTGGGAGGGATTGGGTGGCTTGCTGGGAGGGATCCAAGGGAGGTGGTTGTGGAAGCTTAGCATGGGGAGCAGTAGAGTTAAATACTATAATGGCTTCTTGACCTTCCTTCTCGGCCCCGAATCCATGAGGGCTTAGATGCACAAGCTCGAACCCTACAATTGAACATGTAACCTAGTTGGTTCTAGCATTTCTTCATCTCTCAGTCCTAGGTGTTCAAGCGTTGCTTTAAGGAATGCCATTTGCTTACGTTGTCTGAGCTTGGTATTACATGCCTTGGCTTCTTCGATGGCTTGGTGTTTCATCCAGGCTACCTTGGCCTTGAGTTCTTTTTCTCTATGGATGGCTTGAAGGGTAGGCAGTGTGAGTGGACCTAATATCTCTTGAATTTTCTCCCATTAAGGTAGCCTTCCATTTCTAGTCCATTGAGGGTGGCTATTCGGCACTCCCCTTGTGGAGTGATCTCTACCCCGTGATAGGGACCCATGCCTCGATACTTGAGCTTGAGCTTGTTGGTATTACGGACACTATAAAGGAGTGCAAATCGCCCTCTACAAGGTCTTTGTTCTTGAGGTTGTGGTCGAACCACTTTTTGCATCGGGCCTTCTCTACCCGGAGGTAGTAGGCTATACGCAACCTTGTCTCATCTAGCTTTTCAAGGTCAATTAAGCATTCTTCCAAGGAATTCTCAGTGAGCCGTTCTTTGATAGTAAGGCGGAGGCTAGGAACTACATACTCCATGGGCATCACTGCCTCCACTCCAAAGGCTACGTTGAAGTGGGTGCAGTTCGTGGTGGCCACCCTGTAGGATGTTCTGTAGGCCCATAAGGCTGCAATGAGACTGTCCTCTAATGTGCAAGTTATGATCTTACAGCAAGGTTTATTAGATCTCTCAACCAAGCCATTTGTCATAGGACTTCCTATGTATGATCATGAATTCACTAGTCAGGATTGCTATAGTTCATTGAGGAAATGAGTTCCTCGGTCGTCGACTAGCACTAAGGGACATCCGAACTGCATGATAACTTACTTGCTCATATAAGAATTTAGTGGTGGATCTCGCATCTGCCTTCACGATGGCTCTCCCTTCTACCCACTTGGTGAAGTAATATGTGGCCAAGAAGTTAATTCATTTTTTTTGTCTTTTTTTTCCTTCTTTAAATTAAATTAAATTAATTTTTTTGTCTTTAAAAATGAAATAAAAATTTAAAGCCCTTTGGGGGCTTAGGGTAGGGGAGGGATTAACCCCAAACCTGTTGTGTGTGCAATAGGTTGGGGGTTAACCCCCTCCTCTCTTCCCGCCTCCCCCATCCTGCCTCTTCCTTCCTCTTTCTTTGCCTCCTCCTCCCGTCTACCTCTTCCTTCCTCTTTCTTTGCCTCCTCCTCCCGTCTGTGCCCTCCCGTCGACCCCCTCCCCTCCCTCCCACCTCCCCCTCCCATCTGCGCCCTCCCCGCCCTCTCACCTGCCTCCTCTCCCTCCTCCCTCCCGCCTCCCTGCCTACCTCCTCTCCTCCTCCCTCTCGCCTCCCCGCCTGCCTCCTCCCTCCCGACTGCCCTCTCCTCTCCCTCCTCCCTCCCCTCCCGTCCTCCTCACCGCTCCCCGCCTTAAAAAAGAGGGAGAAGAAGGGGGGAAGTGGGAGGAGAGGGGAAGGGAGCAGAGGGAGGAAGGGAGGGGGCCGATGGGAGGGGAGGCGGGGAAGGGGGAGGGGGCGACGGGAGGGCGGGAGGAGAGGAGGGAGGGGGGTTAACAGCCAGGGAAGGGAGAGGGGAGGCGGGGAAGGGAGGGCGGGGAGGGGGCGAGAGGGCGGGAGGAGAGGAGGGAGGGGGGTTTACCCCCACCTGTTGCGTGCGCAACAGGGGGTTTAACCCTCCCCCTCCCTCCTCTCGTCCCCCTGCCCTCCCGCCTCCCCTCCCCCTTCCCCGCCTCGCCCCCCCAGGTGGGGTGGGGGGTATTATTAACCCCCCCACCCCACCTGTTGCGCACGCAATAGCTAGGGGGGGGGATTTCCCCTCCCCACCCCTTGTTGCGCACGCAACAGGTGGGGTGGGGGGGTATAATACGCAACAGGTGGGGGGAGGTTAACCACCCTCCCTCCTCTCCCCACGCCCTCCTGCCTCCCCTCCCCCTTCCTTGTGCCTCCCCTCCCCCTTCCCCCCGCCCTCCCCGCCTCCCTTCCCCCTTCCCCGTCCTCCCGTCGGCCCCCTCCCCTCCCCCTTCCCTGCCTCCCCCTCGCGTCAGTCCCCTCTCCTCCATCCCTCCTGTCTACGACGGGGAGGGGAGGCGGAGGGGGAGGTGGGGAAGGGAGGGGCCGGCGGGGAGGGGGAGGGGGAGGGGAAGGGAGGGACAGTGGGGAAGGGAAGGGAGGGACGGCGGGGAGGGAGGGGCCGGCGGGGAGGGGGAGGGAGAGGAGGGGGAGGGAGAGGGAGGGGCCGGCGGGGAGGGGAACAGGGAGGGAGAGGAGGGGAAGGGAGGGGCCGACGGGGAGGGGGAGCGGGAGGCGGGGAAGGGGAGGGGAAGGGAGAGCAAGGAGGAGAGGGGAAGGGGAAGGGGGAGGAGAGGGGAAGGGAGGGGGAGGGGAGGAGAGGAAGCAGGAGGAGGGAGGGGAGAAGCAGGAGGGGAGGGGAAGGGAGGGGGAGAGAGGAAGCGGGAGAAGAAGGGGGAGGAGAGGGGAAGGGAGGGGGAGGGGAGGGCAAGGGATGGGAGGGAGGAGAGGGGAAGGGAGGGGAGAGAGGAAGCGGGAGGAGAGGGGATGGGAAGCAGGAGGGGAGGGACGAGAGGGAGGGAGGGAGTACCTGGGTGGAGAGGTGGTGGAGCTCCAAGAAAGTTGTGAGAGAGAATGAGGAGTAGAGTTTTATAGGAAATGGGTAGCTTTTAGGTTAAGTCAGCTTTTTTTAGTTTTTAAGGTTTTTTTAATTCTTTTAGGTTCACTATAAGTAGAACATTCTTCATTCTCTCTTTCATTCAAAGATCATTCTTTTACACTCCACGCTTCTCTCCTCTCATCAACCTGTTGCAGGATTCTCAAAAATTTTTAAAATGTTGCAAGAGGTGAGTTCATTTCTAACCTATTGCGTACGCAAGAACTTCTAAGAATCAAGTTTTTGTAAATTTGAACTTTTTTTCAAATCCGATTCTTTTCTCAAAAACTTGTATGTATGCAACAACTTCAAAAAAATTTTTTTGCATTAAATCTTTTTTCCCACAAATTTTCCTCTTTACCTCAAACTCTCACAACCTATTTTCAGAAATTTCTCTCCTAGCCTATTGGGCATGTAACAATTTTTCAAAAAAAAAAAAAAATCTATTACAAATTTCTCTTTCAACCTCAAAACCACTCAAACCTCCCTACCTATTGCATATGCAACAACTTCAAAACAAAATGTAATCATAAATCTCTCCAAAAAACTCCTCAACAAAAAGAAAACAATCTATTACAAATTTCTCTCTCAACCTCAAAACCACTCAAACCCTACCTGTTGCGTACGCAACAACTTTAAAACAAAATTTAATCATAAATCTCACCAAAAAACCCCTCAAAAAAAAAAAACAATCTATTACAAATTTCTCTCTCAACCTCAAAACCACTTAAACCTCCCTACCTATTGCGTACGCAGCAACTTCAAAACAAAATTTAATCATAAATCTCTCCAAAAAACTCCTAAAAAAAAAGAAACAATCTATTACAAATTTCTCTCTCAACCTCAAAACCACTCAAACCTCCCTATCTATTGCGTACGCAACAACTTCAAAACAAAATTTAATTATAAATCTCTCCAAAAAACTCTTCTCATGACACTTTATTACAAATTTCTCTCTCAACCTCAAAACCACTCAAATCTCCCTACCTATTGCATATGCAACAACTTCAAAACAAAATTTAATCATAAATCTTTCCAAAAAACTCTTCTCACAACACTTTATTAATATAAGAAATCCATTTATAATATTTTTACTCCATAATATAATAAAATTTTATTAACTAATGTTAAAATATAATTTTGCTAAAAATATTTATTATTAATCTATAAATTAATATAAATATTATATAATTATTATATAAATAAATATATAAATACATTAATGAAAAAAATATAACTTGAAAGGGAGGTCTTCTAGCATATGTGCTTTATATAATACTTATTCTTAAAACAATGAAGAATTAGTGAATATATTGCTATTCTATACATTATTAACTTAAAAACTAATATAAATATAAATTAATTATTATACAAATTTAAATAAATATATAAATTATTAATATTATACATTAATAACATTTAAAATTATGTAGATTATATACTAATAACCTTTCAATTTTAAAAAGTAGTCAATCAAAGAATTGAATTAATTTAAAAAATAAGAAAATATTAAATTTTACACACTTACTTTTAGCATGTATGCTTTTCTTCCATGTGTATAATACTTAGTTAGTCGAAGAATGAAAAATTAGATAATGTATTTGTAAGGTAGGTATTTAAAACCATAGAATCTAGAAGAGGTTTAGCATACTTACTTATCTTTGTTACTATGTGTAATACTTTGCAAAAGCCTTAAACTTTGTTTAAGGCTTTGCACAAAACTACAGTATCATTGCATCCATATCATTTTTTTACTTTAGCAACCACCAGATATCCATGGTATCCATGATATGGAATACATATTTCTTCTGAATATTTCTTATCACATACTTTTTCATTTCTTCTGATACACCATGCAGCATGAATGTAAGAAAATATGAATCGGTGTGCTTTTAGCCTATGTACTTGTCCCTAATCAGTAGGATACTTTGACTAGGTAGACTTATAATTACTTAAAGTAAAGCCTTTGCAAAGGATCGTACCTTCTGATACACCATGTAGCATGAATGTAAGAAAATATGAATCGGTGTGCTTTTAGCCTATGTTCTTGTCCCTAATCAGTAGGATACTTTGACTAGGTAGACTTATTCTTACTTAAAGTAAAGCCTTTGCAAAGGATCGTACCTATAAACAAAACACTTTGGAAAGCATATAACATATAGTCTATATATATCTAAACTAAATACTTTGGAATGCATATTTTATATAGTCTATATACCTTAAATCTTACATCCTAAATCTTAAATCCTAAATTTTTCTAAATCTTAGGTTATACAATCTAAGCTCTTAAACTTATATAATAGTTATAATCCCTAAACCCTAAACCTTAAACCCTAACCCCTATAACTTAAATTCTAAAACGTAATTTTTAATTCTAAACCCTAGATTCTAGACTCTAAGCTCATGATCTTATATACTAAATCCTAAACCCTAAAACCTAAAACCTAAATGCTAAATCCTAAACCCTAAAACAATAATCATAAACCCTAAATGCTAAATCCTAAACCCTAAACCCTAGATTCTAAACCCTAAATCCTAAACCCTAAACCCTAAATCCTAAACCCTAAACCCTAAAAACATAATCATAAACCCAAAACCCTAAACACTAAGTCTTAAATCCTTAACCCTAAATACTAAACCCTAAACCCTAACCCTAAAATACAATCAAAATTTAATGATTTTTTTCAATTTGTGCAATAGGTTTGATATATCCCCCAAACTGTTGCAAGTGGAATAGGTTAATGGTGCACTCAACCTATTGCAAAAATTAAGGAATTTTCTTGATTTGTGTAACAGGTTGGATATACCTCCCTAACCTGTTGCTCAAGCAATAGGTTGGGGGGTATATCCAACTTGTTGCAACAGATTGGATATACTATTGAGAGTTATGGTGCCATGAGCACATATAGAGCAAAGGTATGAGCAAAGGGCAAGCTGCCACATGGCATGGAGGAGATATCCCACATGTGAGCAAGCAAATGGATGTAAGTACCCTCACCTATAAAAGGGAGGTTCATTTGAAGTAATATCAACCAAGCACTTTGCACTATCTCAAGATTCTCTTTATGAGTCCAAGCTAATCTATCTTCGAACCTAATTGAGTTGAGATACATGTCATGAGCACTCTCTTCATCATGTTTCCACATAGGTTCCATCCACCTTAGAGTGCTCCATAGATCCTGAGGCACATATGTTTTGTCATGGTATCAGAGCTTAGGTTTAGCTCTCCTAGTTTAGCTCATTAGTAGTTCACTAGGATTGCTCCCATTCCTAGATTAGTTGTAGGCATGTCTTAGGAGCTCATGTTTTTCTCCTAGGTTAGTTTGAGGCAGTCGATAGAGCGAGCGAGGAAAAGCGAGCGGGCCCAAAAAAGCGAGCGAGCTTTTCTACAATTTCCTTATCAAGGTACTCGACATAGCTTTGTGGAAACCACTATTTGGGAAGATTCTCGAAAATCAAACTTATGTTACTATGTGTAACTATACCAATATTGTGAATTATAGTCTACCTTAACTTCCAATTGGAGCCATACTCACATTATGCAACAATAATATGTGGGTTTGAAAGAAATCGAATTTCCACTCCAAAGCAGATTCCATTACTGATACAACAAATCTTTTGCATTTGAAATGGGTCTTATTATCAAACTCCTTCAATAATCAAAATAAATGTGTTGCTTGATATGTTGAACTTAGTAACGTAAACATCACTTCACCCATATGCAGGGAAAAAAAACTGTCTGTAGACTTCATAGCATGGCATTGCATCAACACTTATAACATTCAAAATGGTTCTTCTTATTAAAAGTGTTATCGACCATGAAAGTTCACCCGTATGTTGAAAAACCCAAGTGTCATTTATGACATTCAAAATTGTTCTTGCAACCATCCTATAGTTCCTAGAGATTTTGCCCATACTTCCAACCCCTTCCCTTCAACCACTAAGAGGTATCTAATAGTTTTATAGAACACTTGAGATATCATCACCTCCTAATACAAAACCATTATTACTATTTGTAGAACACTTGAGATATCATCACCTCTTAATACAAGACCATTCTTACTATTTGTAGAACACTTGAGATATCATCACTCCTTCCCTTCAGCCACTAAGAGGTACCTAATACTTTTGTAGAACACTTGAACCATTCTTACTATTTGTAGAACACTTGAGATATCATCACCTTTTAATACAAAACCATTCTTACGGTTTGTATAACACTTGAGATATCATCACCTCTTAATATAAGACCATTCTTAGTATTTGTAGATCACTTTAGATATCATCGCCTCTTAATACAAGACCATTCTTACTATTTGAGAGATTAATGGATTAAAGGTTTGAAGCTCATAGGAGATGAAGGAAGAGAAAGTTAGTTTCAACATGAGGACAATAAAACTAATTGGAATATTTTGACTTATGTATTATACCTTTTTGAAGACTATGAATTTAAGTCAGTTTCAACATTAGGATGATAAAACTAATTAGAATATTTTGACTTATGTTTTATACATTTTTGAAGACTATGAATTTTAATGAGGAGAGGCACGCACACTACTCAGTAAATACACTAGTACTACTACTAGCCTATGACTATTAAGCCTAGTAGCACCAGTGTGATTTTGAGCCTTGTATCAACCTTTTGATAATTTTCTTTCATCGTTAGTGCAATAGAAATTATTCCTTCTATCAGAAGAATCTTGCCAAATTTATTCAAAGTGATGATTTTGTAGTCTACATCCACTATCCTCTGACTCTCGAAAATATATTAAATGTAAGCACCCATTTATCTTGTATGATCAACCCTAGACTATGCTGCGATAAGACATTACTAGAACAAAAAAAATATGATTTGATATGGCGATGTTCGGTGTGAAATAACCAAATTAAGGATTTGATAAGAAAGAAAACAATTAGAATCAATAGGCTATTCAATGGCTCAAATCTGCACAGAAATTATAATGTGCCTCCCATCTCTTATGCATTCCAGCTCCTCATGTTTGACAAGAATGCAAACAATAATGAAATCACATTATCTTTAGTTTCAAAGTAATCAAAGCACCAAAAATAAATGCAAACATATTGGATGAGGAATAAATAGGTATAGATATAGATAGACCTATATATATGCATTCATAGATGTAATGATGATTAAAGTTGGATGGTTGTAATAATATTATGTGTACTATCATTGGGATTAGGACTACTATTGGTAATATTGTATGTAGTAGTAGGAGAACTACCATTAAGGAACACTCAAATAAAATTACTAATGGTGGTGATAAAACTACCACTAGTAGCTTGGTAATTACCCCTAACATCTACAACAAATATTTGATGGGTAGCTAGTATTAGGTCAAAAGGCCCCAATTGTGCTATAATAATGGACCAAAAAAGGGAGTGCTATAGCATCACCTAAGGGTCACTTTTTATCCATGAAAGAAACAAGTCGGTGCAACCTAGGTCATACAGATCTAGGTCATGTGGAGTGGTTCGCGTCTCTTTCCTTGACAAAAAAGTTACACTACCTTTGATAGTAACTACAAAGATTGCTGCCATAGTGCTGTAGAGTAGCCCCTAGGTTGCACCATCATCCTTTTTTGCTTTTGAGCCATTAAGTTTGATCCACTAATTTTATGTAGAATTATTCTACTATATGTTCACATGTCCTTAATAGGATCTTGATATAATCCCTTCCATTGTAAGTACTTTTACTTTAAGTTTCACATATCCTTAACAAACCACTAGGCTTCAACACAGATTCATTCTTATGTTTCAAGCCTCAAAATCAAACACCCTTGTAAAAGGGATAATGTATTAAAGCTACATTCAATCCATCAAATCTTTGAATAATAGTTCTATTGAAAATTCATGTATCATCAATAGGATTTCATCCATTATATGCTCATTTGTCTTTAATAGTATGTCTAAAAATTCATGTATCTTCAATATTATTTCTCTCATGTGTTCCAATATCTTCAAAAGGATACCTTTATTTATGTCCAAACTTGAGCATTGATTTGTATTTATCAAACACAATTTCACTCCACCTATTCTTTAGAATGAAATTTTTTCACCAAAAGTGGGCCAAATGTAAGGTCTTTCCACATATTCTTAAGAATGAAAATTTTGGCCTTATGTTGGCAAGTCTATGGAATGAGGGTAAGGCCAAAGTCTCTGGTACGGTGCATTAGGTCTTGATTAATTATTCTTTAGGCTTGAATATTTAATGCAATAACTTCACGACTATTATTTATGCTTGAACTTGTAATGTATTAATTTCATGACTTAGGATTTTATGAAGTTATATCTAACATGTCCCAAATTTAATGGAAATTAATATCCTACATAACACAACAAAGTATCATCATATCCCTTCCCAAAATCAATGCTACCTAGCAACTCTCCTAGCATTTTCACTGCCTTGCATTTGAGTTAGCTATGATGAAGAATGTTGCCTACCTTTGGAACCTCTTAGAGTTACCGTTAGCATGATCTAATTTCATGTACCCCAAAACTTGAGACTTGGAGATTCCCATATCACACCAGCGGTAGCTATCTTGTCCACTCTCAATGCTAGTAAGAGCTAGGCCCCATAGACTGGTAAAAGAAGTCTTTTTGGAGGTTCAATTTTTTCCCTCCGTCTTCTGCAGGCCCCATGATAAAATAGGATATATTCATCACCCTACATTTAATGCAAGAATTGACAACTTTTTTGGACTTGACTATGTAGTTTACATCTCAAACTTGGTGCTAAAATTGCAGACTGGGAGATTCCCATATCACACCAACGGTAGCTATCTTGTCCACTCTCAACACTAGTAAGAGCCAGTCCCCATAGACCGGTAAAAGAAGTCTTTTTGGAGGTTCAATTTTTTGCCTCCGTCTTCTCCGGCCCCATGACAGAATAGGATATATTCACCACCCTACATTTAATGCAAGAATTGACAACTTTTTTTCGACATGACTATGCAGCTTACATCCCAAAATTGGTGCTAAAATTGCATACCAGACATCTCCATTTGCCGGGGGGGTGTCCCTAGCAACCCCTTGGACTTGCTCTATTTGTCTAGTTGTGTCTCTCCACAAAAATCGGAGTGGGGCCTATTTTCCCCATCTACATACATATTAATGCCTTTTTCCTTAGACAATTTTATCCATAACAGTGTGTGTATATATATATATATATATATGTATGTATGTATGTATGTATGTATGTATGTATGTATGTGTGTGTGTGTGTATGTATGTATGTATGTATGTATGTATGTATGTATGTATGTATATGTGTATATGTATATGTTGATGCATATATGTATATATTGATGTATATATTGATGCATACAATTTTGATATATGGAGAAAATGGACATGAAAACCATCTAAATTGGTTCTTGTCGTTCGATTTGATATATGACATGATCCTATTTGGATTTGTAAGTCCAAAGATATGGGGTCCTACTTTTAGGGCCTGAATGCCTAAAATAGGCTGCGCGTTAACGTGCTACCTATTTCATGCATTTAGGCCTCAAAAGTAGGATCCCATTGGCAACACAATGGGGTCCTAGTTTTGAGGCCTAAATGCATGAAATAGACAGCACGTTAACGCGCTTCCAATTTTAGGCATTCAGGCCCTAAAAGTAGTACCCCGTATCTTTGGACTTGCATATCCAAATGGGGTCATGTCATATATCAAATCGAACGGCAAGATCCAATTTAGATGGTTTTCATGTCCATTTTCTCCATCAACTAAAACTATATTCATCAAATAATGTTGTTGATCAATTTTTGGCATACCCCCCAAAAATCAAGACCCCCATTGCAAAGAAAGGTAAAGAACACAAGTGCTTGTTCTTATGCTCATGAGACAACAAAATGCATGACATGGGAAACCAATGGGGTCTTACTTTTGATGTTTGTATGTATGTATGTATGTATGTATATATATGCATGTACATACATACATACATCTATATATATATGTGTGTGTGTGTGTGTGTGTGTGTGTGTGTGTGTGTATGTATATGTTGATGCATATATGTATATATTAATGCATACAATTTTGATATATGGAGAAAATTGACATGAAAATCATCTAAATTGGCTCTTGCCGTTTCATTTGATATATGACATGACCCCATTTGAATTTGTAAGTCCAAAGATACGGGGTCCTACTTTTAGGGCCTGAATGCTTGAAATAGGCAGTGCGTTAACGTGCTGCCTATTTCATGCATTTAGGCCTCAAAAGTAGGACCCCATTGGCAACACAATGGGGTCCTACTTTTGAGGCCTAAATGCATGAAATAGGGAGCGCATTAACGCGCTGCCTATTTTACGCATTTAGGCCCTAAAAGTAGCACCCTGCATATTTGGACTTGCATATCCGAATGGGGTCATGTCATATATCAAATCGAATGGCAAGATCCACTTTAGATGGTTTTCATGTCCATTTTCTCCATCCACTAAAACTATGTTCATCAAATAATGTTATTGATCAATTTTTGGCATACCCCCCCAAAATCAAGACCCCCATTGCAAAGAAAGGTAAGGAACACAAGTGCTTGTTCTTATGCTCATGAGACAACAAAATGCATGACATGGGAAACCAATGGGGTCCTAATTTTGATGTATGTATGTATGTATGTATGTATATATATGCATGTACATACATACATACATCTATATATATATATATATATATATGTATGTATGTATGTATGTATATGTTGATGCATATATGTATATATTGATGCATACAATTTTGATATACGGAGAAAATGGACATGAAAATCATCTAAACTGGCTCTTGCCGTTTGATTTGATATATAACATGACCCCATTTGGATTTGTAAGTCCAAAGATACGGGGTCCTACTTTTAGGGCCTAAATGCCTGAAATAGGCAGCGCGTTAACGCGCTGCCTATTTTAACGCGCTGCCTATTTTAGGCATTCAGGCCCTAAAAGTAGTACCCCGTATCTTTGGACTTGCATATCCAAATGGGGTCATGTCATATATCAAATCGAACGGCAAGATCCAATTTAGATGGTTTGCATGTCCATTTTCTCCATCAACTAAAACTATATTCATCAAATAATGTTATTGATCAATTTTTGGCAAACCCCCCCAAAATCAAGACCCCCATTGCAAAGAAAGGTAAAGAACACAAGTGCTTGTTCTTATGCTCATGAGACAACAAAACGCATGACATGGCAAACCAATGGGGTCTTACTTTTGATGTTTGTATGTATGTATGTATGTATGCATGTACATACATACATACATCTATATATATATATATATATGTATGTATGTATATGTTGATGCATATATGTATATATTGATGCATACAATTTTGATATATGGAGAAAATGGACATGAAAATCATCTAAACTGGCTCTTGCCCTTTGATTTGATATATAACATGACCCCATTTGGATTTGTAAGTCCAAAGATACGAGGTCCTACTTTTAGGACCTGAATGCCAGAAATAGGCAGCGCGTTAACGCGCTGCCTATTTCATGCATTTAGGCCTCAAAAGTAGGACCCCATTGGCAACACAATGGGGTCCTACTTTTGAGGCCTAAATGCATGAAATAGGGAGCGCGTTAACGCGCTGCCTCTTTCAGGCATTCGGGCCCTAAAAGTAGTACCCCGTATCTTTGGACTTGCATATCCAAATGGGGTCATGTCATATATCAAATCAAACGACAAGATCCACTTTAGATGGTTTTCATGTCCATTTTCTCCATCAACTAAAACTATGTTCATCAAATAATGTTATTGATCAATTTTTGGCATACCCCCCCAAAATCAAGACCCCCATTGCAAAGAAAGGTAAAGAACACAAGTGCTTGTTCTTATGCTCATGAGACAACAAAATGCATGACATGGGAAACCAATGGGGTCTTACTTTTGATGTTTGTATGTATGTATGTATGTATATATATGCATGTATATACATACATACATACATACATACATATATATATATATGTGTGTGTGTGTGTGTGTGTGTGTGTGTGTGTGTGTGTGTGTGTGTGTCTGTATGTATGTATATGTTGATGCATATATGTATATATTGATGCATAAAATTTTGATATATGGAGAAAATGGACATGAAAATCATCTAAATTGGCTCTTGTCATTTGATTTGATATATGACATGACCCCATTTAGATTTGTAAGTCCAAAGATATGGGGTCCTACTTTTAGGGACTGAATGCCTGAAAGTTGCCAATGGGGTACTACTTTTGAGGCGTAAATGCATGAAATAGGCAGTGCGTTAACGCGCCGCCTATTTTAGGCATTCAGACCCTAAAAGTAGTACCCTGTATCTTTGGACTTGTATATCCGAGTGGGGTCATGTCATATATCAAATCGAATGACAAGATCCAATTTAGATGATTTTCATGTCCATTTTCTCCATCAACTAAAACTATATTCATCAAATAATGTTGTTTATCAATTTTTTGCATACCCCCCCCAAAATCAAGACCCCCATTTTGCTGTATGTATGTAAGTATGTATATATGTATGTATATACATACATATATATCTATATGTGTATATATGTGTGTGTGTGTGTGTGTGTGTGTGTGTGTACACACACACATGTATGTATGTATGTATATATATATATATATATATACATACATACATATATATGTATATATTGATGCATATATTGATGCATATTTTGATGTATATATTTATTCATACAGTTTTGATTGATGGAGAAAATAGGCATGAAAACCATCTAAATTGGCTCTTGCCGTTCGATTTGATATAGGACATGATCCCATTGGGATTTGTAAGTCCAAAGATACGGGGTCCTACTTTTAGGGCCTGAATTCCTAAAATAGGTAGCTTGTCAATGTGCTACCTATTTCATGTATTTAGGCCTCAAAAGTAGGACCTCATTTGGTCCTACATGGGGTCCTACTTTTGAGGCCTAAATGTATGAAATAGGCAGCGCATTGACGCGCTGCCTATTTCAGGCATTCAAGCCCTAAAAGTAAGACCCCGTATCTTTGGAATTACAAATCCAAATGGGCTCATGTCATACATCAAATCAAATGGCAAGAGCCAATTTAGATGTTTTCATGCCTATTTTATCGATTTAATAAAGCTATATGCATCAAATAATGTTGTTTATCAATTTTTGGCATACACCCCCAAAATCAAGACCCCCATTGGAAAGAAAGGTAAGGAACACAAGTGCTTGTTCTTATGTTCAGGAGACATTAAAAGAGAGGCCTGGTAGCCCAAAAATGGCAGCGCATCAATGCACTATCATTTTTGGGTTGCCAGGTCTCTTTTTGTTGTCTCACGAGCATACATATGGAGGTTACTATACAATATAACTAAGAAGTAGTATTGAAGTAGTTCTACAATTTGGATGCATTAAGAGCATTCATATAGCAAGGAAGAATATAATAATTGAATACATTTTTTTTTCAATACATATTGCTAGTGAGACTACCAAAAAGAGGCTCTACCCCTCATGATGTCTCTGGATATAGAATATGAGATTGCTTGATGCTTGGATTGCAGTTGGAAACGTTGCGTGGGCAAAGCCACTATATGCCTGAAGTGTTGGAAATTGATGTATGGCTCAAGTGCTGGAATGTGCAAATCATGGCCAAAATCAAGACCCCTTAGAGATTCCATGAGGGCTATCCTTTTACTACTACACACATCACCTTTAGTCGAGGGCAGAACCATTCGTCATCATAGGCAGCAAGTTCATGGGACCCCATCCCATGATCCAAGGCATTATTCAAAGACAAAGTATTTCTGACCATTCCCAAATTGAGTTTGCCAATTCCTAATCTGATTGATTTCATTTACAAGACTTGCAATGCTTGCAAAGCCCTTGCTTAAGCTTGAATGAGCCTCTTGATTTTGGGGGTATGATGGTCAAAAATAGCTTAACATGCCCAAAATCAAGAGGCTCATTCAAGCTTAAGCAAGGGATTTGCAGGTCTTGTTTTTGGGTGGCAAAAGCACGAAAAATGACAGCGCATTAAGGTGTTGCCATTCTTATGCTTCCCCCCTCCAAAAACAAGATCCCCAAGCTATTCATTGGAGATACCAAAATGAGGAGAAGGATGACATGAGGAGTAGAGGAGCTGGCCAATGAGGGGAGGGACAGCCTTGGAATTACCAGCAACAAGCATGATGCAAGGAGGTGAGAAGGCAAAGAAGCAAGGAGGTGAGGAGGTGAGGAAGCAAGGAGGCGAGGAGGCAAGAGGCAGTCTTGAAGGGCAACAAGAGGGTGGAGGTGGCCAAAAGAGTATGCAGGAAAGGGAGGGATGGAGATTGCTTGTAGGAAATGCTTGGATTAATGCTACAAATGCCTTTTTTTTTTGTGTTTTGCAGCATGAAATTTTTATGGCATTTTTCTTTTAAAAAATACAACGTTGTTGTGATTAATTGCGCTACAAACAACTCAAGCGGTAAAGCACCATGGATTAGTACAACAATATACATCACAAATGGATGCATACACTCATATACATCACCGATGGATGCATACACCTATACTCACATCAATTTCCAATATTGTATTAGATGGACCCTTAGCATATATGTGTGCATAGAAGACCATTTCCTACATTGATCCCTGATTTCATAGTTAAATTATTCCCTTTCTCACATTCTAACATGTGAAGATTTAATGTACATGCATTATGGGCACATTATATTGTAGTTTATGACTAACTTTTTTTATGAATGCATGATACTTGTATATGGTCAAGGAAGGTATATTATCATTTTTGAATGACAAGATTACTCTATGCTCCATTTTATCCTATATTAGAAACTATGATCACTAGATATTACATAAATGCATTGCTCCATTATATCCTATACTAAAAACTATTTGACCCAAATACATAATGCCAATTGAGCTTAGTACTCATGACAAGTGATGAAAACAATCTAATGGTATGAATGAGATCTTATAAATTTTGGATATATAATATGTATGGGTACTATGTTGATTGAGCTATTTTTCTAAGGGAATATTTTCAACTTAATTACTAAATACATACTTACAATGGTGACCTGATTCCCATCTATATGTATAATCAAGTTTTACTTTGTGTTTAAAAAAAAGCTTTTGCATAAGGTTAAAATTCGAATAGTATTTATATTTGTTTAAGACTCCCATTGAGCTGGCTCCTATCCTTATATTGAACATGATAATGTTCATAAAGATTTTATGAATACAAATAGATAGCATTGGCTCTCTTTTTAGTGGTTGGGAATGAACCCTAAAAGTACCCTAAAACGACTATGTATTCCCTTATTTATAGCATGGAAGTGATCATGGTAGAGTGGCATAATCCCTATTTTGCTTTTTTCATAGGTTTTTTTGCTACTCATGGTTGGCGGATACACCACGGCATAGATCCAAATAGATATTTGGTTTTTTGCTTCAACTTGCTTGACTAGACTTTCCTTGATGATTGTTCGATTGTGCATCATGAGTAGTCACTGGCTTAATTGATGCATTAAGTGCAATGTTTTCCTTAAAGTTTTTCATACTACAGGATACGAGTTTGCTTATAGGGGTGGAAATAGAAGCTTGTTAATGCCTGGTGCATATTTTTCGTTAGATGCAGCAGGATACTAGTTACAGAGTGTCGACCAATTATTTCACTTGAATCATGCTCCTCTTATGCTTGAGTTTATGGTCACGTATTGAGTTTAACATAATAGTCTACAGGATACTAGATGAGCACTCAACATAGTGGTTAGATGCATTCATTTCTAGTTCCGATAGAACTATCATTCAGACATTGGTCATAATAGAAGTATGGAGGGCTAAAATCCTTTTTTGGCTCCCTAAGTTTTTTAAAGCATGGTATTGTCCAGATTACATAGGTATTTTCACTAAGCAAAATTAATGCTTATGATGAAAATGTGTTTTTTTTCTTTTGACATAGTTAGTTCTGTTTCCATGTTTTTGGATCGAATGTATGGATGATCTTCTGCAAGCATAAAAGACATGATATGTATATGTAGCACATGATCATGTTTACATATTTTCAGTCATATATTCTACCTTGTGATCTATCATTATCTTGCTGTGTGGATGTTCAATCTGAGTAGTGTTTGCTTTTTTTATCGCAAATTTTATGTATTCTTATGTCTCTACCTCTCCACAATGACTCAAATTGATAGTATGGGGATGAAAGAGAAGTTAATTGTGAGTTTCAGGCATGCCTTCATTGTTGGAATATGTTTAATTTGCTTATGATCACATCAATTGTTCCAATGATATTGAGGGGAATAAGATGCTGGATGAGGTTCTCGCTCGCTTGAAACCTATTTAATCTTGCTCGCTTATTTGGGGCTGCTCGCTTTTCTCCGCTCACTTTTTGGTAATCCTCGGTTAGTTTTTGTTCTAGATTGAGGGAGAGTTCCGTCCATTTGAGATTGAAAGGTTTCCGTTCATCTTCTTCAATTCAATTCATTGTTTCTTTGAGAGACATTGTGTGTGTAAGAGAGAGAGTATCTTCTTCTTCATTTTGACTTGAGAGATGTGAGAATAAGATTTTCAAAGTTTTGAGAGGTGTACTGTGAGGAGTATTGCTTCTCTGTCTTTCAAACTACAACTAAGGTGGCCTATCTACAGCATCTAAGCTCCTATCTACAAAGGAGGAGTGTCTAGCAGCATGACAATGCAGGCAACAACAAGTACAAATTTCTCATAATCCTCGTGAGACAACACGTGAAGGTGATCGTTTCGAACTCTAAAATGCATCGCAAATGATGCCCTTCCTTCTACTTCGGCGCTAGGAGAGCCATCAGACTTCATCCGCCCATTGCGGAGGTGCCTCTCCTGAGAGACAACAAAGGTGCTAGAAGAAAGGTCCTCTGAAAAGCTTTCTACCTCCTTGCTCGTGCTGTTGGCCTCGGGGGCTGCAGAGCGCACTACAGAGCTGCAAGGAGAGTTCTGCCACTCGAAGAAATTGTGACCGCTCTCAACAAACGAGCCCCTCAATAGCCCGTAAGGCAAGGCGGCCTCTATGCGACGACCTCTGAGCTCCCCTGCCATTAGCTCCATACGATCAACAACTCATCTCCGGCAGCGATAATCGGCCTTTGCGACTCTTGGGTTCTTCGAATTTTTGCATTTGGATCCACTCTAGCTGCCCTTGTCGATTGCATAGCACGGTGGCAGCCTTTCTTCAGCTTGACGTCACGGGAACGGAGCTTGGGAGCGACAGGAGGAGATGGCTACAAGCTTATCCCATAGTTGAGCTTCTCCAACTCTGCTGCGCCATCACTCCCTATAGTCTAAGCTCTCCGCTCCAAGGCTCCACCCGATCATCTCGATATGAACCACCGTTAATGGAGTGCAATTCGATGGCCACACAACAGGGTCCGAATCCAACAACCAGGGCTCCGGGCAGCAGCATCCTCAACGCTCTCCAGCAGCCAAATCCGTGCCTCTCCAAGCCTCTCCAAAACGGCAGCCCGTTCACAATAGAAGCGCTAGAGCAATTTCAGCTCCTAGCTCTCCATAGCTTCAGACCTGCAGCCAGCCAACTCTCTTGCTCAGCCCACGCTCTAGATTTGCAACAACTCAGACTCCTCCAAAGAGCTCCAAACGGCATCACGGTCTACAGCAGCGCCCTGATCTCCAAACGGCAGAAATCTCCATTAGAAATTCCAAAGGCTTCTTCCATTGATGGACACGTGGCAGGATAAGATTGACTGTGGTTAAGTTAATCCAACCACAGTTAACCTTGGTTAGTTGGGTGTGGTAATTGACTGCTGGTTAATTTAACCTAGGTAGAATTAACCTTGGTCAGCAAGTAGATAGGGTTAGTTAAGCCACATCAGCATGCACAGTCAGCAGTGCCTTCTAAGCACACAGCCTCTTGTTAAGCACAGTATGGAATTCAGCATGTGAATCCCTGTGCCACATCATCAAAGGCCCCTCTTCTTCACAAAAGCTTCAACAAGCCATAACTTGCAATCCAGGAAGAATTTGCTTATGCTCCAAAAAGGAAAAGTGATTGTCTTTTTGAGCTCTACGCGCCTGTCAGATCAGAATCATTGTATGCAATTAGACATTGCCAATATTGAAAGAAATCAATTGGTAAGACCTTTGCAGCAAATGAAAAAGCAAAGCATGAATGCACACATCATTGTCATAAGCATGCCAAAAGCACAAGTGCATGAGATGACCATAGCACGAAGCATGGCATCCACATAAAGCATCAAGGCACATGGAAGAACAAAGCATCATGCATCAAACTACGTCAAGCGAAGAAGCAAACGCCATCGACATGAAGCATTGAAAAGCAAAAACCTTGCCAACCTTGCCAATGTCTTGTAAATCAAACCTGACCACCTGAGAGTAGCTATGAAAGCACCCAGGGGAGGTATTGACATGTAAATACCACACTTGACCACCTTAAGTAGCAATGCATGCACTAAGGGGAGGTGATGGAATGTAACCCACATCTGACCACCTTGCAGTAGCCAAAGGAATATGGCACCAAGGGGAGGTGTTGAGAGTTATGGTGCCATGAGCACATATAGAGAAAAGGTATGAGCAAAGGGCAAGCTGCCACATGGCATGGAGGAGATATCCCACATGTGAGAAAGCAAATGGATGTAAGTACCCTCACCTATAAAAGGGAGGTTCATTTGAAGTAATATCAACCAAGCACTTTGCACTATCTCAAGATTCTCTTTATGAGTCCAAGCTAATCTATCTTGGAACCTAATTGACTTGAGATACATGTCATGAGCACTCTCTTCATCATGTTTCCACATAGGTTCCATCCACCTTATAGTGCTCCATAGATCCTGAGGCACATATGTTTTGTCATATACCCCCCAACCTGTTGCTCAAGCAACAGGTTGGGGGATATATCCAACAACAGGCCTCGGTTGGGGTGACCCCAACCTGTTGGGGGGTTATATCCAACCTGTTGCAACAGGTTGGATATATTCCCCAACTGTATATCAAATTGTTGCACAAATAAGAAAAATTCTTGATTTGTGCAACAAGTTGGATATATCCCCCAACCTGTTGCTCAAGCAACAGGTTGGGGGATATATCCGACCTGTTGCATAAATTAGAAAAATTCATTAAATTTTGGTTGTATTTTAGGGTTAGGGTTTAGGGTTTAGGGTTTAGGATTTAAGATTTAGGGTTTAGGATTTAGAGTTTAGGGTTTAAGGTTTAGGATTTATTGTTTAGGAGTTTAGGATTTAGGGTTTAGGGTTTAGGAATTAAATGTTTAAAGTTTAGGATTTACGGTGGTTAAGATGTTTTGGTATTAATTATTTAAAGTTTAGGATGTAGGGTTTAGGTTTAATGCCTTCTCTGCTAGTTTTGATATAGAATTTATTAAGTAATAATAAGCTCAATGATTATTTATTATGCTCATTTTGAGTTGCTAATCTATCACAAAGAAAAATACATGCAAAGATCGATGGGATAAGTGATGCAATAACAGGAATTGATGATATTAGTGACAATGATCATGATGTTACCACTCGAACACAAGGCAAAAGGGACAAAGAATCTGAGACTTGTCATGTTGTTCGTAATATTGTTGCTAGCATGCCAGAGAATATAGATGGGAGAATCTTGAGTTACGAAGGAGAAACAGTTCAACCACAAAATTCAAGAGGCATTGGCAACAAATTGACATCAATTAACATGTCCACCAGATTGCCATTTCCAAGATATTATAAGGTATCAAATAATTCTCAAGCCCACACAGCATTTGATTATAAAGATGGAGATTCAAGGGAAATGGATTTGAGGTTTGATGGTCTTACAACTAGAAAACACAAGACACTATTTACAAAAAGAAAGTATGTGAGTGTGAAGAGGCAAAGAATCATGGCATCAATTCCAGAACCAAAGAGACATGTAATGCTATCCGAGGAGAATATGGAAAGGATGCTTATGCAAGTTTGTTGCAAGAGACTTTACATTAGAAAAGTTGGGAAAGATGATTGTGCAGCCATACGTCTTGGTATTTGGAGTAAGACAGCGCCTAATAGACATAACTATTGTCTTCAAGAGTTTTCATGCTTTCTTCATCAAGGCACTAATCAAGATTTGAGCATAAGACACTGTAAACCTAGATTGAAACCCATGGTTAATGGGAGACCCATTTGCAATCGAGGATATCAATGGTTAATTGGACTATCACATGGCACATACTGGACCATCTGGGCAGAGGTGAAAGAAAAAGTGGTTCATACAATTCATGGAAATACCTACAAGCTTAAATGCCATGGAAGCACTATAAATGCAACTGCAACATTAAAGCAAGTTCTCGAAGACCATGCATTACCGTAGCTTCATCTTCAACAAACAATGCTAGATGGATGTGTCGAATTCCAACAACATCTTCCTTTGGGAATGACAAAGAAGGTCGTCCTAGAAACTGTGAATAAAACTTTACAAGATAGAGACGAGAGCATGATCTCATGATCAACCTTGTACAAAATTTGGCATAGAGATTTTTGCCATGTCAAGATACCATCAAAGCAAAGGATGTCAAAATATAAGACATGTGATGAATTAAAAAATGCCATTGAACATAGTAAATGTGAGCAGCAGCGAGGAAGATATATTAAATGGCGATCAATCCATTTACATCATGTGCAAGATGCTCGAAAGTTGTATGCTTCTTGGAGAGAGGAAGCTATTTCACATGTCGATAAGTCCATGTGCATCACCATTGATGGCATGGACTAGAATACAACCACTTTGCCACGATATAGACGTATCCCACTGGCATTGGAGGGCAAATGTGGACTAAAAACACACTTGTGTGGAGTATTAGTACATGGATACCGAATCTTTTGTGATGTATGGATTGATAGTTTGCATGACCATGATAGTAACCAGGTTATTACATCAATCATGAAAGCAATAAGAAAGGTCAGAGATGCTCACAGATGTTTACCTAACACATTGCGAATACAAGCTGATAACTGTTGGAGAGAGAACAAGAATAAATATATATTTGCTTTATGCTCTATGCTGGTTGGTTTGAAAATATTTGAAGAAGTGGAAGTTGGCTTTCTTCTTGTCAGCCATACACATGAAGACATAGATCAAATCTTCAGTGTTGTCTCTGGTGAGTTGAAGGCAATGGATGTTTTGACAATGGAGGATATGCTATTTTGAATTGGGAAAAAAATTGGAGGTTCTCACAAGGAAGAATTAGAAGTGGCTATCTTAGAGAGGATGGTAGATTGGAGAGCATTCATAGAGCCACATTTACAAACAGGAGATGATAATAGGACACACAAATCCACACTACTTTCGGTTTCACATGCATAACAATATTCCAGTGATGCAATGGAAGCACTACTTAGAAGATGGAGATCATTTATGGAGTGAGTCATATGCTTTATTACAACGAATAATTCTATTGGAGGAAACTAGATTTGTTCTTGCAAAAAACAAATCACTTGACACAGATGAAATGATAGGCTTGAAAGCCTTCATTAAACATCTTCAAAGTATGATGCAGAAATATCCTAAGCAATCAACTAAGAATTTGGAGACAATTAATTCAACTGAAGCACTTATCCAATCTTTAGAAAGACAAGAAAACTTAATGAGCATTGAATACTGTGAATCCTTTTGGCCGGAACAAGCTAGGTCACCAAGTTTTCCTTTGGATATAAATATGTTATCTATGCTATCCCAATTTTGTCTGATTGAATTGAAAACAGAGAGCTTCATGCTGTATATTTTCCTTTTCGTGTGCTTTGATATTGTGCTATGTTGGCTACTTTGCTATACGACAGCCAATGCTATATCAAAATGCAATACTTCAACATTGTGTTTACTCATCAAAAATGGATGTAAGCTCTAACTTTGGAGTGTGAAATTCCCAAAGAAGGACGAGCTGGTGGATACAAAGAATTTGATGAAGTAGAGATTGAAGAAACTAAGCGGAGGCGTCGAGAAACTGAAGAGGTACATATATGACTTTGAAGTATGTGCTAAATTCCTATGCAGAACTCTTTGTAGGGATGCTTTTGATTGCGTTTCCCCCCTAAGTGAGTCTTGTGTTGCAAGTGACTCAAAACATGCTTACTGATATAGAAGACTTGTCTTGTGTTGAGAATAATAAGATGGGACCAATAAGGGCTCTTTCCAAGCCTTCCCACCCTCCACCTCAACATACCATCGTCCCACACCTTGGAGCACTCTCATTGGTACACCTCAAATCCCTCCCTAATGTTCTTGAAATTAGGAAACACTAATTTAAGGCCCTTTGAGACCCCATTTCTATCCTAATTATTATAGAGAGATTGTGAAATTTATTATGTGGAAATGATAGTGTTAGAAAGTAAACTTTTGATTCTCAAATGACATTTTCATAAAGTAAACTTTCCATTTGGGAAGGATTTCTAAGATTAGTCCAAATGTAGACATATGAGTCCACATTAATGTTGAGTGGAGAAGATATGCTCCCAAAAAAAGTCCAAACTAGGAGAGAAAGTCCAAAAATTTTGAATAGTGTGTTAGTAGCCCGTGTGGCCAGAAAATCGTTATACTCCCTTGGCATTGGTGGGGGGTGGTGATTCCAAGCTGAGTTTAATTTTGTTTTGGTCCATGGAGATACCATTCTTGGACACAGGGATTCAGCAATATGCGGTACAACCAACACTTTTCCAAGATGAGTCTTAGGTATTTTAGGCGATCATCCCACATCGAGCTCATGCATATGTCATCCAAGAATAAGGCGCATTGGTCAACCCAAATAACATTACTCTAGCTACATACACATCGGTTGTTACGAAGGCTATTTTGTGTTGATCCTGCAGGGCGATGGACACTTAGTTGTATCTAGAGATTCTGTCTAGGAAGCTATAGGCTTCCTTTTTGGCTACCCTTTCTAGGACATATTCCGTGAATGGAAAGGGGTAGTGGTTGTGCCTGGTGGCGGTGTTAACTTTTTTCAGGTCTACGCATACTCGAATCTTTCTGTTCTTCTTCAGGACTATCATGATGGGTGACACCCAGTTGTTGATCTCATAGATGAATCCTGCATCTATGAGTTTCTAGATTTCCTCCCTCATTATAAGTGATATTTGGGATTCAAAGGGTAGGGACGTTGATGTACCAGCCTGGCATCTTCCAGCATGGGTATCGTGTGTTGCACAACTTCAGTGGGCACCCCTTTCATAGGTTATGGGGATAGCCGCATTCATGTCATCACCTTCGAAGTATTGGCCTAGCTTATTGATGGGAACCTTCGGTAAGTTTTGCCCCTCCTTTGGCAATTGGTCGGCCTTAGGGCTAGTAGGGCCTGGCAACAGGAATTGTTCGTTCAACTAGTTGGATAGGTCTCACCAAAGGATGGGATTCCATTTCAATAGGAAGGCAATCAACATTTTTACCTCAGTCGAGAGGAAGGCAGCCAACCCGATGCTATCATAGGGTTCCTGTGAGGACTCCCTTCCCACTTACAGCAGCAGGTCCTCACCAGTTCGAAGTACCTTTGTAGGGGCACTCACTTGCCCTATGTGGCGGGCCCTAGTAGGTATAGCATTGGATCGAGGGCATTCGAGCAACAAAGTTTATGTCTCTAGCCCTTGTGTTCAAGGGAGCGGTCTGGAACACAGGGACTTGCTGATCCTCTTGCAGGAGGTAGTGACTTAGGATGCCACTTCCTTCCTCATAGGGGTAGTAGTCTATGGTCTGGATCCATCTCCTCCCAATCATTGGGCACTTCCTCTACCAAGACTTGATTGACAGGAGCTATATGGGGTGGGGGAGGTTGAGGACCTAGTATAAGTGGTGGTAACGGAGCCTATTGTGCTCTGTACTGGCTTGAACTAGCCAAAGGGGCACTGTGTGAGTTTATAGGATTAGGCAGAGCCATCAGGGCTAATTGGGGTCACCCTTGATACATAGGTTGGGGCAAGGACCTTGGAAATCAACATTGGGAGGTATCGTGGTTCCCCCATCTATGACAATGTGTGCAGTAGAGGGCAAGCCTTGCCTTAAGGCGGCGACACTCATTGGAGGGATCGTTGCCATTACATACCCCGCACCAGACGTTGTCTCTCCATGGAAACACGTGGGGGTTGCTTGGCACCTCCTTGGAGGTCCCTGACCTCCATTGTTGGCCAACCCGATTCAAAAAAATTGAGTCCAGCTTGCCCATATCCAAGCCCTTGGGCTCATTGATCTCCTTCTTGGTCGTCTCCACACTGGAAGACCTAACCAATGGTGATACTTCTGATGGAGTCGGGGTTTTATCCGAGTTATCCTTGTCCATCATATTATAAATTATATGAATAGCCACCTTGCTACATAGTTCGAAGGAGGTAGGATTCATAACCATTAAGCAGCTTCGGGTCTGCCAACCTGATGAGGAAGCGGGGCAACAATCGTTCGTCGCTCATTCGCTCATATGGTTTGCAACGGGAGTTGAGGTGCTTGATTCTAGCTATGTAATCCCAAATGGATTCCTTGTCATTTTGCTTCACCTCAAATAATTGATTAATCGGGCTCCATTTATGTCCACTAGGGGCGAACCCTACAATGAAGGCTTTTCTCGGTGTCTCCCAGTTGACTTTTTCTTCTGGGGTGAGAGCCCCATACCATTGGCCTGCTTTGCCATCTAGGATGAGACCAAATGCATTAGCCATTTCTAGATCTTCGCGAGCTCCAAAGGCTTCACATATCTGCTGAAATCTCTCCAATTGGGAGACTGGGTCTCCTTCCCCAAGGAATTTGGTCATTAACTTGGAGATGGCTATGGGTCGGCTCCTTGAGGGATTCATGATCCCTGCAGGAAACACTGGGGCGGGCGGAGATGGTGTGGCCCCCCTACTTAGGGCATTCACCAAGATGCGCATCGCCTCATCTGCTAGCATCGTTTGGGAAGCTAGTGGAGGTAGTGCCATTGTGGGCCTAATGGGACGTAGGGGTGGCCTTAACCCTGGCCCTGGTGGTGGAATCCATTGAGTGGTTGGTATCGGCATTAGGGCGGATGTGCCAAGGCTACATTTATTGGAGCAACAGATGCGGGTGGAAACGGTTGGACTCCTGGAGGGGGTGGGCCATGGGGCATTAGCATAGAGGTTCCTTGCATTGGGCGATAGTGTGGAACTTGTGGGGCCACATAGTTGGTGAAGGTCGGTGGCACCGGGAAGGTTGGGGGTTCATAAGATGCCCCTCCTTGGGAGCCTCTCGCATCTCCTTGGCTAGGGTCTTATCCCCCAAAGTCCCTCGTCCATGGATCTTCATCCTCCATGCGTTCCCACGGAGGGTGCCTTGCAAAGGAGGTGGGACCTAGGTCCACAAAGGTGGTTTCAGTCCTCCTTGCCTACATTTTAGGAGCTGGTTGTTGTTGCTGACCTTCCCTTCCCACTGTCTGTCGAATCTATTTGGGCTAAACGTCCAAACATGTTGGAGAATGTACCTCTTAAATTGGATGCTACAGAAGGAGGAGGAGAGTTGGGAGAGACCACACTAGTGAAGAGGGCTTCAGAAGCCCTTGGACTCGTGGAGCCTTGCATCTCCTTGTCCAAGCTCTCCATCTCGTTGGAGCTAGATGGATCCTCCTGTCGGGGTCCTATTATGGAGTGGGAGCTATGAATCGAGCTTCTGTTTTGGACTAATCCCCAGCTAGGGCAAAAGGTGGGCTGGACGTAGCTCGAAGCATTGTCTTTAGGAGTGGGCACCTTGGACAAAATTCTTTCGAATCACAAGTGCATGTATAAAACTTGTAACAGGGCACACTCAGGCTAAAACTTTAATTATGTATTTTTTCTTGACTACCCAAAGGTATCCCGATGGGCGTATGGATAGCGCTATGGCAACGGTCATAGGGATAGCTTAACGCACCGATCGGTGGGAGACCAGTATGGCAACGGGCGGTGGGATAGTTCTTAAGGCGTCGGTCGACGGGATGGGTAGTGCCATGTGTTTGTGGGATGGGATGCAGGTGGTGTCCCCATGATTGTAGGGGTGAGCTAAGACTATGAGCAGAGGGATAACGAGGTCAGCGGGATAATGGTATGGCCAGGGGCATGGGGGTAGCAAGATGGCAACGGTCACGGGGATGAGCTTAGCACGTTGGTCGGCGGGATAACTTCATCAGCGGGATACAGATATGGCGACGGGCGTGGGGATAGCAAGATGGCAACGGTCACGGGGATGAGCTTAACGTGCCAGTTGGTGGGATACAGATATGGCAACGGGCGTGGGGATATCTGCAGGCACCGATTGGTGGGATACTATTTTAGAGACGATCGCGGGGGTAGTGCTAAGGCCACGAGTCAACAACTAGTCACTATGTATGAACCCTCTATATCACGTGCATTCGAGGCCTATTTGAAAAATCCCTTATCTATAAATTTTTCCTTAATAAAACGTACCCTTTTTCTATACAAATCTATAAATTTTTTTACATTTCATTTTAAATGCTCCCTTATGTATATTAATTTTTGAGAAATTTAGGAATAAAAAATATCCTTCTGTCGAACTCACGTGACAGGGTTACATATGATGAGTGACCTCCTCGAGCGACTCTTAGACCGGTGCAATAACTAACTCTGACACACATTAATTAGGGCAACGGGTTAGACCATGGTAAGAAGTTAGGTCGTGGGGATATGCGCTACGGCCATGGGTCAATGGAGTTTGACTAGTAGGATTGGGCTATGGCGATGGTCAGCGGGATAGCGCTAAGCCGCCAACCCATGGGGATAGGAATGCGCTATGTGGCCTATTGGTTTTTGATGATTTTTGATAGATCTGGAGTTTATGTTCAGGGTTTTTTGTGCTACTAGGGGGATGTTATACTACCTAGTCTACCTACTCAATGCAAAAAACATGAAAGAAAAACAACATCAGTGCTCAGTGCAAAAATGAAAGATTTCTTGAGGGGTGATTGTTAACACACAAAACAACTTCGAATTTCAGCTTATCTTCATTCTTGGTTGTTTTTTGTGAGATTTGACAACATACACACCTTAGCAATCTGATAAACTACCTTCCTATCATTTCAAAACTCTATCTGATTACGAGTCTTCTTTAAAGAAGAAGGCTATAGGTGATCCATGTCATATAAGAGAGGTGACCCACTAGATAGGAGCCAAGTCTCTGTCGTCCAATATCTACATTCTCGAGTCATACAGAAGTAGATTCAAATCCCTCTAGTCATCTTGATGTACAAATCTTAATTGGGTGTTGTTGATATTGTTTTAGGAGTTCTCTAATTATAGGACAATGATTCACAATTTCTTCAATTGGGGAATGCTCACAAGTTCTAACTTCCAATTACCATCATTGTTATCCTGATCTAAGAATACTATGCCATCTTGTGATTTTATCACGTTTGGTCAAATTCATGTCCAATTGGTAATTATAGGCATGTTAGTATCAAAAGTTCAGTGACAAGTGTCTCATTTTATTGTTCTTCATGCAGCAAAGCCATGTGATGAAAAGTGCATGGAAGAGAGAGGATGAGAAGTACAAACTTGAGAAAGAGAGAGAGAGAGAGAGACGAGCGAGCGAATTCCACACCCAAAAAAAAAAAGTGTGTGGGGGGTTATTTTGTGAAATTTGTTTCCGCGAGTAAGAAAGAAATTTAATATGATTATGGATTCCGGCCAAAATAAAAGGAAGCTTAGTCTGTAAGGAACAGCAAAATGCAGGTGGGACGCGTGGCAGGCGGCGCCGCCAAAAACACAAGCTTGCTTCTTGGCGGCGGCAAAAACTATAAAGCAGCGCATATTATAGTTTGCAGCGTCGTCTCGCCCTGCAGCTGCCTGGCTATGGCGACGCTCGCCTCCCCAACCCAAAGCCAGAAGAGCCTTTGCAAGCGCCCCCGCTCCCCCCCCTCCAACCTCCTCCTCCCTCCCCACTTCGACATCCCCGACATCTCCCTTCTCTTCTCCCTCGGCCCCGAGCTCGGCCGTGGCTCCTTCGCCACCACCTTTCGCTGCCTCGAGAAATCCTCGGGCGCCCCCTTCGCCTGCAAATCCATCGATAAATCCTCCCTCTTCAACCCGCAAGACGCAGCCGACGTTGCCAACGAGATCTCCATCATGCAGCACCTCTCCGGCCATCCCAACATCGTCCGCCTCCACCGCGCCTTGGAGGACCCCGACTCCATTCACTTGGTCATGGAGCTTTGCCCGGGCGGCGAGCTCTTCGATCGCATCGTCCGCAAGAAGCGCTTCTCCGAACGTGACGCCGCCCTGGTCCTGAAAAGCGTGATGGAAGCCCTCGCTTACTGCCACGGTAACGGCGTCATCCACCGGGACCTCAAACCCGAAAACATCCTCCTCGCCGACGTCGACGATCACGACGACTACTCACGCATTAAGCTCGCCGATTTCGGCCTCTCTGTCACGTTCTCGCCCGGCGAGCAGCTGTCCGGCGTTGCTGGGAGTCCTTATTACGTCGCACCTGAGGTGCTGGACGGCTGCTACTCCCAAGAAATCGATGTTTGGAGCGCGGGAGTAGTCCTATACATCCTACTCAGAGGAGAGCCCCCCTTCTGGGCCGAGACCACGCAGGGTATCTTTCATGCAATCAAGCATCATCAGCTGCGCGTCCTTGGAGCAACGTCTCTCCTGCTGCCATCGAGCTCATCCAGGGAATGCTGTGCCGGGATGTCCAAGCCAGGCTCACGCCAGCCCAGGTGCTTGCACACCCTTGGATTGTAGCAGCAACTGCTACTAATAAAGCAAACAAGGACGGTGGCAGCGACTGCCCGGCGAACCCCCGTCATGGCACCCTCCCTCCAGCTCCCAAACCGGCCTGCAAGGGAGCTCCTCGTCGACGACGCTTTCATGGCCGGGGGCTCGCAACTCGAACTCCACAGCTCTGTGTTTTCTGATCAGAACTAATGTGCAGCCACGGGCTACAAATTAAATTGTAACACTAGATTATGCATGCGATGGCAGTATATACTTGCACTAGAGATACCACAACGCCTGGAATGCCATGATAGCTACGTGTGCCCCGAATGGGCATGGCAAGAAGGCTCTGTTAGTGAGATGCAGGCTTTGACAAGGCTTCCAGCAAAACAGAATCAGCTTTATCTGCAGCGTGGACGCATGTGCTGGGTCAAGTGATCCATGCCACTGTTAATGCTGGCACCGGATGGGGGTAATTGGATGTTGTCGTGGAAAATGCCCTGATCGATATGTATGATGAGTGCTAGAGCATAGAGGATGCAAGAGCAGTGTTTGAGGAGATGAAATAGCATGTGGAGTGCGGCCATGATCGCTGCATGTGCGGCATGGCAAGGAGGCCCTACAACTGTTTGAGCAAATGCAGATCAAAGGACTTGAGCTAGACAAGGATGCATGTTTGGCAGTCCCAGAAGAGGGTCGTATTGCCCGCAATGGGTGGGAGTTGGATATTGCTCGTGGCAGTTTCATCAACAAAAAGGACATGGATATCATAATTGAGGCAATTTTTCATCAAGCAGTTCAAAGCACATGATCTACATCAACAAGTATCAAAAACTTAATTTAAGTCCAATTGAATAACACGAGTTTCAATGACTTATGCAAGTCCATGTACATTTGAAGTTGTATTGACAAAGTAATTTGTAAATAACCCGAGTTTCAATGACTTGCGCTAGTCCATGTACATTTGAAGTCATATTGACAATCTAATTGGTAATCTTGGCAATGTGGTAGCAAATGCAATCATGATCATGATGATCAGAATTTTTGGCAAATAACACGAGTTTCAATGACTTATGCAAGTCCATGTACAATTGAAGTCCTCGTGACTATCTAATTGGAAATCTTTTCAAGGTGGTAGCAAATGCAATCAAGATCATGATGATGAACATCAGCATAACTTAAGGCTATCCTTAGTCATGTTTTCTATTGAGTAGCTAATGGCAAAATTCAATCTATCATTTTATAGTTAATTAGCCATCACGTTTTATGTGCATAAGCTAAAAAATTCTAAAATCCTTGCATTCAGCAAGCACATGCATTTGATAAATCAAAGATTCTTTATGGTTTTTTGAATTAAACAATTGTTAAAATAAGAGGGGCCGGGGAGATTTCATCTACAACCAATAAACAAAATTATTGGCTATTGTGGTCCATCTTTTCAACAAAGGAGAATCATCAATTGGAAGACTTTCATGACACTAAATCCAATATGCATATTGGAATGATTCGAAATGAAGGCAAATTTTTGGCAAACATCTGGCAGGTTGATTATGCAAGCATCATATGTGGTTAGGTAAGCTTCAAGAGAAGGGAGCATCTACATCTTTATTGGTTACCAATATTTGCGTTGCTTCTTAAATTAAAATATGTATAAGAGGGACCTGGGATGGATCTAATCTATGTTACCTCAATAACATAATTTGACCATGGATAAATGTGGCTTCTAACCTCGCAGTAGACATTTGGCCATGGCTAGAGATTGATTTTGAAATGAGAGGCAAATTGAGAGGCTGCCTACTATAGTAACATATATATGCCAGCCTACAAAGTGTGTATTTAGAAGTGCGTTGAGATTTATGATGTGTACTCTACACAATCGTCTTAATACATACATATGTGCATACATATATACATACATATAGCTATGTATTTACAAGTGTCTTGAGATTTATGATGTGTAGCCCACACAATCTTCTTAATACATTGACCCCAAGCGAAGGAGTGGGATATTGGGTATAAAAACACGCTCCTATATTCTAGTCCTATGGATGTGTATTTACAAGTGTGCTGAGATTTATGATGCAAAGTCCACAGAATTTTCTTAATACATTGACCCCAAGAGAAGGAGTGGGATATTGGGGATAAAAACACACTTTGTTAACATCCATTGGGTACAGTCTCACAAAACACATGGTAATCAGTGATTAGAGGTGATTAGGCTTCATGATCTACTTTAACGGTTGCAGCCATGGAGGGAGTATAATGCAAGCTTCACGGGGTTTGAACTGTAAATATTTCAAGCGGTTATAGGCCTCAAGGGTTTTGAGCCCCAAATAACCCAAGCGGTTATAGGCTGAAGCCGCAAATTGCCACAAATAACTCAAGTGGCTACAGGCTTTAGGGGGTTTGAGCCCAAAATAGCTTAGGCCTCGGAGGCACGAGGCTAACACAAGCGCTATTTGGCGCTCTTATATGGTTAACACAAGTGCTATTTCCAACACACAAGAGTGGAACAGTAGTAGAAGAGAGATGGAAAGGATAGCAAAGATGCCTTGGCACCCTACGGGCCCAAGATCTTTATAAATGTAAAGAAAGAGAGAGTGTTACAAGGAAAAGGGTAGGATCTCTTTTCAAAAGGTGACTTGTATAAAAGACCAAATGGTTGACTTTGGTCTACACAAGTTTGGAATACAAGCTCCCTCTCCTCTTCCAAGAGTGTCTTTAGGTGTTCTCTTGTTTCCTTTGTAGTGCCTTTGTGTTTGCCACTCCATCCCCCTTCAATCTCCTCTTCCCTTGTCCTTCTCCCTCCCTTCTCTCCTCTCTTCTCTTCTCCTCCTTCCCTCTTTCTCTCGTGGAAACACACTGCAACAATCCGAGAGCCGCTTGAGTGACACATGTGAATGGCTCGTGCCTTGCATTGTGCTCTCACAAGGCGTAGCTTGGAGTGGAGGCTCCATCGGCATTCCTTCAAGATCCCCACGACACGTGAGTTGCCATCTCGTGACCACATTTTTGGCACCGCTACCGGGGAGTTCAAGGTATACCATCGTCTCATCCCCGCACCCGTCGCCATATTCGTAACCCTCCAACGGGTGCCTTAATCTCATCCCCGCGACCGTTGTCCTACTGTATCTTGCCGATCGGCGCCTTAAGCTATCCCCGCGCCCATCTCACCATATGTGTAACCCGCCAACTGACACCTTGACCTCATCCTCGTGATCGTTGTCCTACTGTATCTCGCTGATCTAGATCTCCCATCGATCGGTGCCTTAAGCTATCCCCGCACCCATCGCCATATTTGTAACCCGCCAACCGAGGCCTTAAGCTCATCCCCATGCTTGTTGTCCTACTATATCCATCGTATCCCGTCGACCATCACCTTAAGCTATCCCCACGCCCGTCGCCATATTCGTAACCCATTGATCGGTGCCTTAATCTTATCCTAGCGATCGTTGCCATATTGCTATCTCCACGCTCGTGGCCATACCATTATCCCACGACCTCATCATCCCTCTGACCGTAGTCTTAGCTCATCCCCACCATGACCATGGGGATACCCATCCTATTCCACTGACACATGGCACTGCCCATCCCAACGACCATCGCCTTACCGCTATCCCTATGACCGTTACCAAAGTCCTATCCACACGTCGATCGAGATACCTTTGGGGTAGTCCAAAAAATACATAATTAAAGTTTCAGCGAGAGTCTTCCCTTTTAGAGGTCTTATAAATGCACTTGCGATCTGGAAGAATTTTGTCCAAGGAGCCGATGCCTGAGGACAGTGCTTCGAGCTATGCTCAGCCCACCTTTGGGCCCTTGTTGGGGATCGGTCTAAACCAGAAACTCGGTTCCTAGCTCCCACTCTATAATAGGACTCTGATACAAGACAGAGAGCTTGAATGAGGAGATGAAAGACCCCGCGGGTCTAAGGGCTTCCAATGCCCCCTTCATTAGTTTGGCACCCCCCAACTCTCCTACTCCTTCTATAGCATCCAGCTTAAGAGGTACAATCACCAACATGTTTGGATGTCTAGGCCGAACAGATTCGGAAAACATGGAGAACCCCTTCGCTAGCATGTCTGTGGGAAGGGGCACTCAGCAACAACCAGCGCCTGAACCGTAGAGACATGGACTGAAACCACCTTTGTGGACCCAAGGCCCACAACTTTTGCAAGGCACCCTTAGTGGAAACACATGGAGGATGAAGGCCCATGGATGAGGGACTTCATGGTACAAGACCCTAGCCGGGGAGATGTGAGAGGCTCCCAAGGAGGGGCATCTTATGAACTCCCAACCTTCCAGGTACCCCCGACCTTCGTTGGCTTTATGGCACCACAAGTTCCACCCTATCGTCTAATGAAAGGAACCTCCATGCCAATGCCTCGTGACCCACCCCCTCCAAGAGTCCGATCGTTCCCACCTGTAGCTATTGCTCCAATGAATGGAGGCCTTGGCGCGTCCGCCCCAATTCCAATACCAGTAACTCAATGGATGCCACCACCAGGGCCACGGCTTAAGGCCACCCCAACGTCCCGTTAGCCCACAATGGCACTGCCTCCACCAGCATCCCAAATGGTGCTATGAGATGAGGCAATGTGCATCCTAGTGAATGTGCTAGGAAGGGGGGCCACACTACTCCCGCCCGCACCAGTGTTTCCAACAGAGATCACGAATCCCTCAAGGAGTCGAACCCATAGCCATCTCCAAGTTGATGACCAAATTCCTTGGGAAAGGAGACTCGATCTCCCATGTGGAGAGATTTGAGAAAAAATGTAAAGCCTTTGGAGCTGCCGGAGATCTAGAAATGGCTAATGCGTTTGGTCTTGGTCTCGATGGCAAGGCAAGCCAATGGTATAGGGCTCTCACCCTGGAAGAAAAAGTCAACTGGGAGACGTTGAGAAAGCCTTCATTGTAGGACGTCCCTAGTGGACATAAATGGAGCACAATTAATCAGTTATATGAGGTGAAGTAGAATGACAAGGAATCCCTTCGGGATTACATAGCTAGAATCAAGCACCTCAATTCCCGCTGCGAACCATACTAGCAGACTCCCAACGGATGAGCGACGAGTGATTGTTGCCCTGCTTCCTCATTGGATTGGCAAACCTGAAGTTGCATGACCACGTGATGGTTATGAATCCTACCTCCTTTGAACTATGCAACAAGGTAGCTATCTGTATAAGTGATAATATGATGGACAAGGATAACTCAGATAAAATTCCCCCATCAGAATTATCACCATCTATCAAGTCTTCCAGTGTGGAGATGACCAAAAAGGAGATCAATGAGCCCAAGGTCTTGGATATGAGTGAGCTGGCCTCAAATTTGCTGAATCATTTAGGCCAACAATGGAGGTCAGGGACCTCCAAGGAGGCACCAAGCAACCCCCACTTGTTTCCATGGAGAGACAATGTCTGGTGTGGGATATGCAATGGCAACCATCCCCCCAATGAGTGGAATACAAGGATTGTATGGCCTGGAAGCACACATATATGAAAGGGGTGTCTGTTGAAGTTGTGCACAACACACGATACCCATGCTTGATGATGCTGCCAGGCTAGTACGTCAACGTCCCTACCCTATGAATCCCAAATACATGCTCATAGTGAGCGAGGAAATCTAAAAACTCATAGATGCGGGATTCATCTATGAGATCGAACATACCAACTGGGTATCACCCATCGTGATAGTCTTGAAGAAGAGGTGAAAGATTCGAGTATGTGTGGACTTGAAAAAAGTTAATGCTGCCACCAGGCGCGACCACTACCCCTTGCCATTCATGGAATATGTCCTCGAAAGGGTAGCCAAAAAGGAAGACTATAGCTTCCTAGAAGGATTCGTACAACCAAGTGTCCATCACTCCGCATGATTAACACAAAATAGCCTTGATCGCAGCAGCAGCCAAGTCTCAGCCAAGTGGGGTGTGTATGCGGCTAGAGTAATGATATTTGGTGTTGACCAACGCGCCTGCCACCTTCCAAGGGTTGATGATCATTGTCTTCAAGGAGTTCTTGAGGGAGTTCATGGAAGTCTTCTTGGATGACATATGCGTGAGCTTGACGTGGGATTTGGGAAGTTCGATTTTGCTCAGGGGGCGCCTGCCTTGATCGTTATTATTGTTGTTGAAATTGTTGCGATTAAAGAAATTGTTCCCCTCAATATCCCCATCATCGCGACGGCACTGTGGTGTGGAGGAGTCAAAGGGATTTCTTGAATTTTAGGGGGGGAATTGGGGTAGAGCATTGTCGGAGTAGTGGTTGCAATGGAGTTGTACACGGATTTGGTAAGCGTTGGTGTTGGAGGCGTTGGCCGGCGGAGCGCAGCTCCATGCAGGTGCAACAAGTGTCTCTACCGCAAGTGCGGGTGTTGATGTAATTGTGTTAGGAGGGTTAGAGATGTGTTAGTGTTGTAGGGACCGTCATGTTAATAATGTGCCTAGGATTATCCCACATGTGTAGGGAAATGTGCCCATGCAGATGGATCGTCAATCAGAGGTCACAATGGAAATATATAAGCGAATTAGTGCGAAAAGATGCCCACATGGGGATGCGAATTAACGAGTGCTAGAGATGCCAAAATGGTGTGCAATGGGCTATAAAAATTCCTTGTAGCATGGTGTTTGTGTGTGTGAAATCGTGGTTCAAACCATGCCTAGTTTGGGTAGCAAATGGGCGAGATAGGAAGTGTTAAAGTAGGGGTAAAATGGGGTCTTTTTGTGGGGGAGGGTTTCCTTGGCCTTAAGTATGGTGTGAATGGTCCTAATATGTAACGGGGTGGACTAACTAAACTAGGGAGGTTAGGCTAACTACTAGTTAGTCTAACTGTGTAACTCTCCTAACTAGCTGCCATTAGGTCAACTAACTATAGTTAGGCCACTAACTGGAGTATAGTTAGTCTAACCTAACTAGCTAAACTGAGGTTTCCCTAATCTAACTAGAGCCTATCTAACTTAACCTAGGTTAGTCTAACCTAACCCCAGATAAACCTAGGTTAGGGTTATAATTTTTTTTTGTTAAAAAAAAAACGACCAGGGGAGGGTGGCATCGGTTGGCAGTGCCTGAGTGGGGGGGTGGAAGATATAGGAGGGGGGTGGGTCATCGAAGGAGGGGGGGCTTTTGCAGGAGAGGTTCTCGGGAGGGAGGGAGGCGTGGGAGGGAGGGGGCTTGGTAGAGGAGGCCTAGAGGGCGAGGGAGGCGGGTGTTGGATGGGTGCCATCGCTGAGCGAGTGTCACCGCCTGGCTGGTTGCCGCTACTGCTGGCGGTTGGTTGCATCGCTGCTGCTCTATGCAGAAGGGCATTAAGCCCTTCTTTAGTTAGGGCTTCAGGCCTTAGTTAGTAGGGTAGGGAGAGTAGGTTGGGCGGCTAGGGAGAGAAAGGGGGGGGTGGGGAGAAAAGAGAGAGGGGGGGAAGAGAGAGAGAGAGAGAGAGAGAGAGAGAGAGAGGTGGGGAGGTGGAGGGAAGGGGGGGGTTAGTGTGTGTGGAGGGGGAGAGGGTGAAGGGGGGGGTGGCGGGGGGGGTGGAGGGGGTGAAGGGGGGGTGGGGGTGAAGGAGGGGTGGAGGGGGGGAGTGGTGGAGAGGGGGGTGGGGGGTGGAGAGGGGGTGGTGGAGAAGGGGGGGGGGGCTGGGGAAGGAAAAGGGGGGGGGGGTGGAGAGGATGGAGGGGGTGGGGGGGGGTGGAGGAAACTTGACGGACGGAAAACTTTGACCAAAATCCAAAGAGAGGAAGAGATGGTCACCTGAATGCTCTCCAAGTTTTTCTCGATGTACCAAGATTGTTGAGGGCGAATGGACGGTGGGTGGATGGCTAGGCTATTGCTACGAGAAGGGCTCGAAATAACTCACCGTGTGAGGATGGGAGTAGGGTGGTGGTCGATGGAGAGGGAGGAGTGTCTTGCGTAGGGCTTGGAATGGGGAAGAGGATGGAGGCTTGATGTGAAAGAAGAAGAATGAGAGGGTGGAGTGGGTTTTTATAGGAATGGGTGTAGGGTTAGGGTCAAACCCTAAACTCTTCCCGAACCATAACTTTTCATGGTAAGCTCAGATCGCTCTTCTGTAAAAAGGTGAAATGATCAAAATTGCAAGCTCTACATATTTGTGTCCATTACCTAGCCTGATTTGTTTTTCAAGTGGATTATTTTTAACAAATAAAGAAAATCTCTTAAGGTAGTAACCCAAGGTTGATGCTTGGGGTTGATATGTTTGGCTAGAGTTCTCCTTGCCCTTGAGTGTTATGTTTGTGAAAGTTCGTAGTAGTTTATTTTTTACACATACTTGCATATGTTTACTCGTTACTTGAGACACTAGTCTCTCCGGCAGTAGCAGTGCCAAATGTTGGCTCTTTCCCATGGCTTCCACAGGAAGAGCAGGGTATTCTCAGTATGGAGGGTTTCGAGGCTTTTTGTCACAACACAGTATTCAGAATTTTTGGAAATTTTCTCTTGTTTTGGACTTTTTTCCCAAACCAATCACCTCCACTTGATATTGACCTACTAGACTCAAAAAAGGGCTTTTTTACAACACTATATATATCTATCTCTGCAAATTATGATATGTGGAAGCAAAGGTGCAGTATAGTGAGCGGGAAAGTGAATGTGAGGGGGCCACATGTGACACACCCCTTAATATGTGGCCACATAGGGCTTGATCCTTACATGTCCACCTAATGCTTGAGCCTTCTATTACTAGCTAATTTTTAGTTATTTTTTAAGTTCTAATTAATTCTTTAATTATTCATTTTTATCACTTTTTGTTAATTCTTTAATTATTAATTACTTTTATTACTAACTAGTTTTTTGATTAATTAATAATTAATTTCTTAATTTAAACTTAATTATTAATAGATAGAATTCAAGAGTTGTTCATATCAACATATAGGTGGTGTAAAGATACACCATTTTGGAAAATGATGTATAAGATCACCGAGAGGGGATTGCCACATAGGGACATATCTGCTCTTATGCTTCGGAATCTCTTTCTGAGTCATCAGACTCTGTTACTGCATCTTTAGTCGGATCAAGTCTACCCAAACAATGTTTGAAATGTGCGAGACTGCTATAAGGGATCGTGATACTTTTCTCCACATCATACCCATGCTTCTTTTTAAGATTTCGAGTCCTTAATTTCCAACAATGGATGATGCTACTCACCTCCGCTTCAGCCAAGCCCTCTTTATTTGGAACCCATTCCCGTTTTTTTTCCAAACAACCCTCATAAAGCTGTTTCACGGTATACCTCTTTGGGAGATTTTTTAATGGTTTGGGTTCATACCATAATGTTGTGAATGTGCTAGGGATTCCCATTTCATCCCTTGCTATTCGTGCAACCTTGCAACCCAAATTGGTCCCCCTTGGTCATCCAACTCTAATTCTGGATTTGGATCTACTGCACAAACGGCAACAAAAAGTCTCAGGGGGTCCACCTTACATAAGCCAGCTATACAACGTGCGTTCGAAAGGTATTTAAAAAACCCCTTTGTAACCACATTTTATCTATTTATATACCCCTACTATGAATTTTTGGATCAATAATTATATCCCTTCAATAAATTTAAAATTTGAGAAGCCTATATTTTTTGCCCTCCTCTTGTACATTTTAGTGTAAGTTGAAACAGACCCTACTTTTGAGAAATTATATTGTATAATTGAATAAAACCATTTAATTTGTATGTCGCAGAGATGCATGCTTTACACCCATACTTGTACCTAATAGAATGTATTTTCAACTTTTGCTCTTTTCAATTCCCAAAATCTCATGTATTTACTCCACCTTATCCAATTTTGTTTCCCTTGCATGCTCCCAAACTGTCACTACCTACTAGATATTTGCATGAAGTAACTTGCAGTGAACTATGAATAAAATGGCACAAACTTATAAGAAGATGGCCCAAACTTTAACCTTTTGTTGATCTAATGGGAGTTTTTATATTAAATATGATGCATGTAGTAGCACTATGTTGATGTAGTGCAAGTGTTCATATTCAATATGATGCATGCACTAGCATCATGATGCCTATATGCCACTTTTTATATTAGGAAAAGATAGTGTTTATCATCTCATCATAAAGGCATCCAACTTAATCATGTTAAGTGCATAAAGTTATTAAGCTTATTATCACTCAATCCATATCTTTTTCTCAATTTATGTCGCTTTACTTTTCTTTAAGTTACATGCTTTCATATTTATGTATTTGCATCACTTTTTTCTAAATTTTTTAATATCCTAACTTCCAAATCATATGCTAGATGCATATGATATAAAAGGAAAATTTGTAGAACGTTGAAATATTATAGCTTCTTTATTGAATTTAGATCTTAATTATTAATGTATCTGACAATTTTTCAATTTCGAGAGCACCCTTTATTCCATTTCTACTATATTTCAATTCAAACTTTTGAAGGACCCATGCTTCCCCTCACAATTTTGAGACCATATGTAAAATAAAATAATGAGCTATTTTGGCAGATAGAATTGGAATGCGTGGATCTTTAAGGGAAGCCATAGACCACCTGTACATTGGATGCATAGTTTCTTGGATATAGTCTATTCTTCCTTTAGTAGTCCTTTAGAGTTTTATAATCCATCTTTTGCTGCACAATATGGAATTTCACACGAAGGTTTAGTTAGAGGTTTGGGATGTTTCAAGCTTCTCGATGAGATCCATATCACACTTGCATTGATTGCACAATTTGGTAGATAAATTCTAGTTTGTAGATGCTTAATTTGATATTTAGACTCTAGCACACAACCGAGGGTCACAAGCTATAGCCAAATTTCATCAAAAGTACCAAATGAAAAGGTAGAGTTGGATCCAAAGCACAAGTATATTGATATCTAAACATAGATACAAGTTACAACCAAGACTTGTCATCAAGAGTTTAATCAAAACCTTAGACTTAGATGTGGCAAAAAATCAGCTAGAGATAGCTAGACTAAAGGTTGTTACACAGACTTCTCCTCCTCATTGATGGATCCTTGAATGACCTCAGCTGGATAACATGGAGGATGTGGAATTGTCTTGTTTATAGTGTAAAGATTATAGCCAAGGGAGGGCCCTAAAACAAGCCACTTGGCTTCCAAATTTGACCCTCCATCCAGTATTTCCCTGTTTATTCACCAACAAGAATCAAGAATTTTGCATGATTAATGTAAGTAGATAAAGCTAGAAAACGTTTGCACTCAAGTTTATCTAAATTACTTGACTTACAAAAAATATAGAATTATATCTCAAGAAAATTTTGTATTCAAGTTTATCTTTAGGTATTTGACTTACAAAAAATGTAGAATTTTGCCTCAAGAACTAGCCTAACTCCTTATGCGATACATGTGACGTATCAGTATCTGAAACCAAAATTAGCCAAGGATGATCCTTAGATGATCTAGCTCATTATAAGACATTTTGGAAAGTTTCACCTTGCATGAAAAATGCAAAGTAAACTAACCTAGCACTTTTCAAGAAGTCATTAAAAACTTTGTAGTCATTCTCATTTAGCTGGTACTTGTCTGTTCTTACAATATATGTCAAATTTGCTAATGCAATAATTGTTTCAATGTCCACAATGTTTAAGTCTATCAAATCATAAGTGAACATTTGTGCTCCTTTTGCCCTTTGATACCATCCAAGCTGAACTTCCAAACCTTGGGGCCTATATGCTAAATCAAAGCCATGCTTATAATCCACGTACCTCCCTCCGACTTTCTTCCTCATCTTTTGAACTCTTCCTAAGTGCCATGTACCATGAGTTGCATCCATCTTCCTCGTGATTGTAGCTTTGCCATTTCTTTTCATGTGTTGATTTCCTTTTCCTTTTGTGTCATTATGAAAGTATACAGCACAGTCACAACCTATGCCAAATAAATTTCCATTTGATGATTGTGCTTTTGCTTCATGGTTGAAGTAAGCACCTTGCTTTATCCTTGTGAGTCTATCTTTTGACAAGGTTGGACATCCATTGAATCGGCTCACCAATGTTGACTTGAAAATAAACTTTTCGTCCACCTCTACAATGGGGCTAATGTTTTTCTTAGGGGGTGTGTTTCTTGTTTCCTTCAAAATGTCATCAATTTCATGTCTAATCTCACTAAGTGCAATAACCTCTTCACTTTCATTGCTATTCTCATCCATAGGTTCTTCTTCACCACATGGCTCCACAAAGTCATCATTCTCATCAGCTTCTCCCATTTCAGCATCTAGCTTACACCATGTAGACCCTGCATCCAGCCAAGGTTGAAACCACCATTTCAAGTCTTCAGCCTTGCTAAGTTTCAAATCCAAAGACTCGCATAGTATGTGAGCTTGTTGTAAGCCCTCCTTCAATGCATCAATCATCTTTTCATTAGAAGAAACACTCTCATAGTCACCTAGATTTTCTTCAATCATCCCTTCTTGTTTGTTCAAATGTTTCCATACATGCTCTTGCTTTTTATGAGCCCTAGAGAAAGTTAGACCATTTTAAGCACACTCGTGGATGGCAGTTCTATTCAAGCTACCAATGTTATGTAGAAGATCTCCAAAATCAAATGATCTTTCTTGCCCAATCATGCCTCCAACTTTACTAAAATAGATTTTAGCAGCATCAGAACCGGTAAGATGTAGTGGACACTTTAGATTAGGATAAAAATCTCGAAACATCTTTATGAGCAATACATCAAAATGACAAGAAAGTATGCAGTCTGTATAAGCCTCCTTACTGATGAAATTTTTCTTCAAGGTGTAGGTTGGATGGTGATGAATCCATAGTCGCCAAATTTTGAAAAAGAAAACTACCTTGGCTGCAAGCACCACACGCTCCTTCAAGATCAAATATGGTGACAAGAAAATATCAATATAATCAGCAACAATCATCAAATAGGCCTCAGTCCCCTTCATACTTCTTTCTTTTTTTTGTAGTTTTCTCAAACATTTTTGTACTTGTCTACTTGCAATCCTTTGAGTTGCTCCCCAATTTTGTCGATCATTCCTTTAAATATCTCCATCTTGTGGGGGTTAAAGGTCACTGTGCCTTAACCCCGGTTATGTACAATACTCAAACACATATATAAATGAATGAAAAAGAAGATTAGGGTGGTTCTGCACCCACCAAAACTTGTGTGGCTCTCTGTCTCCCTCTCTCTCTCTCTCCTTCTTCCGTTCTTGCTTCCGTTGAGAGCACTCTCAACTGGTATCAGAGCCCGGGTGATCTAGCTAAGCGTGCGTGAATGCTTGGAAGCTCAGTAGCTCTGTGGGAGGAAGGAGAAGCTTTGTGGGTGACTTTACTTGCATCCGAGTGTGCAGAGACCTTGGAGGAACCTTTGGAAAAGTCACTTTGGCTTTGCGAAGTGGTTTTGAGAGCCTGTTAAGAGCTTTCAAAGAAAAAGTCGTTTTTTGAGCTTTTTCCTATTCCGTTCGATGACAGAGACTCCGTATTGACTTGCAGAGGCAACTATTGCTTGCTTTTGGTATCCACATTACTTCAGGAGCTTGGAAACACCTTCATTCTTGAATCCGGGATCATTTCATTGGATTTCTGGCTCTCTGTGTCAGTTTCTGCGTTTTTTGCCCGGGTGTTGGAACTCAAGTTTGGAGCAACCATTTATAGATCTGTCAGTTCCGGTGGACTCAGGAGGTCCTAAAACTCCTATGTTGCTCATCATTCGCACTCCGGTGGAGTTTACAAACAGCTCTGTTTCCAAAAACGTTTTTCAGTCCGTGTGTTGGACCCAGTGATTGAGACCACGGTTTCCAAAACCGTCTGTCCCATTGCGTTTCGGATGCCCAAAAACCCCTACCTGTCAGTTCTTGCGCGATTTGGTGGAGGATTTTCAGAGTTATAGATCTCTGTGTATTCGGTTTCGTCTCTCTGTTATGCATTTTTCATTCTAAGGTTTTGAAACCTTAGATTTATGCCACATGGCAGTGGATAAGTGTTGACTCCCATTTCTTACTCATCGGTTGGGATTTTGGAGTTTTGGCAGAAGAGAGATATTTGCAGATTTTCTTGCTGATTTCGATTATGCAATGGTGCCCATGTTTTGAGGCATCTCAGGTTCTATTTTCAGTAGCGTTCATTACCGTGGGACTATGATTTCTTGAGCATACCTTATGCAGATCACTCTGGTTGCAGTTTGAGCAGTGTGCGCTCATTCGTGGTGTGCATTAGGTTGCAGTGGATGATTTATAGGCCATTTGGATGCATTGCGGTCCTTATTGGATGCGTTGATAGGCCCAAATTGCCTTGTGGGATGCTATTTTTATGGACGCTTTGCACATGGATGCTATTTTAAGCTGAGGGACAGCTTTGACACATTGCAGGTGATGCACTGATAGTGCTATGCTCTCTTGAATGAGATATTATTGATGCATATGCCCGTGGACGGTGTTTATGCTTGAGTCATTTGGCACTTATTGGCATTTTCTTTTGGGCCAGATTTGCTCATATGGATGCATAGTATATGCACATGAGTCAGATGCATCTTTTGATGCTTTGAGCTTTGAATTTTGGTGATATTTCACTCTATTGTGGCATACACATTTGGGTGCACCTAGTATTTGGTGTGATTCTCTCTTGCAGGCACTAGCATTTGGGATTTTGTTTCATTTGCATCATGGCATCCTCTTCCACGTCTGAAAAGGAGTTTTTCAGCATTAAAAAGTTTGATGGGATAAACTTTTCTTTGTCAAAAGAACAAATAAGGGATGTGCTTATTCAAAAGAAGCAGATTAAACCCTTGGCAGGGATTGAAGCTAAGCCTGCAAATATGTCTGAGGATGATTGGAATGAGTTGGATGCATTAGCAAAGTCTACTATTAGACTTCATCTTGCAGAGTCAGTTTATTTCACAGTAGTAAATGAGCAAACTACGGAAGATTTGTGGGAGAAACTGTGTGCCACTTATGAGAAGGAAACTGCCTCTAATAAAGTTTACCTCATGAAGAGGTTGTTTGAGTTGCAGATGAAGGAAGGGGTCTCCATTGCTTCTCACTTGAATGAATTCAATATTATTTTCAGCCAGCTTCAGGCTCAGAAAATGAATTTTGATGCGGAGACTAAGGCAATATTTCTCTTATGTTCATTGCCATCCTCATGGGATACCTTCCGTACAGCTGTCAGTAACTTTGCACCTGGTGGAGTATTGAAATTTGATGATGTTGTGGGTAGCTTGTTGGCAGAGGAGATTAGACGGAAGTCTATGGATGGCAACAAGCAGGATGCAGCCTTAAATGTGCAAAGGGGTAGATCACAGCTCAGGGGGAAGTCCCAAGAAAGAGGGAAGTCTCGTAGCAAGTCCAGGGCACGAAACATTGAGTGTTACCACTGTGGCAAGAAGGGCCATATGAAAAAGGATTGCTACAAGCTGAAGAGAGAGCAAAAGGATAAGAAAAAGAATGCAAATTGGGGTGCATATCAAAAGGAAGAGAGTCCAAGGGAGGACAAAGGAAAAGTGAAGATCGAGGAGATCAATGCAGTCACACATGATAGTGACAATGATGTTCTCTTCATGTCTACTTTATCTGCAGAGTTGCTTACCACTTCAGATGATGCATATTCCCAAGATTGGATTTTGGATTCTGGTGCTTCATTCCATGTTACTCCCCATAGGGAATGATTCTCCACTTATGATAGTGGAAAGACAGGTTGTGTGCATCTTGGAAATGACTATGCATGTGACATAGTGGGAGCAGGTGACGTAAAGTTTTCTTTTCCAAATGGGTCTGCATTTGTTTTGAAACATGTGAGACATGTGCCTAAGCTGACCAAGAGTCTTATTTCAGTGGGTCAGCTAGATGATGCTGGTTTTCACACCACTTTTGGCTTTCAAAGTTGGAAAATTCAGAAGGGCTCTATGCTTTTGGCCAGGGGTGCCAAGTGTGGGACTTTGTATCCCTTACATGTATCAGGGGTATTTGATCATGTTGTTGCAATAACCGAGCAGCCAAGCACTTCTTTGTGGCATTGCAGGTTGGGGCACATGATCCAGAATGGAATGAAACTCTTATGCCATTTGGGTTATGTACCGCATTTGAGTTTCTCTGATTTTGAATTTTGTGAGCACTGTCTCTATGGGAAGCAGACTAGATCAGCCCATAAAAGAAGGGGAAAGAAAGAGTTTGAAAAGCTTGATTTGGTGCATTCAGATGTATGCGGTCCCATGCCTACACGGTCATTAGGCGGGGCTGAATACTATGTGACATTCATTGATGATGCAACTAGGAAAGTGTGGGCTTATGCTATAGCTCGGAAGAGTGATGTGTTCCAGATATTTCAGAAATGGCTGGCCTTGGTTGAGAATCAGTCAAGTAGAACGCTTAAATGCCTACGGACTGACAATGGTGGAGAGTATCTCTCTCATGACTTTCAGCATTTCTGTGATACACGTGGGATTAAGAGGGAGCTCACATCCCCTCGTACTCCAAAGCAAAATCCAGTTGTAGAAAAGATGAACCGTACCATTCAAGAAAGTTGCAATGCATGCTTTCCAATGCAAGCCTTTCTGGTGGTTTTTGGGCTGAGGCAATGAAGATTGCAGTGCATGTGATCAATAGATCACCTAGTAAGAGTTTGGATGGTGGTATTCCTGAAGAGGCATGGAGTGGCAAGAAGCCCTCTTACTCTCATTTGCGTATATTTGGGTGTGAGGCATATGCACATGTGCCAAAAGAGCTTCGAAAGAAGCTAGATCCTAAGTCTAGGAAATGCATCTTTCTGGGTTATGGTGAAAGTGGAGAGATGGGCTATCGTCTCTGGGATCCAGAAGCAAAGAAGATCATACGCAGCCATGATGTGGTCTTCAATGAGAAGAAGATGCATAAGGCACCCATGAGGGATGTGGAAATGAGGAGAATCACTTTCCAGGATGTGAATCCACCTGCATATGTTGATAGACAGCAAGCTGTCCATGCACCAAATGTACAAGAAATGGTACCACCAAGTACTCCCACAGGTATACAATCAAGGGTAGATGATGGATCATCTATTGGTGGAAATGATGAGCCAAATGTGACTGATATGCAAGTGGGACAGCAAGCTGAAATGCCCTTGAGAAGATCATCTAGAGTGTCTAGACCGCCTGATAGGTTTGTTCCAGGGGTAGACTATGTGATGCTTACTGATTGCAGGGAGCCTTCTTGCTACAAAGAGGCTATGATGCGTGAGGATAAATGCAAGTGGGAGTATGCTATGCAATCAGAGATGAGTTCACTTATGAAGAATAAGACTTGGGACTTGGTTTCTTTGCCACATGGAAAGAAAGCATTGCCATGTAAATGGGTCTACAAAATGAAGGTCACAGGTGATGATGTGCCTAGGTACAAGGCCCGTTTGGTTGCTAAAGGGTTCAAGCAAGAGAAGGGTGTGGACTTTGATGAGATATTCTCTCCAGTTGTGAAGATGACCACACTTAGATGCATGCTTGGACTAGTGGCATCAGAGGATATGGAGCTTATGCAGATGGATGTCAAGACAGCTTTCTTGCATGGGGATTTGCATGAGGAAATTTACATGGTGCAACCGGAAGGCTTTGAAGAAAAGGGCAAAGAGGATTTAGTTTGCAAGCTGAAGAAGAGTCTCTATGGTCTTAAGCAAGCGCCTAGAGAATGATATCAGAAGTTTGATGCTTTCATTCGATCCCAGGGTTTTAGAAGGAGTGAAATTGATCACTGCCTCTACACTAAAAGGGCTAAGGATAATAGCCTGATAATCCTGGCACTATATGTGGATGATATGCTATTGGCTAGCAAGAATACTTATGAGCTAGATGCATTAAAGGCCAAGTTGCATGAGGCCTTTGATATGAAGGATTTGGGACTTGCAGGTCATATTCTTGGTATGCGCATCACGCGTGATCGGAGTAGGAAACTCCTTTGGCTTTCACAAAAAGAGTATGTTACAAAAGTATTGCAGCGTTTCAATATGGAGGGGGGGAAGGCAGTGAGTACTCCATTGCCTCCATATGTGAAACTGAGTCATACAGATAGTCCCAAATCAGAAGAGGAGAGGGCCATGATGGCTAAGGTTCCTTATGCATCAGCGGTTGGGAGTCTTATGTATGCTATGATAGCTACTAGACCAGACATTGCATTTGCAGTGGGAGTTGTTAGTAGGTATATGGCTAATCCAGGAAAGAGGCATTGGGAGGCAGTTAAGTGCATCATGAGGTACATGAAGGGTACCAAGGAGATGTGCATTTGCTTTGGTAAAGGAGACATGGTGTACTTGGGTACACAGATTCAGACTATGCAGGGCATGTGGATAGTAGGAGATCCACTTCTGGTTATGTGTTCACCTTTGCAAGTGGTGCAGTGTCGTGGATGTCTCGTGCACAGAAGTGCATTGCTTTGTCTACCACAGAGGCTGAGTATGTTGCAGCCACAGAGGGTTGCAAGGAGGCTATATGGCTTGATCGGCTAGTGGGAGATTTGGGGATTCATACAGGTGTACCGACATTGCATAGTGATTCCATGAGTGCTATTCAGCTAGCACGGAATCCGGTCTTTCATGCAAAGACCAAACACATTGAGGTCAGGTACCATTTCATTAGGGAGGTACTTGAGGACAAGCGCATAGAGCTTGTCAAGGTTCATACAGATGATAACCCTGCAGATATGCTGATGAAGAGTCTACCTAGTCAGCGGTTTGAGTATTGTCGTGTATTGATGGGCATTGGATAGTATGCTCACTGGTTGTTCTCCCTTAAAGGCACATTGTTCTTTAAGTAGGAGGTTGTGGGGGTTAAAGGTCAGTGTGCCTTAACCCCGGTTATGTACAATACTCAAACACATATATAAATGAATGAAAAAGAAGATTAGGGTGGTTCTGCACCCACCAAAACTTGTGTGGCTCTCCGTCTCCCTCTCTCTCTCTCTCTCTCCTTCTTCCGTTCTTGCTTCCGTTGAGAGCACTCTCACATCTCGTACCTTGTGCTCCTCAATTGAAAAAGAATTGTAAATAATAGATACATGATTTAGTGTGATCCAAACACATCCAATTGCTAGTTGTCGAGTAGGACTATCAAGTGGGCTTGTTTCTTTCCATAGTGTACAAAGTCTTGATCATGAAGGCCATACACATTTCCTCCTACAATTTTTGCTCTCAAATTCCATCCACACCAATTGATAGCAAAAGGTTGTTCGCTTTTCTCCAAATAGTCTTCAAGCATCAACTTTCGTTTTCTACTATCTCCATTTGCAGCATGTCCAATTATGGGTCCAACTTTATCTTTCAGGTTTGCATTCCACATGGTCTCCAAAAGATTCCATTGGTTCCTTACAAAATCACTATCAAAATGATTGCATGTGTAATTTACGTGGCAAAAGGCATTGCTCATCTTCTTCCATATCTTCAACTTTAGTGGACTCTCTAGCAAATGCATAATCTTTGCTTGACTCAATTTGTTATGACCAAAATAGATCTGAGTATTCTATGCTCGGTAAATTTTCTTGCTCTTTTAGATATTTGAGAAGAGATTCATTTGCCATGATTATCTCCATATTTTTCTTAGATTGCTCTGGTATTTTTGCATCATACTCCTAACATGAGAAATGAATGCTTGCAAGCCTTTCATTTCATCCACGTCAAGTGCTTTGTTTTTTGTGAGAACTAATGTAGTCTCCTCCAAGGGGATTATTTGTTCCAGTAAGCGTATGGTGCACTCCATAAATTATCTGTGTCCACCGAGTAGTACTTCCACTGCATCAATGGAGTGTTGTCATGCATGCTAAATCGGAAGTAGTGTGGATTTGTGTGTCCACATAGTGCATCATCTCCTTGTTTTAAATGAGGCTCTATGAATGCTCTCCACTCTATCATCCTCTCCAAGATAGCCACTTCTGACTCTTCCTTTCGAGAATCTCTGATTTTTTTCCCAATTCAATGTTTCATGTCATCCATTATCATTTGAACATCCCTAGACTTCAACTCTCTGGAGATAATGCTAAATATTTTATCTATGTCTTCATGTGTATCGCCGATAAGAAGAAAACCGACTTCCACTTGTTCAAATATTTTCAAACCAACTAGCATAGAGCACAAAGTAAAAATGTATCTATTCTTATTTTCTCTCTAATAATTATCAGCTTATATATGCAAGATTTGAGATAAACGTCCACATGTATCCTTGACCTTTCGTATTGCTTTCATGATGGATGTTGCTACTTGGTTACTATCATGTTCATGCAAGCAATCAATCTATAGATCACAAAAGAGTCAGAATCCATGTACTAATACTCCACACATCTGTTTTAAGTCTGCGTTTACCCTCCAATGGAGGTGGGGTGTGTCTGAATGTAGGCAAAGTTGTTGCGTTCTGATCCATTCCATCAATGGTGATGCACATAGACTTCCTGATATCTGAAATAGCTTCCTCCCTCCAATAAGCATACACCATTCTAGCATCTTGCACATGATGCAAATGGATTTCTCTCCATCTTATATATTTTCCTTAACGTTTCTCGCATTTCCTATGCTTAATGGCATTTTTCAATTCATCGCATGTTTTGCATTTTGACATTCTTTGCTTTGATGGAGTCTTCACATTGCAAAATTGCCCACACCAAATTTTATAAAAAGTAGCTCTAGAAAATTTTATCTCTTCTCTGTCTTGTAATGTTCTATTAACAGACTCTAGCACAACCTTCTTTGTCATTCCTAGAGGAAGATGGCGTTGGTACACAATACTTCCAAATGGCATTATTTGTGGAAGATGAGGTTGTGGCAATGCATTGTCTTCAAGGATTTGCTTTAAAGTTGCGGTTGCATTCAAGGTGCTTCTTTGTCCTTTTAACTTACACACATTTCCATGAACTCTATGAATCACCTTATCTTTGACCTTTGCTCATATGCCCCAATAGGTACCATGCTCGGGGGGGTCATTCATCATATGTAACCCTATCACGTGAGTTCAACAGAAGGATTTTTTTTATTTCTAAAATTTACAAAAATAAATATACATAAGGGACTATTTAAAATAGTTTTGGAAAAAATTTACAGATTTGTATAGAAAAGGGGTACATTTTATTAATGAAATTTTTTATAGATAAGGGACTTTAAATATAGGCCTTGAACGCACGTAATATAGAGGGTTTATACATAGTGATCCCCCCGAGGTACCATGTGATAATCCACTTAACAATTGGTATCCTCGGTTACATATGACTAGTCCATTAACCATCGGCATCAACCGAGGTTTGCATAGCATTGTCTTTAAGATGTCATCAGGTTGTCGAAGGAAGCAAGAAAACTCTTCAAGAAGATGATTATGTATATTTGGCCCTGTCTTGCTCCAAATACCTACACGTATAGCCTCACAATCTTCCTTTGTAACTCTTCTAAGGCAAAGTTTCTTACAGCAGACTTTCATTATAGTTTCTTGTATATTCTGTTCAGATAGCATTAAATTCCTCTTGGGTTCTAGAATTGGTGCCATGATTCGTTGCCTCTTAACACTTACATACTTTCTTTTTGAGCCTAGCAGCTTTCTTTTCCTAATCGACATGACATCGTTGTCCATTTCATACTGCATTTCTCCTGCATCTTCATTTGTGAAGTCAAATGTGGAATGGTCTTGAGAACTATTTGTCGATCTGTAATACCTTGGAAATGGCAATCTTTTAGACATTGAGTTCATTGAAGCCAATGGTTTGAATCCAAAAGTATGTTGTGAATTGGCTCCATTTTAGTGCAAACATCATGACCAATGTCTGAAACAATGTCTGAATCAATCAGTGTCCCACAAATTGCATCTATGTCTTCTAGCCCAGTAAGAACTTCATGGCCAATATCATTATTATCATCGATCCCAGTTATTGCGTCGCTTATCCTACAAATGGCATCGATATCCTCTACTCCTATAAGTGCTTCATGACTAGTATCACTAAATTTATCATTGACTCTTGTTACTACATTGCTTGTCCCACAAACAGCATCAATATCCTCTATTCCAGTAAGCACTTCATGACCAATATCACTAACTTTATCATTGACCCCTGTTACTGCATCACTTATCCCAAAAAAATCATCAATATCCTCTATTCCAGTAATCACTTCATGACCAGCATCATTGCTTTCTATTAGCACATTACTTCCAGTTTGGGTGCCATTTAAATGTCATCTTCTATTATTTTGGTAGTACATTAGACTTGTGTCATCCATCACATTGAAAGATACCTATTTAAACACATAGGATTTCACGAATGCTACCCCCCAAGTGATAGTATTCTACACCTGTAACTGTGATTCACCATCCATTACACTTCGGATAATTCCTTCACTTGTCAACTTAATAATCTTGATCATGCAAAGTATATTGTGAGCATAGCCCATAAATGTGCCAACTCCTAGTACTTCTCATGACCAAGACAAAATATCAATCTTTTCTCCCTCAAGAAAGGTTTGAAATGTAATATCATGATTATGAAGAAGAGACTTTGGGATGATCTCATCCCAATCCCAAAGCATTCGTTGTGCTTGTATGTCAATAATTTGACATTCTAGTAAGTCACCAAATGTTTCAAAATCTCCTTGAGGATACTTAAAATCCACTTTAGGGTGAATCACCTTAGTGATTATTATCACACACCTTTTCTCACCACAACATTGAAAGTGACACAAGCTTATGGGATCTAGACTTTGTATTTGCCCAAAGGCAACCACTTCATTTTTTCTATACAATACCACATCTACACCCTCTTCAAGAGTGAAATCCTGCATTGGAAACAAAGATCATTTAATTTAGTAATGAAAATAGAAAATATAATTTAATTTCTTTTAAAATAATTAAAGTGTTTAAGATCTAAACCCTAATCCTAAACTCTAAAGACTAAAATAATATATTTAGTTAAAATATATTTATTTAAAAGTATTTAAATTAGGATTTGAATATAATATTTATTATAGCTAATTAAAATATATTAATATTTTAAGATAGTATGATATATTAAGATGCAAAGTGTATATTGTAATTTTTAAAAAACTCATATAAATTAAGATTTAAATATATTTATTTAGTATTAAATAGAGATATTTATTTTGATTTAAAACATCGATTTGGAACTCTCACACTCTGCAGCTGTGTACATGTTGCTCCCACGCATGGACAAAGAGAGAGAGAGAGAGAGAGAGAGAGAGAGAGAGGGGGGGGGGTGTGATAGAGAGAGAGAGAGAGAGTGGAGCACGTCTCTAACTCGTTTTAAACAGGTCCTCGTACTCGTCTTTCTTTCCATGAATCATGCAAGGGTGTATTTCTAACCTATGTATGTATCTTTGATGGACATGATGCTTCGCACAAGCCTAACTTTAGATGTAAAAATATTTTTTTTAAAACCCTATCTTTTTAAAATTAAATTGAAAAAAAAATCAAACTGTGAAGAATTGTTTTAGAAAAACCCTCATTTTGAGCTATCAAATTGAAAAAAAAATCCAAATGTGAAAGAGTGATTTATGTTTTTTGGAAAGAAATTTATTAGAGAATCAAAGTAGAAACGTTTTCCTTTAAAACCCTCATTTTTTGCTATTAATTTGAAAATTTTTCTCGAATTTAGAAATATTTATATGAAGGTAATGCTTAAGCCACACCTTCAAAGGAAGCCTTCTCTAAAACAACATATGGCGTAGGCCATATGTGAGATTGTTTTCAATTAAAAATGGAAAGATTTTGATTTCTTTTCTTAGAATTAGAACTATTTAAAATAAAGGTGTGGCTCAAGCCACATCTTTTGAGGAAGTATCCTTAATTAATCTAATTAGAGTAATAAATCTAATTAATTAGTTTATTGCTTAACTAATCTAATTTAACTAATTATTACTTAACTAATCTATGAATCTAACTAATTTATTTTGATTTGTTAAACAAATCAAAATAATTCATATAACTAATCTTTCTAATCTATGAATCTAATTAATTAATTAATTAGATTAGATTAAGCATAATTTAATTATATTTTTACTAAATTAATTAATTTAATCAATTACTCAAATTAATATAATTAATTTAAATAGATCTAATTAATTATTTTGCTTAATTTTGTATTCTTTCTCTAAATGAGCTAGATGGTCAAAACTAAGAGGAGATGTGGCTACAAGTTGAAAGCCTTCCCACTAGCTCGAGAGGAGATGTGGCTACAAGTTAAAAGCCTTCCCACCAGCTCGTACTTGTGAAATGACTAACACTCTCTTTATATATTCCTACTCTTTTCAAAAAAACTCTTCCCGCTCATCTTTCCCTCTCTTTTACACTAAATTTTTAAAATTTAAACATTTCCCTATGGGCTTCACCATCAGTAGTCATTTTTCCCACTGAAATCTACATTGGATTTTTGAGAGAGAGAGAGTTAGTGTGAAGGCAAAGTCGACAAGTGTTGGCTTGTCTTCTTCTTAATCATAAGCTTCTTCGCCACCTCTCGAGCATCAAATTAAGCTCTTGAAGCTTTTTGGCTATGGCTATGGCTATGGCGTCCTCCCAACAATTCTAGTCTCCCTTCTTCTTGCAACAACTTCTTCCTCTTGCGCGCATAAGAATGGACACTGCCCAAGCTAAGGTTTGGAATTTGACTCGAGAAGTGGTCTCTACTGTATTATCCTACAAGTGCACTATTTGGTAATTAGGAGTAGGCATGCTATGCGGGGGCATTTTCTTTGGTTTTCCCTGGGCTCTTCGTTGCCATCCGCGAAGGTGACCTGCAGCTCGTCAAGGTCCTCCACGACAATCCCAAGCTTGTGCTCCGTGCGCTCTCGCACAGTCGTCTCTGCCCCCTACATTACGCTGCTTCCCATGGCCAACCAGATGTAAGCCTCTCTTCAATCTTCCATCCTCGACATCGACAATCTTTAGCAACGATCTTCCTCCTTCATGAATCGATAAAATTTTCGCTTCTGCTCGAGAAAGGCGCCCTGCTCAACGGCGTGAATCACCACAGATAGGTAGAACTCTTCTCCTTGACATGCATTCCGATAGGTGAACTCTTCTCCTTGACATGCATTCTGAGAATAGATGGCGTTTGTGGGTGGATGCGTGCGTCCACGACCAAGTTCAGAAGGCAGGGGAATGGATATGATCGGAGCTGCAATTGCAATCGATTGACAGGAGAATGGCTATGGGGAATGGGAAAATCAAGCTGAGGGGAGCTGAAGCGAGCAGGGGAAAGATAAAGAGGGATTGTTGGGCAATGTTGCTTTATCCGCTCTCTCGCCCTCACTGTTGCTGGCGTCTCTTTTTCTGTTTGTGCGGCTTTCGTGCAATGAATGGTAAATCTCTCTGTCTATGCATAGTCTCTTTCTCTCGAGCTCGCTCTCTCTGTGTATACAATCTCCCTCTCTCTCAGAATCTCTCTCTCTCTCTCTCTCTCTCTCAGAATCGTCAGAGGATGACCAGAAAGCCTAGTACCTAATAAAATCGGCTCCATCTTTACAAACCCTCACTCTTTCGTCAGAGGATTGACGATGCGATTTTGAAAATCAGAGCAAAGCACAAAGATCACCAACTCCTTCATCTGGAGCTTCGAATTGTCCTGTGCACGGATCGTCCAGCTGATCAGCACAAAGATCACTCCACCACGCCCTATGGAAAACTAAGAGACCATTAACAGAGTACCGCATGCGACCCGATTCTCCCCCCCTCTGCACCTCTCCCCGTCCCTTACCCAAACGCCTTCCTTTAGTTGTAGCAATTGCACAACCAGCTCCCGCAGTATCTGCAGCTCCAGACTACACTCTGTCGCTTCAAAACTCTTAACTGGCGGCCTCCTCTTCAAAACGTACCCTTCATCAAGATTCCCTTCCACACCCATCCGCCAAAACGACAACCAAGCTTCGCTTTCTCTCCCTCACAACGCACTCCTCTTGCCTCTGCCTTGACGGCTCGGAGATCATTGCAGCCTTCTCTCCTCCTCCATCGCCACTGTTCTCTCCTCCTCTCTTGCGGGAGCAGTTACTCCTCCATCGCCTCCTCCTAGCCCCACAGTTCCTTCACCTCCATCACCAAATGCACTCTCTTCTTTGCTCCCCATCACATTTTTAGCTTCCTTCCTGCTCGCATTCTTCGCACTAGATACGTCACCACCTTCCTGCTCGCATTCTTCCCCACTCTCACCTTCTTGCTTGCATTTCTCCTCGCTCTCAGCACATCCCCCAATCAAACGAAGCACCTTCCGATCGGCTTTGCGCACCACCCGAAGCGGAAAATCTGCACCCTCAACGCTCGGGGTACCTTTTTAACAACAAGAATGGCACTTTTCTTCTTTTTCTTCTTTGACACTCTTGTGCTAGCTAGCTTTCCCCATTCTTTTCGTAGTTTTGGAGACAAAGCAAGTAATTGACCAAAGGTGATATGAGCTTCCTTTTCTTTAAGGCCGGACAACAAGTCATAGCTTCCAATGCCTTGTCTTAAAGGAAAGTCTGACTGGCTAATTCTCCTTTTGGATGTTCTCTTTTTCTTAATACAGCGTTCCTCTTCCTGATGTTCCTCATCTACTTCTTCCTTGCTTTCTTCTTCTTCTTTTGCTTTACCACGCCCTCGTTTAGCCATCATTACCTCTCTTTTCTCATCCCTGAAGAAGCTTCTAACAATGATACTTGTTTTTCTTCTTTCTTTCTCAATCTAGAACACTCGGGACGATAGTGACCTTTTTCATTACATTCATAGTAGCAAGTGACCCCACTCTTATCTCGAGGCCTATATTCACTCTTTGGTGCTCTAGGTTGTCGTGCATTAACCAAATGCAATTTCAAATCAGCAAACTCTACCATCAATTGGGAGATATTATGATCTAACTCAGAGGACTTTGGTACCTGAGGAGTGCCAATTACCTCCACCTTAGAAGTTGAAGCTGTTGAACTTCACAAAAGAGGATTCGATCTTTAGAGAAGCTTCTTTCTTTTCTTTCTTGGTCGCAATGCGAAGTGCATCCATGTATGTTGTTGGATCTTTACTCATTACTTTTAAGCAAAGACGAGGCTCCAAAGCCATAACAAATTTGCTCATCTTTAAGTGCTCCATCCCTACGAGACTTTGAGAGGCCGATGATGCAGATGCCACAGCTCGCAAAGCTGCTCTTTCATACTTTGTCCATTATGTTTCATATCGGATTGCCAATGTAGAGACCATCTCACTCTCTCCTTGATAGAACCGGTCCAACTGCAACATCAAAGCATTTGGCGACTCCACTGCCCCAAATCTCTACTTCATTGTAGCCACCACTTGGTCCCAATCCTCCTTGGTAGAGTCCGGCAAGACCTCATGCCAACTCAAGGTTACACCTTCAAGAAAATCAGGCAAAATCTCCGCCCGATCCTTTATGGACCATGTAGAAAGCCGGCATTCTCGAACAAAATCTTGAAGATAAGACTTCGGGTCTTCCCCTTGGATTCCTCGAAACACTGGAATCTTCACCATGATGAAACACAAAAGGAAAATACTAAGATTCAAATAATATCCCAAACAAGATCCCACAGAGCCTTAGTATACCAATACCAACTTATTATACATAACCACTTGTTGAAAACCCTCCGCAATGTGATCCTCAATAAAATCTTCAAAAATAAGTAACCAACCAACACCATGAAAACATTGTGTATACATGCATTCAAGAATCACCCTTCTCACAATTGGAAGTGCACATAATAGCTTCAAGATATTATTCTCTTCATCATTTGCATAGCAAAAGAAGTTGACAGCATTGTGAATCACCACTCCACTGTTATAGTCAAAAACTACCCAAAGACTCAACTCTTCTTCACACCAAGCTGCTAGTGCATGAAACAATCCCCTATCTATCATTGTGTCTCCTGCCCCGGCATTGTCAATTCACCAACATATTCAAGAGTGCAAACATAAAGGATATGATCATAATAACCATGCGAATAGCTTGAGCATCACCTTCATAATCTTCTAGTTCTCTTAAACGGGCTGCAATCTCTTCTAACGGAGTTCTTCTAGGCATCTTCTTTATCACATCTGAAAACACATGCCTATACTAGGCATAACATGCAATCAAGTACACCCGAGACCATTTAGTAAGGTGGGATGAATCCAATACCAAACGTACCCGGCGTCTCTACCAAAAGATGTGACATGAAGTTGGGGGTAATGAACTTCACGCACCTCTTCACTTCCTACTACTTTCGAACTGAGTGATAGAGATATTCATCACTGGGAAGGGGACATTAAAAAGAAGCTCTTATACAAAGAGACCACCCCATACTATCCTCCCTTAGATGAGAATGAAGATGGTAACATCCCAAGTGATGTTGTACTCAAGCATACGGAGAAGGAAAGGATCAGCGCTGGAGGCCATAATTTTAGCAAGCCGATCTGCATCAAACAAAAGAGCGATACATTGTTGAAAGAAATCTTGCGGCTCAACATGACATGAACTGATATATATCGAGGAGTTTGAAGGGGCTGATTGGGTCAAATGGGTAGGTTCCGGGGAAACATTGCACCTCCTTCATAGACACCTTTACACTTAGCTCAAAACACTCTCCAAACTATCATAAGACACAAAGACCCATAACTTTCAGCAGAGACATGATAAAAAATATTCAAACACATATCCATATGCACCTTGAAATGGGCTTTTCTCTGATATAAGTTTCATAAGAAACAGAGAAGCGGTCGGAAAGATATGGATAGTTTACTGGATGGGGGTAAAAACTGTCTTTAAAAAAAATAGTCACACACAGAGAGTCATAGAATTTTGGTTTGAAATCTAATTTAATAATTGAAGACATAGGATGATGCTACTTGAAGAGAGCTTTGCGCTGATATAATTTTGTCCAAATCGGACCACCGAGCAAAAAGTTATGAGCAAAATACTAACAGGGGGTCAAATTGTCATGAAAAACGCCTACTCCTTCTACTGGTGCCAACTTTGGAGAATACTACCTCCATGCTTAGACTTCATTAATGATCCAAGTCCCATAGAGGTCGCATAGGAGATAAGGGAGAGCTCCCTTTGTGGCTTTTGAAATAGATAAACCATGTATGCGTAATGAGTAGCCGAATACATAACACTTCTGAGCACTTTGAAAGAGAAAACAATGGAAAAAGGAAAGAGACACTCAAGAGAGAGAACCTGAAGTGATCTTCATTACCAATAGAGTGAGACTCCACTCCAATGCAACTCAAAATATAAACTAGAGAGAGATGGACTCAAGAGTCTTCATAAGAGAATATCTACAAGAGGGAGAGAAGACGCATGGAAGAGGCTTGTTGAGGAGACTAGAGCTACAGGAACATGAGGCCTAACGGTAGAAGAGATGATGAACAAGGGAGAGGAGGGCTCCTTTTATAGAGAATTTGACACCCTCCTTTACCCATTTACAATTGCTGCCTGTAGATTCCTTTCCCCATCAATCACATAAGCCCATATGTCACCATCCGTGTCCTTTTTGGCTACTCTTTCCATGTGTCCCATCAAAAGATGCTCAAGACTCTTAAAATATTGAGAAAGTCAAGAGTCTCCCCACATGGAGCCCATAGGGACCCTCTCTTTTCCATATTTCCACATCCTCCTTATTCCACATAGGAATTCTAGAAGGATTCCTCTTGACTCCACACTCCTCCACATGCCTTCCACACGCTTGGCATGTGGCCTCTCTTATATTATTGGAACACATGGACATGAGCCCACCTCTTTATATGACTCACTCTTCCTATTTTCTAAAAACCCCATAATATCCCATACACAAATAACTCTCACCCTATACCAAGGTATTTATCATTCATACACATGGTATTTACAATGATGCATTCCACTCATCCTCTCAATCCCATACAATATCTTAGAAAATAGAAATAAGTAAGAGCCGCTAGGCTATCACTTGATACTCAAACTCTTATCAAACATAGAAGAAAACAACACCAATGCCAAATAAAAAATATCAAATTTTGGCGTCACAGCACCTCATCCACCTGCTCGGCTAGTCCACCCCTGGAAGGCCAAAACCACTCTCTCGGATCCCAATGGACCTCCCTCAGGGGTCTACCCTTCCACAGCCAAAGGCGCCATCTAGGGGTGTCTTGCTCTGAGATACTGGGAGGGTCAATGTGCCAATCCTTCCCCAAACGTCCCACCACTCTGATCATCTGCCAGTGAATCCCATCAAGACATCTCGGGGTCTCTCTCAATGAGTGGCTGGGGTAGGCCTCTAGGTCCTACATAGAAGAAGCCAGGGTGTGTGCTACCTCACTGCATCAACATCCTCAAGGGGACACCAGTATGGGAAAACTGCCCCAACCGTATGCTGTCTCTCCAAACGTGAAGTCCTTCCCATTAGGACTTAGGAATGACTGAGTCAATCTCGCCCATCCATTGCCTTGCCCCTCGCAGATGCGCCAGGGCATCAAGCCTCGCCTCTGCCTCCATGGGTAATCTGCTCCAATGACCAAAGGACCCTGCTGGGACCACTGTCCTACTGTGCCCAACCAATGTGAGTTCGATGTCCAAGCATATGTCCCTCCTGATATCTGATCTCTGGGTGCCACATAAGGGGCTGACACTCAAACTCCTCTCTACATCTGGGTTGAGCACGGATGAGACCCCCTGCCAGTCTCTACCAAACTCTGTGAAGGCTCCTCATCAAAGGGAAACCCTTCCCCGTGGGGGCCCCTGAGAAAATCCATTTGTGTGAAGGCTGCCACTGTCCCCCAGTGCGTGGGGTGTTCCTTAGAAGCCCTCACTATAAGAGGAGCTTCCAAGGCTCTGCACCTAGGGTGAGGCCACGAACCACCAACTTGCCCAAAAGGGCTCTACTCTGCATCTCCAATCAATGATACCCAAGCCTCCTAGTGCCTGCAGCATGATCACCATATCTGCCAAGCTACTTGGGCTCTAGTGTTCCTCATGCCGTCCGAACCTACCCAAATGAAGTTCTGTACCAAATGTTGGAGCTACCCAATGTATCCTCTATGAAAGCACCAATAGGAGGCGATATACCAGGCCATGGCAAGAAGGACCTGGTTTGCCACTAGGGCGGTACCTGCTAGAGAGAGTTTGGGTGAGCTCCAGTAGAGAAGCTTGCGCCGAACACTCTCAAGGACCGAGGCAATCTACTATTCTGCTGCAATGTCAATACCAACCTTGCATCCACAGTATCTCACTGTTTGGCCCCGCGGTATCCATCTAAAGCCAAAGTCCCTCCCCCCACTCATGGATCTCATGCGTCTCCTCAAAGTCTGTGAAGAAACCTATGGATTTTGTCCAATTGATCCATGCAACCGAGACCTTCATAGTAGATAGCCAAGGCACCCCTGACTCTCTCTAGACTCACTATGGTGCCCTCAACACACAAGGCCGTGTCATCTGCAAACTTCGAGTCAAGTAGCTCCTCCTCCTGTCTGTTGGGGGAGCCTCAACCCTATGAGACCCACCACCTGTGATCTCAAGTAGTAGCCCAAAGCCTCCACCACAAACAGGAAGAGGAAGGGAGTGAGTGGGCAGCCTTGGCGGACCGAGTGAGAGAGGGGAAAGGCCTCTCTCGTGTGTCCTCCAATAAGCATTTGACTAGAGCTCCCTACATAACTCCTCTGAGCCATCTGTCTGAGAAACCCAATCTCCCCATAGTGCCCTCCCGGAAGGACCACTTCACCCTGTCGTAAGCCTTCTCAAAGTCCAAGTGAAGGATGGCCAGCGGCTGTGACTCCTCCCTGGACCAATCCATTGCCTCCCAGAACATGAAGATGTTGTCCAGGATGCTGCGCTCTGAGATGAACCCAGTCTGTGTGTCATGGATGATGTCGATAAGATGGGGCCATAACCACAAACTCAAGACCTTGGCAAGGATCTTGTATGCAGTATCAAGTAGAGTGATCAGTCACCACTATTGGATGTCTGACCTATCTCCCCCTTTCAGGATCAAACAAATCAACCCCCTGCTCAAGGATTGAGGGAAAAGCCTATTCAAATATCTCTTGGCAAGCTAAATGGAAAGGGGTGGAGATAACCTCCCAAAAGTTCGTGAAGAAGGCTAGAGTCAAGCCATCCTCACCCGGGCACTTTTGGGTCGGCAGAGCCTTGAGGGCTTCCCAGAGCTCCTCATTTGTGAAGGACTCCTCATGTCTGTTGCATAAATCCTACAAGACTACTATCAGAACATGATCCCAGACTACATCTCGGGCCACAAGGCCAGCTAGGGTCATCCTCTCCATCTGAAAGAGCTAGCTCTAAAAATCGGTGGTCAGGTATAAAATCTCTTGTGGGTCAGTGTGCATGATGCCCTGCGAGTCTCGAAGACATTGTGTGCCTGTCGATCAGGGCCTAGTGTTCTTTCTCATCCTGTCTCCCTGCTGCACCCACTAGGCCTAGGAGGAGTGGTAAGAGAATTGAGGCCACTACAACTCCGTATTCTGAAGCTCAATACGAGCGCTCTCAAATTTGTCGCTAAGCCACTGTAAACCTAGGTCCTACTCCTTAAGCCTCTCAATGGAGCCAAGGTCTCTCCTCAAAGCCTGCTCATGCTGCTGAAGGGTTCTCCTCTGCTTAAGGGCATGATCCTGTAGCTCCTCACTGCTCCTCTGAATTGCATTGGCCACCCACGCAGCCCAGCCTTTGCACGGTGTCATCTCTGACTCCTCTCAAATCCCAGCCATGACATGCTGGATCTCATCGTCCTATAGGATCCTCTAGAATGCGGATCCCCTTCTAGGGGAGACCTCGATGAGGCTGATCCAAGTGAACTACCATTGGAGAGTGGTCTGACATCGTGGTACCTACCAGAATCCCGATAGATCCACCTATGTGGAGTGCCCAGTCCCCAACATAGAAACGATCTAGTCTCTCTAGCAAGTCTCCTTTGTCCTAAGGAGAAGAGGAGGCCACCAAGTATCGTGTTGAAATCTAGCTCTCTCCATGGGTCTCTACCACTGATCATGAAAATGAACTACTCGGCATCTCAAAGAAAGAGGTGCCACCTTGCTTTTCTTCCCCAAACTCCTCCAACAATCCAGGAGTCTATATCCGGAAGACACTCTGATAGCCTCCTCCAAAAGGATGGGCGGTACTGTCTACATGCTGGGGCGTACACATTCAGGATCCCAATCTTGGACTCTCTCATCCGAACTCCCATCCAAACTACCCGTGTGAGCTTGCCCTGATCATAGACCTCTGGAGCCAAAGATCATGAGACTGAGATGCAGACCCCTCCGCTCCATCCTACTGTGGGGGACCACCTCTGGACCTCTGCCTCGGAGAAGGTGATGACATCGTTTGATGTCTATGGCTGGAAACATGTGCTCTTGAAATATAAGGATGTCCATTGCCCGCCCTACCACTGCCCTCTGCAACTTGTGCCTGAGTATCAATGTACTACGGTTGGATATGAGCACGTTCATGGAGCCTGTGTATGTTCCAACTCACTACGGTCCATCTCATGAGGATGGGAGTGTCAAGAACAATGCTTCATAAATATACTTTTATGAAATACCTTTTTGTCTTACTTGGTTCAAATAGAATTTGTAAAGTGAAGTTACTTCCATTGCATACATGGATTTTAAGAGTGTTTATTGATGTTACCTTGATATAAATTGACAAAAATTTCAACAAGACATTCCACATAGTCCCTCCAAAACTATTGGGCACGCTTGCTAAGTCAAAAAATACATATGCAAACATAGAGATTATGGCTATCAAAGAAGGGGGGATTTGGCAACGTAAGACATGCATGCTTAAGGATGAGGGTAGAAGACCTGCTTGAGAAAGAAGATGAGCACAATATCCAAGACTAATGGGTAGCAAAAATATATAGGATGCAATAGATTAATGGCTTGCACAAATATGTATTGCAAGATTAACAGGTAGCACAAATACATAGGATACAATAGACCACAACAATGCACACATACCAGTAAAAGATATCAATCAATAGCAAAAATACATGATGAAGAGAAAAAGTAATCAAACCAACTATCAAAAGATTTTATCCAACATCGGTGCATGGGTTACCTTGACATCAATTAGCAAATAACCCTACTTAAGCCATTTCTATTTATGCCTCGAGTTGTTGTCCCATGTATTAATATCCCCTATTAAGTCCTAGTAATCATCTAGAGACTACTCCTAGTAATCATTGCTATTTGTGCTATTTCCATGCATTAATAATAGCCTTGGTTAAGTCCAAGTTATCATAAATTGGAGAATATTGTTAGCATCAATTGTAGTCCTAGCACCAAAATGGGACATCCATGATGATGTGCCACTTGAGCCTATGATATCATGCGATAGAAAGGTTGGAGTATGAGACCATTGATAGATTTTAAGAGTTTGACCCTATGTACATACATCCAATTGGCCCACAATTAGGTAGGGTTAGGACCAATGCACCTTAAGCTCCCCTAAATGTGGATGCATCTGTGAACTAAAGACCAAAAGAATATCACTCGTCTCAAACTTATAAACCTTACTCCTACAATCGACCACAAAAACGTTGGATCACCTTGGCATGTCATGTCATTTTTTCTAATTTGATTTTTTAATATCTTTCTTTTTGACTCAATGTTTTGTTTTATAAGAGCCTCTTTTTTTTAATGTTTTATCCAAAATTATCTCACAAAATGAATTTGGATAGTGCACCAGTCCAAAATTAATGAAATAGGTGTTTAAAGGTTATATTTTGTGGGGGTTGTAGGTAATCCTAAACCAACAAAAATGCATTTCGTTGCCAGTGCTTACCTCCTCTGGCCAGTGCCTACCTCCTCTAGCCTTAACTGGTGTTTGAGCTGAGCCAATCACGATTGCATGATGTTCCAACCACCAAGCTAGATTAAGACAATCACATCAAGTCCAACCCAGCCTGGCTCTGGTGTTTGAGCTGAACTAGCCACATGGTTACATGATATTCCAACAACCGGGCTGGTTTAGGATAATCACATAACTGGTGTTTGAGCTGACCCAACCAATATTGCATGATGTTCCAGCCACCGAGCTGGTTTAGGACAATCACATTAAGTCGAAGCCAGAGGCTAGTTATGGTGTTTGAGCTGAACCAACCACATGGTTGCATGATATTCCAACCACCAGGCTGGTTTAGGACAATCACATAACTGGGGTTTGAGCTGACCCAACCACGATTGCATGATGTTCCAATCACCAAGCTAGTTTAGGACAATCACATTAAGGCCAAGCCAGAGCCTGGTTCTGGTGTTTGAGCTGAACCAGCCACATGGTTGCATGATGTTCCAAACATCGGGCTGGTTTAGGACAATCACATTAAGTCTAGGCCAGCCTAGTAAACTATCCCAAAGCTCAATCACAAATAACCACCGGGCTGGTTTAGGCAACCACTGACGTGTGTTGTATCAAGAAATGAAACAAGTAAACTATCCCAAAGCTGAATCACAAGCAACCATCGGGATGGTTTAAGCAACCACTGACCTGCGTTGTATCAAGCATGTGTATGATGTGCTTGTCAAACATCTTGTATCCCGTTTGCTTTCTACAGATGTCCTTGTTATTTGCAGAAACTCTCGAGAGATGCACAAAGAGTGGAAGCAATGCTTGATCATCCCAATCCGAGTAGTCTAATTATCAAACTGCTCCTTGTATCTCAATAAAATGATGTCTTTGGCACTCTATTCATCTTGTACCATGCTTTTCAACACACCAACTAACATTTACCCTCTTAGCCAGCCATTGACAACATATCATATACAAAGTTTGTATTAGATTATAAGGAGATGCCACTAAATTCTTCCTTATTGTCATTAACATGTCTTGATTAGCATGTTGGAAACATAATATATCATATACAAAGTTTGTACGAGAATCTAAGGAGATGTCCCAAAACTTGTTCCTTATTGTTATTAACATGTCTTGATTAGCATGCTGGCAACACTTGCACTCAAAGCAATCAATGGAAGAAACCTATTGCAATGATTCCAATGACATTTTGTACATTTTTTTCCCAATTACACTCCATGGTGCCATGGACTACTTTTTTTTGCCAAAATTGGAAATTTTGGGCCTATTTCCAAGTGGCCAATTTTGTTTGGGGAAAATGCAAAATTTTAATTCAATCACCTTCTCCATGGCACCCAACAGTTCACCCAAATCAAATTGCAAAAAAATGTGTTGTCATCTAGCATAATTTTGCATCGGCATGCATATGGCCCAAATTGGGCATTTTTTGCAATTTCCTTTGCTTAGAGGTGCAAACATCAAATCAAATTGATTTGCCCCAATAAATTTCAACAAATTTGGCCATTTAGATGTAAATGCAAAATTTTGGGCCAAATGTAGAAAATTTGGGGCAAATGCAATATTTTTGCACAAATACATTCTCCATGGTGCCATGGAGTACTTTCCCCAAACATTTTATGAAATAAGACCTTTAAAGGCTCTAAAGGACTTTTTCTTAAAAAAATTTGGGACATTATTCCATGGCACCCATGAAGGTCCAAATCACAAAAAGTGAGTGAGGTGAGCGGCTACAATTTTGGGTTTCTGAACCTAGGTGAGCGGTTATATTTTTAGGCGAGTGGTTGAAATTTTTTGAGTACTTTTTGCAGTTTAGGTAACGATGGAATCTTTACTAAATTATGCACTAGTTGTTTGCCTTGATCATCATATGGTTATGATGCAACTTGAAAACCCCAAGACTACGAAAATTTCTTCCATTGTAGGGGGTTTAGGGTTATATAATATATAGAGAAAGAGGGAGGATAACATTGAGAGAGAAAGAGAGAGAGAGAGAGAGAGAGAGAGAGAGAGAGAGAGAGAGAGAGAGAGCGAGAGAGAGAGAGAGAGAGAGAGAGAGAGAGAGGTGTAGCATCAATTTAATGTATGCACAAAGGAGCATGCATGTGCACAAAGGACCATTTTAATCATTAACTTGCATGCAATACAAACATTGCTTTGATGAAGGAGGTGATACACCATGCACTAGAGCTTTTGTTATAGTGAAACTAACTACTTTCATTAAGGATAAGCAGTTTTGTAGTCCTTGCCCTTGCTCAAAACTATTAGGTCTGGGCATGCCTCAACCTTTCCATTCTTCAAAATATGTGTGTCTACATGATAATTATGAATTGCGCCTATAGATAAACTTTTGAGTGGGGTCATAGATTACGTACATGTCATGAACTACTAGAAAGATGTTATTTGCCTTGTGAGGGGAAGCCTCACCTCTTGGCTCTTCAGCATAGGCTATTGGTGAACCTATGCATTTCTGTGTCAAGGCCTAGGACTCAAAGAAACACAAAATATACATGCTTGCATGCCAAATATGATTTCCCGCCCCTTGATTCTTCTTGGAAGTATGGACATGTCCAACATGTGTCTCTTTTATTGCCATTTTATATTGAAAGCCACTAATTGAGTTGTTGCCCTTGCTTTCTATCATAAAAACTTCATGTTTAGCCAACTTTACAACCCTTTCCTATACTATACATTGCATCAAGGATCATTACAAGCTGAATTTTTTCCAAGATGCCTTTGCCCATGATGCTCTTTGCACCTACAAATGTAGTCCTTTGTTCACTTCTTCTAGACCCAACTGTCTCCTTGAAGCCCATTGTTGTGAGAGAGTCAACCTCTTCTTGTGGAAGGGATGTCCCCTCCTACACAGGCTACACAATCGGGATGGTATCTAGTATAGGACTGATGTTGGAGTCAATATTCCATGCATGCGTGCATGTGATATTGCACAACTACACCGTTTGAGGTATTGGACGACCATATGGTTGTTGTATTTTATCAAAGAAACATGGTTCGGGTACTGCAAGGCCATTTTTAGAGATAACTACATTGTACTTTCCTTTGTCAATTGTCCACTACCTTGATTGCATTGTACTACAAAGCCATTTTTAGAGATAATTGCATTGTACTTTCCTTTTTCAACTGTCCACTACCTTGATTGGTTCTTTGAATCTCCCAAAATGCATCTACCATCTTTCACTCAACCACACTTTTCCCATCTTGGTGAGCCAAAAAAAACTATTGTCCTTGCAAGGTGGTGTTTATTCCACTTTGTTCCTTGCTTATCAATATCCTTTGAAGATGTCCTCTTGTTTGACTAGGTTGGTTGATATATTTTTTTTTTTTTTGGGAAAAAAAAAGAGATATTATATTATCTTTGAGTAACCTTTGTACATCATCAGAGTTTAGCCAACAGAGCTTTGTTGTCCCTCAATAGGACTAACATCTTACAAAAAGACTAGTAGTAGAAAAAAAACAAGATACATCCTCAGATGTTACTATATGGAGCAGAATGAACTTGAAAGGAGAAGCTGGTAGCCTCTTCATTGAGACCTATTCTATGAGCAGAGGTAGTAGCAACAAGAGCAACAATAGGAGCACCCTAAATAGGATCAATAGACCTCTCATTAGAAGCATGAGAAAAAGGATGAGATGAGGGAGCAATAGCATCATGGTTTTGGGTAAAAGGGTTCTATGCAGAAGGGCCAACAACATCAGGACTGGGATCAATGGAGGGTGGTCTTCTTTGAAGATAGTGAGGCAACCTGTCATGATCATCAGAGATAAAACACCAGCGCTTGTGCTTTGTGAAGTCAACATTCAACCATGTGTGTTCTAGATTGTAGGTCCCTATCTAAAATTCAAGTATTATTTTTTCATGTCCCACCATGAAGCAAACAAGGCATTAGTACATAATTCTTTACAATTAAACTAAAAATTATTTATAGAGATCCAGATAAACCGAGAGCATGTGCCCTTATTTGGAACCAAGGCTCATGCCTGATTTTGCATGCATCCCCTAGAAGTATAGCTTTCTAGTTAATTGCTCTCCTCACTCTATCTGTATGAGAATCCATACTCTTCTGGTATGAGTACAAGCTACAAATAAGTGAAAAATATCCTCCAAAGGGCCAAGGCATCTTTTACACTTCCCATCTCCCTTCCCTATTCTGAGTCATGTAACATTTGTCCATACTGCATTGTGAAGAATGAGCCAAGAGAGACAGGACATATTCTTTGGAACTGATTTAACCCATAGTTTGTCAAATCTTGCATACCATTTATCTCTACTATCGTTAGATTACATCTAGAATTAAGGGTTCTAAAAATATCATCCATATCAACTGTTGGGGTTGGAATAGGAAGGATAGAAGAGCATCCTACCCAACTGAATTCTTTATGTAAGATTAGCACAAAACCACCCTTCCATCTGACATCTCCCTCTCCCTACAATAGTTACAACTTGCTCAAGATAAGGCCTCGACTTTGATTGGATAGAAAAAATTCCCTTCTGATCTCAGGCCATGTCTTCCATCTGAAAAGGTCTTTGTGCCACAACTATCCCCAAGATTGCAATCCTTTCTTAAACAGGATGGTTTCCAAAGTAAATTGCTCATCATTTAGTTGGGAGTTCCTAAAAATTGTTGAAACCCAAATTGAATCAATGGCATAAAAGCACCTTTGCCAGAGAATTGCAAAAAATTCTTTTATATCCTCAAAAGCTCCCCAAATGGATTGCCACAGTGAGCTCCCTTTGGATTTGCAGGGTTCAGGATTAAAGACAACATAAACTAAGGGGTAGTTCTTCCACTGAGGAGCCCTACAGGGTCTGATGTGTTTCATATTTCTCAACAGGAGCTGAGCCCAATCACACTCTGGGTATAAAAGAGCTTTAATTACCCAAGTAGCAGAGAGATCTTTTGATGTAGCTGAGATATCTTTAACTCCTAGCCCTCGTTCTTTCCTAGTAGGTTTAATGCAATAGTTCCATATTACTTTAGAGATCTTGTAGCTACCTCCCCACAAAAAAGATCTACAAACTTCTAATGAATATGTCTAATCCAGATTTTGAGGGAGACCAACACAACAGAGACAAAAAATAGAAATAGGGTAAATGTAGTGGTTGAGAACTAGTCTCTTCCCTACCAAATTGGCATGAAAACCCCTCCACTCATCAACTCTTTTTTGAAATATATCTAGAAACAACTCCCACCTTTGTTTCATTGTTATTTCAAAATCCATTGAGATCCATAGCAGTCTGAATATTGTGCACTTTTTGATTATGAGACATCCTAGATCATGCAAACCAATTGTTCCTTGCCACTTAGAGTGTCATATCCTATTTTTGAGTGATTAATAATTCTAGAACCTGAGGCTTTGCAAAAAGTGTCAAGACATTCCATAACACATCTGACATCCTGATCATTATTTCTAGGGGTAAGAGTGGTATCATCTGCAAATTGTTGACACACTAACTGCTTACCATTCATGATTTCAATCCCTTGTAGGTTACCTTCTTGAATTTGGCTCCTGAGAAGCCAGACAAATGCATCAGTTGCTATAGCAAAAAGAAGAGGAGATAAAGGACAGCCTTATCTGATTGATCTTTTCAAGAAAAAAGGTTCTCATATCTTCATTGACACGTTCGACGGTTGGTATAGATCTAGATCAGAGTAGACTAGATCGCCATAGAGGGGACGCTTTGAATTTTCCCAAGTTGCCAATCTAAGCCATGCCCGAAATTCCCGACTAGTACCTACTCGGAGTTAGTCCATATGCTCACATATGGTTTCACATCATTACATTACCTGAAACCTTACGTTCATTAGTTCAGTGAGAGCAGACTTCAAGAGTACAGAGGCATTGTAGATTGTTTTAGTGGGCAGATAGCACTTGATTTCACACACACATGCCACCATTGTAAAGCCTATTCGGCTATCTCACGGCATCGTGCACATCATTTCAGCCTTGTAAAGCCTCTTGGCTATTCCCGTTGCCACAAGCCTTGTAGTATAGATCAGATTTTATATATTGCAGTTCTATCTTCACCGACGGATCATAGATTTCACTTGGCATAGTCAGTGTATTTGCGGTTGATTCATACAGAGATTTTCATGACACTTTTGAGTACATTTCTTGCACCATGTCTATGACAAGCAACCTCAATCTAGAGGCATTTGCTAAGTTAGGCAACTCCAATTACGGTACATGGAAATACCGAATGGAGACCATTCTTGTACTGGACAAATGGGAGTATGTCAATGGGTCTACACCTAGACCATTGGATGATCGAGCCACCAGTAGCCTTACTCCACCTGTTGTCATAGCACCAACAACGGGATCTACAACTACACAGTAGCAGATCCTACCATTTCCCGAGCTCAGGCAGAATGGGATAAGAAAGACAAGTATGCCTATCATCTGATCTAGCAGAATGTGCAAGATGTCATGCTAGGACAACTCAACACAATCAAGACATCGAAAGAAGCATGGGATATGTTCGCATCTCTCCACGAGTCCAAGAACACATCCAAGATTCTCACCCTGAGAAACCAAATCAAGCAGGGTTTCCGCAACAGCTAGCAAAACCAGTCATGCTTATGTACTCCGCATAAAAGACTACAACAATCAACTTGCAGCAGCAGCAGGAGAGACTATGAACCCCATGCAAAAATGGTTCAAGTCATTCTGAATGGACTAGGAGAGGCATACGAGAATCTAGTCCAAAGTATTGCCATCCAACGGCAAATTCCGACACTGGAAGAACTTCAGTTAGTTCTACTTGGTGAAGAACTCAGAACTCAAGCTATTCAAGCATGAAAAGGTCATCCTAATGATCAGGCATTCATAGCTTTAGACAGAAGCAAAGTACGGATGTTTTTTTCGAAGCTATGCTTATATATTAATATAAAATCTTGGCGAAAGTTTTCAAGCTCATTTTTTTAGTTTCACAAGATTGGTAGAATGTAGTACTTTTTTATATATTTTCTTTTGAGTTTTGAAGGAAAACATGTAAATCTTGGCGAAACTTTAGATAGTTTTGCATAAAGTCTCAAATCTTGGCGAATGTTTCAAACATTAATTTTTATTAGGGCATACAAACTTTTGACACCAATATAAAAATTTAGCTTATTAATGAAACTAACTTTAAAAAATCATCCATGAAGCAGAGGCAGAGGTAGATCATACCAGAAAAGTGGTCATCATCAACAACAACATCATCTGCAAAATCAGAATCAGCATTAGCATCATCCTCAGCAACATCAAAATAATCAAAGAGGAAATCCTTCCAACCGAGAAAGATTTCAAGGATGAGAGAATGCATCCACCAACGTGTCAAACATTCAGTTCAACTACTATCACAAGTTTGGACACTATGAAAGAGATTGCCGCAAGAAGTAGTACAACCAAGGCGATCAATCCAGCAGTAATTGAGGGAATTTCCAAGGTAGAGGAAATCATCGTGGTGGACATTCTAGTCACAGTCATTTTACAAATGAACATGGAAATATGTTTCTTGGCAAGCGAGGAAATGCATCAGACTGATAGAGTGTACCTAGACTCTGATTTCAATCCCAAAGAGGATTACATCTATCAAGTCGACCAAGTGGAATAGGATCCTTGGTATATCGACAGCGGTGCATCATCTCACATGACAAATCATCAGCAATGGTTCACAAAAATGAAGACATTAGAAGGATAGAAGAATTTCATCTACACAGCAGACAATAAACTGAATCCGATTCAAGGGACATGCATTATTCCTATGAACAATTTCACTGGTCTGAAAGGATTAGTGAAAGATGTGCTCTATGTTCCGAAGCTCATAGCAAGAACCTTTTGTCAGTAGGTCAAATGACGGAACACAATTACAGAGTTATCTTCGACGGTGATGAATGCACTATCAGAGACAAATCCAAAAGATGTCAGCTAGTAGCAAAAGGTGTCAAGGAAGGACGCTTATACAAAATGCTAGCTACAATACCAGATAAGCATGCCATGTCAGCTCAACCACAACAAATGCCACTATCTGCAAAATGGCATAAGAGATATGGTCATGTCAACTTCAAGTACTTGTTAGATCTCAGGAATCAGAATATGGCAATTGGAATTCTGAAGCTACAATTTCTTGGAAAAGTTTGCGAAGCATGCTGCTTCGGCAAACAAAAGCGAATACGATGCCGTGAGATAGCCAAATAGGCTTTACAATAGTGGCATGTGTGTGTGAAATCAAATGCTATCTGCCCACTGAATCAATCTGCAATGCCTCTGAACTCTGAAGTCTACTCATTGAACTGATGAACGTAAGGTTTCAAGTAATGTAATGATGTGAAATCGGATGTGAGCATATGGACTGACTCCGAGTAGGTACTAGTCGGGAATTTCAGGCATGGCTTAGATTGGCAACTTAGAGAATTCAAAGTGTCCCCTCTATGGCGATCTAGTCTACTCTGATCTAGATCTAAACCAACCGTCGATCGATGAAAGAATAGCAAATAATTCCTTTTCTTTTGTTCTTTTTAAGTGCTGGGTCAGATGCATCGATGTAGAGGCAAATGTGCGTGAAGGAAGTGGTTTTGTCGGTGAGGCTCAAATGTGAGTGTAATTTGTGCCAAAATGTACGTATGATGTGACGAGCACGTAGAGCACAAAAAAACGAGCGACTTTTCTTTTCGGAGCACCCTCAAATTCTTCCTGGATCAAGAGATATGACTTGATCTAGGTGGAGGGGCAAAAGGAGTGCAAATGGTGCTCAATGATGATGTGTCACTGTGAGTCACATGCAGTGATGATGTGGCACTGTGCCTAGCAAGAGGTGTGCTTGTGAAGCTCTGTGCTGAGGTGGTAGGAGTGTGCACATGTAGTGTGTGCACACTGTGCCTGGCAAGGGACTGTGCTTGCAGGGGTCAGTGCTGACTGGACACAGCTGAGGTGGCAGAGGTGACGTGGCAGTGATGACATGGCCTGATGACATGGCAAGATGATGTGTCCTGATGATGTGGTAGTGGTGACATGGATATGCTGACATGGTAGCTGATGATGTGGCAGGTGATGTCGCTACCTACGTGGCACTAATGATGTGTCAGTTGAGCTGGCAGGGTGACGTGGTAGATAAGGTCTGCCACATGGCTAGTCCTTAACCAAGCCGTGGGGTGTGGTGACCCTGAGGATAAGATGATGACATGGATCAACCTTGACCAAACATAGCTGTGGTGACCCAACTAAAGTTTACCTGACCCGGGGTAATCTGACCAAGGTTATGAAAAAATATGAAGAGTCAGAGGAGTAGCCCGTGGATATTTAGTTCAAGTTTCTTCAAGAAGGTCTCTATCTCACATATTCGGAATCAGAAACATCCCTCTCTCATTGAATCTCTTCAGAAGCACTCAAAGAACTCTCTCTTTTCTGAACTTCTCTCAAAGAGATCTCTTTCTCTCAACTGCAATCTAAGAACAATACAAGGAATCACTCAATCTCATATAGACGGAAATCTCTGTCAATGAACGGAAATTTCTCTTAGAATGAATGGAAAATTCCTCTCAAAGAATGGATGAAGATCTCTCACCAGAAGTGGACTCTCACAAAGAACAGTCAAGAGAACTCTCAATCTCTCAATCACTCTCTCAAGAATTGCAATGCCTCAGCAGAAGGCAAGGAAGCTCTGATACCATGACAAAATATGAAGAGGGGAGAGGAGAAGAGTGGAGATGAGGAGAGAGGGCACAGCTAGAAAGCACACCACAAATGACTAACTGTACACTAGATTTAGTTGAAAAAATAGAATATATACAAACCCTTTTAGGGTTAGGGTTAGGGGATCTAACCCTTTCCTTTATAGCACTCTATAAGGTTAGTGCTATGCACATATGATCACGTGATGGTGCTATGCACACATGATCACATGATGTTGAGCGTGAACTCTTCACGCTCAACATCATGTGATCATGTGTGAGTTCACGCTCAACATCATGTGATCATGTGTGCATAGCACCATCACGTGATCATATGTGCATAGCACTAACCTTATAGAGTGCTATAAAGGAAAGGGTTAGATCCCCTAACCCTAACCCTAAAAGGGTTTGTATATATTCTATTTTTTCAACTAAATCTAGTGTACAGTTAGTCATTTGTGGTGTGCTTTCTAGCTGTGCCCTCTCTCCTCATCTCCACTCTTCTCCTCTCCCCTCTTCATATTTTGTCATGGTATCAGAGCTTCCTTGCCTTCCGCTGAGGCATTGCAATTCTTGAGAGAGTGATTGAGAGATTGAGAGTTCTCTTGACTGTTCTTCGTGAGAGTCCACTTCTGGTGAGAGATCTTCATCCATTCTTTGAGAGGAATTTTACGTTCATTCTAAGAGAAATTTCCGTTCATTGACAGAGATTTCCGTCTATATGAGATTGAGTGATTCCTTGTATTGTTCTTAGATTATTGCAGTTGAGAGAAAGAGATCTCTTTGAGAGAAGTTCAGAAAAGAGAGAGTTCTTTGAGTGCTTCTGAAGAGATTCAATGAGAGAGGGATGTTTCTGATTCCAAATATGTGAGATAGAGAGCTTCTTGAAGAAACTTGAACGAAATATCCACGGGCTACTCCTGTTGAGATATCAAGCTCTACCCCCGATGATACATCTCCTGGATGACTATCATTTATGTCACCGCCTATGTTAGTTGTACTCGTGGTGTAGTTAGACTACCACGTATGTTTTTGGTTTGGGTTCACATATGAACCACGTATTCTAGGTTTGACATATAGGGTATTTCCCCCTTCTATTGTATTGTTGTTGTGTGCAAAAGTGAAGAAAGGCTTCACCCTCCAACCTTGTGTCCTCTCTCTTTTGTGTGTTGTGAAGAAAGCTGAACTTGAGTCTCCTATCTCTCTCCCTCATTCTTTACATGGTATCAGAGCCTTGTTCGAGGTAAGGAGCTCAGGAAAGCAAGCCAAGTTTGTGGTGTCCTGGTAAGAGGACCAGTGTTGCTTTCCTATTTCGAGTTTGGGAGCAAATCTCTGCAGGTAGCACAGCCAGAAGTGCAGGAGTGCACTGTTTCAGATTGAGAGGCCCTTCGCGGTGTGGCGAGAGCGCAGTATATGCTGCGGGCGAGGGCGAAGCCCTCGGTGACTTTATTTTTTTGATTTGAGGCCGTTTCGGGGCCCGTTTTGAAGGCGCAAGTTCTTCGCAGGCACTCAGAAAAAGGCCCTGTTTTTGCTGTGCGACCACCGCGCAGCTAGTCGGTGGAAAGGTGCCACAGAAATTGCATCGTATGCCTGTGTGCAGAGATATTGGGAGTTGCAGATTCATGCCTGTTGCCTGTTGATGCAAAATCGTCACTAGGAAGTGACTGTGTGGTGAAATACCACTTTCGTCAGAGTTGCAGTTCTGCTCCTGTGAGGCTTTTCGCTGAAGTTTTGCTATTTGCCCTTGTGAGGCATCTGCTGTGTTTACAGGTTGCTGTTGCAATTCGTGATTTGTAAAATGTCTGAGAATCTGTCTACCATTGTCAGTGAGAAGCTTGACAAGAACAACTTCCAAGCATGGAAGTTCAGGATGACAAACTTCCTTATGGGAAAGGGAGTTTGGGATTACATCAGTGGTGAAACTACAGAACCAGTTTTGGGTGCTGCTCCTACTCCTGCTGAATTGAAGGCCTTTAAAGAATGGCATGAAAAAGCCAGAAAATGCCTGTATTGGCTGTCTGTTAGCATTTCAGATTCTATGATTGTGCATATACAGGATGTAGAGACGCCTAAGGAGGCATGGGACACATTGGTGAAGCTGTATAGCACAAATACCAAAGCACGAAAGATGCAGCTAAAGCAGGAGTTGCACAATGTGCAAAGGAAAAATCTGAATATAAATGAGTATTCCTTGAAGGTGAAAGGCCTTGCAGATTCTCTTGCCTCCATTGGAGCACCTGTTGATGATGAGGACTTAGTGTCTGTGACCTTGAATGGTCTTGGGAAAGATTATGCACAGTTTCGGACATCCATTGGAGTCCGTGAAACATTTCCTGATTTTCAGGAACTTATTGCTCTCTTGCTGAGTGAAGAGCAAAGGAATGGTGGTTCAGCCACCTCAACTTCTCAAGAGACTGCTTTCTACTCGAATACAGGTAGAGGCAGGGGTAGAGGAAGAGGCCGTTTTGGTGGCCGTGCAGGAAATCAAAACCAACAGCAACAACAGGAAAACCAGTCCTATGGAGGAGGACGTGGTAGTTCTAGAGGCAGGGGGAGCCAAAGAGGCCGTGGTTCATGGCAAAGGAACCAGCAAGTAAATAGCAGCACAGAATGCTATTATTGTGGAAAGCCTGGACACAAGGAGAATACATGCTATAAAAAACAGAATGACATCAAAAGTGGGAAGTTGCAGCAAAGCAACTATGCATCATCAAGTGGGCATGGTGACGACAGAAATGAGCACCTTTTTGTGATGCAGCATATGGTTAACTCCATGTCAGGAGATGCTGCAGCTTGCAATGATGTTTGGTATGTTGATTCAGGTGCCTCTAACCACATGACCAGTCATGGTGAGTGGTTTCATGATGTTAGAAATTTGGATAAGCCAGGTTATGTTGAAACAGGTGATGATACTGCGCACCCAATTACGCAGGTTGGTAAAGTGCCATTGGCTATGCAGGATGGCAAAACGAAGTACTTGGCAGATGTACTTCATGTTCCAAAAATCACTAAGAACCTGGTTTCAGTTGGCCAGATGGTTGAGCAAGGTCTGCAGGTTAGATTTAATCCTGATGGATGTTTTGTTGAGGACTTGAAAAATAAGTGCCGCTTGGTTGCGAAAGGCAATAAAAATGGCAGAATGTTCACCTTGGATGTTGATATGCCTGAGGTAAAAGCTGCTATGTTTGCGCATGGGAGAGGTGTCATTGCAGATATTGAGATATGGCACAAGCGCATTGGGCATGTGAATATACAAAGGCTGAAATCTATGCAAACGAAAAACATTGTTGCAGGTTTGCCTAAATTCAGAGTTGAGGGAATGCAAAAGGTATGTGAAGCATGCCAAATGGGTAAGCAGGCCAGACATGCATTTCCCAAAAATGCTAAGGTGAGCAGAAGACCTTTGGAAGTGATCCATTCAGATGTTTGGACAACCAAAGCTGCTTCTATTGGTGGATGCCATTATTATGTGACGTTTATTGATGACTACACTAGGAAGGTGTGGATTTATTTTATGAAGCACAAAAGTGAAGTGTTCAGCCATTTCAAGGCTTTTAAGGCCATGGTTGAAAAAGAGAAAGGTGTGCATATTAAAGTGCTAAGATCTGATGGAGGGGGAGAGTACTTCTCAGAAGAATTTAGTGAATATCTGAAAGAACAGGGAATTCAAAGGAAGTACTCATGCAGGTCTACCTCTCAGCAGAATGGGGTTGCAGAAAGGAAGAACAGGCATATTGCAGAAGTAGGACGGGCGATCCTAAATGAGAAAAACATGCCTGATTATTTTTGGGCTGAAGCAGTAGCAGCTGCTGTTTATATTATGAACAGAACCCCCACTGCAGCTATCCATGGCATGACGCCTGAAGAAATGTATACAGGCCAAAAACCAGATATTTCTCACTTGAAGGTATTTGGTTGCATAGCTTATGTTCATGTTCCTGATGAGAAGAGAACAAAGCTGGATCCAAAGGCAGAAAAATGCATCTTTATTGGATATGCTCTGCACCAGAAAGGGTATCGCTGTTATAACCCTTCCACCCGCAAAATGCAAGTGAGCAGAGATGTTGTTTTTGATGAAATGAGCAGCTGGTATGCACCAACTGTTATGGTAGGAGATGCAGATGCAGGAAATGGGAATGCTGCAATAAATGCAGAGCAGCAATCTCAAGCCTTGAGTGGACCCAGAGAGTCCTCTACTAGTGGATCTAATGCATGGACAGGGAGATTGAGATCTAGTGAATCGTCACATAGCAGTCCTGATAGTGTTGTGCAGGTATCACATAAGGGAAAAGAAAAAGTGGACCATGCTCCAGTGTTTGATGTGTCTGCTGGTAGCTCTCATGTTGATGGAGAGTCAAGTGGCTCTGAAATGAGCCTTGATGAGGAACTTGGGATTCCTTCTGTTGTTACACCTGGTGCAAGGAAAAGCAGGCATGATTTAAAGACTCCTGCAACTGATCCAGTTGTACGGAGGTCCACTCGTATTAAGTATCCAGTTGACAGGCTGAGATATGATGGGTATACAGCACATCACTATGCTTATATGGTCAAGGTTCTAGAGGAGCCAGAGCCCACATGTTTTGAGGATGCAGCAAGGCATAAAAATTGGGAAGCAGCTATGGATGAAGAGATGGCTGCCTTGGATGCAAACCACACTTGGGATTTGATGCCTTTGCCTCATGATAAGAAGGCTATTGGCTGCAAGTGGGTTTACAAAGTAAAGCACAATGCTGATGGGTCTGTTAGCAGGTACAAGGCAAGATTGGTTGCCAAAGGTTTTGCACAGACATATGGAATTGACTATGAGGAAACTTTCAGCCCAGTTGCAAGGATGGCAACCGTGAGAGCAGTAATTGCTATGGCTGCTGCAAAGGGATGGTCTTTGCATCAGATGGATGTGAAAAATGCCTTCTTGCATGGTGATTTGCAGGAAGAGGTTTATATGGTGCAGCCGGAAGGTTATGAGGATAATTCACATCCCGATTTTGTATGCAGGTTGCGCAAAGCCTTGTATGGCTTAAAACAGGCGCCGAGGGCATGGTCAGACAAGATAGGGCAATATCTTGTCACTATTGGATTTCAGATTTCCAATTCAGATTTTTCACTTTATGTGAAAAGGACAAACAGAGGGATTGTGCTTATAGTCATCTATGTTGATGACTTGATTATTACAGGTGATAGTGATGCAGACATTAATGAAGTGAAGCTGCTGTTGAAGCAGAAATTTGAGATGAAGGATTTGGGAGAGCTGCGTTACTTCTTGGGCATTGAGGTTATTAGATCCCCGAGTGGGATATGGCTGTTGCAAAGGCAATACGGTTTGGACATGCTGTCCAAATATGGGATGACAGGCTGTAAGCCTATCTCTGTTCCATTGGAGCAGAATGTGAAGCTCAATGCAGAGACAGGTGAGCTTCTTGAAGATATTACTATGTATAGGCGCATAGTAGGTAGCTTGCTTTACATAACTATAACCAGACCAGATTTGAGCTATGCTGTGGGGCTGGTGAGTCAGTTTATGCAGGCACCGAGGAAGCCACATTTGGATGCGGCTAGGTGCATACTGCGGTATGTGAAGTCCACATTGCATTATGGATTGTTTTATGAAGCTGGGTGTGCATTACAGGTACATGGATACACAGATGCTGACTGGGCTGGTAGTGTCTCAGACAGGAGATCTACTAGTGGTTTTATGTTTTCTCTTGGGAGTGGTGCCATCAGTTGGAGCAGCAAGAAGCAGCCAACAGTTGCCTTGTCGAGCACAGAGGCTGAGTACAGGGGTGCAGCAATGGCTGCATGTGAGGTAGCTTGGTTGCGGAAGCTACTTGCAGATATGGGACAGTCAATTCATGCAGCAGTTGTCATTCATTGTGACAACATTAGCAGCATCATGCTTGCTAATAATCCAGTTTATCATGCTAGAACGAAGCACATTGAGGTGCATTATCACTTTGTGAGAGAGAAGGTTCTAGCTGGTGAGATTGATCTTGTCTATGTCAGCACTGAGGAGCAGGTGGCTGATATTTTTACGAAGGCATTGGGTACCGAGAAGCTTCGCAGATTTAGGAGCTTGCTTGGTGTACGTGAGATGGATTTGAGCTTGAGGGGGAGTGTTGAGATATCAAGCTCTACCCCCGATGATACATCTCCTGGATGACTATCATTTATGTCACCGCCTATGTTAGTTGTACTCGTGGTGTAGTTAGACTACCACGTATGTTTTTGGTTTGGGTTCACATATGAACCACGTATTCTAGGTTTGACATATAGGGTATTTCCCCCTTCTATTGTATTGTTGTTGTGTGCAAAAGTGAAGAAAGGCTTCACCCTCCAACCTTGTGTCCTCTCTCTTTTGTGTGTTGTGAAGAAAGCTGAACTTGAGTCTCCTATCTCTCTCCCTCATTCTTTACAACTCCTCCGAATCTTGCGTGCCATAGCAACGAGAAGCAGTGCCCAGAAGCGACCCTTGCAATCGCCATCTACCTCCAAATGCTATGCTAGCAACAGTTGCTCCATCCACACGGGCTGCAGCGACCTCTTGCAAATGGGCTATCCACTTACGGCCGTGACCTTCTACGACTAGAGCTCCACGTATGGCTCTCCATCTTGTAAACAGGCTATCTTAGTTGCTCCAAGAGCCAGCGCATGCCCACACGATCTCCTACAACGAGAAGCTCTTCCACCAACAAGTAGCAACGGCCAACCCTCAGCCGCCTCTTCAACGAGCAATTCTGAAGCCACTAGACGACACAATGGGCAGCTGCATCGACCTCATCGCCTCGCTCCTTCACCGACCAAGCAAGGTCGTTGGACTACGCAACTCGACAGGAGCATCGCCAACCGACCGACTCCTATAGCAAAATTGAACTCCAACGAATGCTCAAAGTCTTCACAGCTAGCTCGGCCTCTCCACTGGCTCCCGCTACAGGCGTCGCCTCCTCAACCGCTTGTCAACAAGCAAGCGCCTATCTCTCCAACGACTTCAACGAGACCCGCTCTACACACCGTCGTCTACTACAACACGAGCGCCACCAACGAGTGGAGATCTCCAGCGACTCAGAGAGCCCACAGAGCTCCATCGAAGAAGAAGACAGAATCTTTGAGTTTCCGTCAGAATCTCAAAGATTCCGATCATTGTTCTTACGACACGTGGCAATTGACTTGGACCCTATCCTTAGGGTCACCACACCCTAGAGCTTGGTCAAGGACCAACCACGTGGCAACCTTATCCAATTCTATCTGCCATGTCATCAGCACCACGTAAGAAGGCCACGTCATCTTGCCATGTCATCACCGATTGCCATGTCATCTACCACGTCATCAGTGACACATCATCCTACCACATCACCTGCCACATCATCAGTGACACATCATCCTACCATGTCACCTGCCACATCATCAGTGACACGTCATCAGCCATGTCACCTGCCACATCATCAGTGACAGGTCAACATTGCCACGTCACCTTGTTGACATCATCTATGCCACCTCAGCACTGCCACCTCAGTAGTCCAGTCAGCACTGACCCTCTGCAGGCACAGTCCCTTGCCAGACACACTGTGCACACACTCCTGCCACCTCAGCACAGAGCTTCACAGGCACACCTCTTGCTAAGCACAGTGCCACATCATCACTGCATGTGACTCACAGTGACACATCATCATTAAGCACCATTTGTACTCCTTTTGCCCCTCCACCTAGATCAAGTCGTATCTCTTGATCCAGGAAGAATTTGAGGGCGCTCCAAAAAGGAAAGTCGCTCGTTTTTTTGTGCTCTATGCGCTCGTCACATCACATGCACATTTTGGCGCAAGTTACACTCACATTTGAGCCTCGCCAACAAAACCACTTCCTTCACGCACATTTGCCTCTACATCAACGCATCTGACCCAGCACTTAAAAAGAACAAAAGAAAAGGAATTATTTGCTGTTCTTTCATCGATCGACGGTTGGTTTAGATCTAGATCAGAGTAGACTAGATCGCCATAGAGGGGACGCTTTGAATTTCCCCAAGTTGCCAATCTAAGCCATGCCCGAAATTCCCGACTAGTACCTACTCGGAGTCAGTCCATACGCTCACATCCGATTTCACATCATTACATTACCTGAAACCTTACGTTCATCAGTTCAGTGAGCAGACTTCAGAGTTCAGAGGCATTGCAGATTGATTCAGTGGGCAGATAGCACTTGATTTCACACACACATGCCACCATTGTAAAGCCTATTCGGCTATCTCATGGCATTGTGCACATCATTTTCAGCCTTGTAAAGCCTCTTGGCTATTCCCGGCATCATTGCCACAAGCCTTGTAACACAGATCAAATCTTATATACTATAGTTCTATCTTCACCGACGGTACAGAGATTTCAGTTGGCATCTTCAATGTATTTGCAGTTGATTCATACAGAGTTTTTCAGGACACTTTCTGAGTACATTGTTTGCACCATGTCGACTAGCAACCTCAATTTGGAGGCATCTGCTAAGTTAGACAACTCCAATTACGATACATGGAAATACCGAATGGAGACCATTCTTGTGCTGCAGGACAAATGGGATTATGTCGATGGATCTATACCTAGACCATTGGCTGATCCAGCCACCAGTAGCTCTACTCCATCTGTTGTCACAGCACCAGCAATGGAATCTACATCAGGATCTACATCTACACAAACAGTTTCCGCACCAGTAGCAGATCCTGCCATTGCCCGAGCTCAAGCAGAATGGGATAAGAAAGACAAGTATGCCTATCACCTGATCAAGCAGAATGTGCAAGATGTCATGCTAGGACAGCTCAACACAGTTACGACATCAAAAGAAGCATGGGATATGTTCGTAGCTCTCTACGAGTCCAAGAACACATCCAGGATTCTCACCCTGAGAAACCAGATTAACCAAAGTTTCCGCAACAGCAGTGAAACCGGTCATGCTTATGTACTCCGCATCAAAGACTACAACAATCAACTTGCAGCAACAGGAGAGACTATGAATCCCACAGAAATGGTTCAAGTAATCCTGAATGGACTAGGAGAAGGATATGAGAATCTAGTCCAAAGTATTGCCATCCAACGGCAAATTCCAACACTGGAAGAACTTCAGTCAGTTCTACTTCATGAAGAACTCAGGACTCAGGCCATTCAAGCACGTAAAGGTCATTCTAATGATCAGGCATTCACAGCTTCAGACAGAAGCAGAGGCAAAGGCAAAAACAGAGGTAGATCATATCAGAAAAGTGGTCATCATCAACAAAATCAAAGTCAGAATCAGCATCAGCATCAGCAGCATCCTCAGCAACATCAAAATCAGCAAAGAGGAAATCATTCCAATCGAGGAAGATTTCAAGGACGAGGGAATGCATCCACCAATGTGTCAAACATTCAGTGCAACTACTGTCACAAGTTTGAACACTATGAAAGAGATTGCCGCAAGAAGCAGTACGACCAAGGCAGTCAATCTAGCAGTAATCGAGGGAATTCTCGTGGAAGAGGAAATCATCGTGGTGGACATTCTAGTCACAGTCATTTTGCAAATGAACATGGAAATATGTTTCTTGCAAGCGAGGAATTGCATACAATGCACCTAGACACTGATTTCAATCCCAAAGAGGATTTCAGCTATCAAGTTGACCAAGTGGAACAGGATCCTTGGTACATCGACAGCGGTGCATCATCTCATATGACAAATCATCAGGAATGGTTCACAGAAATGAAGCCATTAGAAGGACAGAAAAATGTCATCTACACAGCAGACAATACACCGAATCCAATTCAAGGGACAGGTGTTATCCCTATGAACAATTTCACTCGTACAAAAGGATTAGTCAAAGATGTGCTCTATGTTCCGAAGCTCAGCAAGAACCGTTTGTCAGTAGGTCAAATGACGGAACACAACTACAAAGTCATCTTCGACGGTGATGAATGCACTATCAAAGACAAATAGCAAAAGGTGTCAAGGAAGGATGCTTATACAGGATGCTAGCTACAGTACCAGATAAGCATGCCATGTCAGCTCAAATGCAACAGATGCCACTATCTACAAAATGGCACAAGAGATATGGTCATGTCAACTTCAAGTACTTGTTAGATCTAAGGAATCAGAATATGGCAATTGGGATTCCGAAGCTATAGTTTCTTGGAAAAGTTTGTGAAGCATGCTGCTTCGGCAAATAAAAGCGAACCAACTTTGTCAGAAGTACCTCTCGTGCACGAGGTATTCTTGATTTGATTCATACAGATGTATGGGGTTATGCCCAGACCCGCAGCATCAATGGTTCACTTTATTACCTTCATAGACGACGACAGCAGATATTGTTGGGTCTACTTTCTGAAAGAGAAATCTGAAGTGTTTTCCAGATTTCAAGAATTCAAAGCCATGCTAGAAAACCAAACAGGCAGAAAGATCAAGGTCATGAGATTAGACAGAGGAGGTGAATACATGTCTTCAGCATTCATGAACTTTTGCAAAAATCACGGCATTCGAAGACAATTCACATGTGCAGATACTCCTCAGCAAAATGCAAGAGCTGAAAGGAAGAATGGGACTTTAGTAGACAGTGCTAGAGCAATGCTTAGTGAAAAGCATCTTTCGAATCAGTATTGGGTAGAAGCAATAGCTACAGCTAACTACTTGCTTAATCGGCTTCCTACCGAACCAATACAAGGTATGACTCCTTATGAAGCATTCACTGGACACAAGCCACGCATTGGGAATCTCCGCATATTTGGTTGCATAGCATATGCCCACATACATGATGATCATCGCAGGAAATTAAATGCGAAGTCACGCAAATGCATCATGGTTGGCTATAGTGAAGAAAGCAAAGCATACAAATTGTATGATCCCATCAACTACAAAGTCATTATCTCCAGAGATGTAATCTTTGATGAGGAATCAGAATGGAAAACCTCATCTACACAGGAGATAGAAGCATCGACTTCACAGTCATCTACAGAACAGGTTGATGAAGAAGAGCAAGAATTGCCAGCAACACCCCAAGCAGCGCCACAGCAGCTCAGACGGTCTACTAGGGAAAGCAGACCACTAGCCAGATTGACATATGCTCAAGGCAAAGCAATTCAGGTGGAAACCACCAACTATGCTCTTATGACTAGCATCATGGCTACAAAAGAGCCAGTGTACTTCGAAGATGCAGTAGACAAGCCTGAATGGCAAACTGCTATGAATGAAGAAATGGATGCTTTGTATAAAAATCACACTTGGGAATTATGCAACCTTCCACCAGGAAAGAAGGCCATAGCCAACAAATGGGTATACAAAGTGAAGTACAATCTAGATGGCAGTATTCAGAGATACAAAGCCAGATTAGTTGCAAAAGGATTTGCACAACAATATGGTCAAGATTATGATGAGACTTATGCTCCAGTAGCAAAGATGGATTCCATACGGTTCTTGATATCACTAGCGACACTCAGTAAATGGAATGTGTATCAGCTCGATGTCAAGAATGCATTTCTCAATGGTTATCTAGACGAGGAAGTCTACATGCAACAATCAGCCGGTTATGTTGAACCAGGAAAGGAGAAAAAGGTTTGCCATCTCAAGAAAAGTCTCTATGGCTTAAAACAAGCACCCAGAAGTTGGTACAGCAGAATTGACCAGTATTTTGCTGATCTGGGATACATGAAGTCCAATCCAGATCATACTCTCTACTACAAAGTTCAAGGGGACGACATTACTATTGCACTTTTGTATGTAGATGATCTGGTTGTGGCAGAAAGCAAGGACAGCTTCATCTGAAAACTAAAACAAGACTTATCTGCAGAGTTTGACATGAAAGATCTTGGACTTATGCACTATTGTCTTGGAATTGAGTTCTGGAGAGATTTAGATAGCACATTCATGAGTCAGCTCAAATATGTTGACAGTCTCCTGAAGAAGTTTCATATGGCAGATTGCAAGATTGCAGCCACTCCCATGGAACAGAGTTTGAAACTTACTAAAGATTCAGAAAAGCCTACAGTCAATGACTAATACTACAGGCAGCTCATTGGATCTCTTATATATCTGACAATCACACAGCCAGATATTTGTTATGCAGTAAGCTCACTAGCACAGTTTATGGCAAATCCAAAATAGTCTCACTGGAATGCAGCCAAAAGAGTATTGAGATACATCAGAGGTACAAGACAGTTTGGGATACAATACAGAGGAAGTCATCCACGGTTGCATGGATACTGTGATAGTGACTATGCCGGAGATCATGAGACCAGAAGATCGACACAGGGATATGCATTTTTCCTTGGTCAAGGTGCTATATCATGGTTGTCAAACAAACAACCAACTGTTTCTTTGTCTGCACTGAAGTAGAATATAGGGCACTCACTAAGGTGCATGTGAGGCTATATGGCTCAGAAGACTATTGTCAGAAACAGATTACTTTGATGAGTCAAAGCCAACAACAATATACTATGATAATCAATCGGCTCAAGCATTGGCCAAAAATCCAGTATATCACTCCAGGACAAAGCACATTGATGTCAGAGAGCACTTCATCAGAGAAAGAGTGTTACTTGGTGACATCACACTGTAGCATTGTGATAGCAAAGAGAATGTTGCAGACATCTTTACCAAACCACTCGGTAAAGAGCTATTCGAGAAACACCGACTAGCTCTTGGTTTGACGCAGAGGAAGGACATTCCCATTAAAGGGGTGTGATGGAATGTAATGCTCAGTCCTTCTTCGATTCCCCAGAATCATCATCTTGAGGGAAGGCCTACTTCATGATGTTGATCTTGAGGGAAGGTGTTGAGAGTTCATGCTCAACATCATGTGATCATGTGTGCATAGCACCATCACGTGATCATATGTGCATAGCACTAACCTTATAGAGTGCTATAAAGAAAAGGGTTAGATCCCCTAACCTTAATCCTAAAAGGGTTTGTATATATTCTATTTTTTCAATACTTCATGATGTTGATCTTGAGGGAACGTGTTGAGAGTTCACGCTCAACATCATGTGATCATGTGTGCATAGCACCATCATGTGATGTTGCTATGCACACATGATCACATGAAGTTGAGCGTGAACTCTCAACAGGTGGATACGCGGCTCCTCTTCTCCGGCTACATCCAAGCTCCTCTGCGATACGGTGATCACCACCGCCATAGCCACCTCCAATATTTTTTCAACTAAATCTAGTGTACAATTAGTCATTTGTGGTGTGCTCTCTAGCTGTGCCCTCTCTCCTCATCTCCACTCTTCTCCTCTCCCCTCTTCATATTTTGTCATGGTATCAGAGCATTACATTCATCACACACCTCTTGCTAGGCACAGTTCCACATCATCACTGCATGTGACCCACAGTGACACATCATCATTGAGCACCATTTGCACTCCTTTTGCCCCTCCACCTAGATCAAGTCATATCTCTTGATCCAAGAAGAATTTGAGGAAAAGTCGCTCGTTTTTTCGTGCTCTACGTGCTCGTCACATCACGTGCACATTTTGGCGCAAGTTACACTCACATTTGAGCCTCACTGACAAAACCACTTCCTTCACGCACATTTGCCTCTACATCGATGCATCTGACTAAGCACTTAAAAACAACAAAAGAAAAGGAATTATTTGATGTTCTTTCATCGATAAACGATTGGTTTAGATCTAGATCAGAGTAGACTAGATCGCCATAGAGGGGACGCTTTGAATTTCCCCAAGTTGCCAATCTAAGCCATGCTCGAAATTCCCGACTAGTACCTACTCGGAGTCAGTCCATATGCTCACATACAGTTTCACATCATTACATTACCTAAAACCTTACATTCATCAGTTTAGTGAGCAGACTTCAGAGTTCAGAGGCATTGCAGATTGTTTTAGTGGGCAGATAGCATTTGATTTCACACACACATGCCACCATTGTAAAGCCTATTCGGCTATTTCACGGCATCGTGCACATCATTTCAGCCTTGTAAAGCCTCTTGGCTATTCCCGGCATCATTGCCACAAGCCTTGTAATACAGATCAGATTTTATATACTGCAGTTCTATCTTCATCAACGGTACAGAGATTTCACTTGGCATAGTCAGTGTATTTGCAGTTGATTCATACAGAGATCTTCACGACACTTTTGAGTACATTTCTTGCACCGTGTCGACTAGCAACCTCAATCTGGGGGCATCTGCTAAGTTAGACAACTCTAATTATGGTACATGGAAATACCGAATGGAGACCATTCTTGTGCTTCAGGACAAATGGGAGTATGTTAATGGGTCTACACCTAGACCATTGGCCGATCCAGCTACCAGTAGCTCTAAGCCTTGCTGCGTATCATCGCATGGTTAGCGACTTCTAAGGGGAGAGCTTAGCAACATATTTTGCATACAACATAGGCATGTGGGGACAAAGGAGCAACACACTCTGGATGGCACAATTTTGACACTTGTTCCTATTGTTGAGAAAGAAGTTCAGTAAATGGATGCATTTGCTAAACAAGTAGTTAGGCTATGGGAAAAAGGTAAATCCATTGAAAATAAACTTGAAGTTATCTAGTTCCTTATCTTTAGCTGAAATGCTATATGATCTTCGAACTTCAATAGAATTCAAATTTTTCATTGAATATATTGCTCGATCTCAGGTTTTTGGAACACTACAGATTGTGAAACTGAATACCTTAAAGATTGAGTATGTTTTCAGTCAATGCAAGGGTGCAATCTGTTGTCACAACACCAGCAACGAGATCTACATCTACACAAACAGTTTCCGCACCAGTAGCAGATCCTACCATTGCCCAAGCTCAAGCAGAATGGGATAAGAAAGACAAGTATGCCTATCACCTGATCAAGCAGAATGTGCAAGATGTCATGCTAGGACAGCTCAACACAGGCAAGACATCAAAAGAAGCATGGAATATGTTCGCATCTCTCTACGAGTCCAAGAACACATCCAATATTCTCACCCTGAGAAACCAGATCAACCCGAGTTTCCGCAATAGCAGTGAAACCGGTCATGCTTATGTACTCCGCATAAAAGACTACAATAATCAACTTGCAGCAGCAGGAGAGACTATGAACCTCACAGAAATGGTTCAAGTAATCCTAAATGGACTAGGAGAGGGATACGAGAATCTAGTCCAGAGTATTGCCATCCAATGGCAAATTCTGACACTGGAAGAACTTCAGTCAATTCTACTTGGTGAAGAACTCAACACTCAGGCCATCCAAGCACGAAAAGGTTATTGTAATGATCAGGCATTCACAGCTTCAGATAGAAGCAAAGGCAGAGGCAGAGGTAGATCATACCAGAAAAGTGGTCATCATCAGCAACAAAATCAAACTCAGCATCAACAAAATTAGCATCAGCATCATCCTCAACAACATCAGAATCAGCAAAGAGGAAATCATTCCAACCGAGGAAGATTCCAAGGACGAGGGAATGCATCCACCAATGTGTTAAACATTCAGTGCAACTACTGTCACAAGTTTGGACACTATGAAAGAGGTTGCCGCAAGAAGCAGTACGACCAAGGCGGTCAATCCAGGATTAATCGAGGGAATTCTTGAGGTAGAGGAAATCATCGTGGTGGACATTCTAGTCATAGTCATTTTGCAAATGAACATGGGAATATGTTTCTTGCAAGCGAGGAATTGCATCAGACTGATACAGTGTACCTAGACACTGATTTCAATCCCAAAGAGGATTACAGCTATCAAGTCGACCAAGTGGAATAGGATCCTTGGTACATCAACAGTGGTGCATCATCTCATATGACAAATCATCAGGAATGGATCACAGAGATGAAACCATTAGAAGGTCAGAAAAATTTCATCTACACAGCAGACAATACACCAAATCTAGTTCAAGGGACAGGTGTTATCCCTATGAACAATTTCACTGGTACAAAAGGATTAGTGAAAGATGTGCTCTATGTTTCAAAGCTCAGTAATAACCTTTTGTCAGTAGGTCAAATGACGGAACACAATTACAAAGTCATCTTCGACGGTGATGAATGCACTATCAGAGACAAATCCAAAAGATGTCAGCTAGTAGCAAAAGGTGTCAAGGAAGGATGCTTATACAGAATGCTAGCTACAGTACCAGATAAGCATGCCATGTCAGCTCAATCGCAATAGATGCCACTATCTGCAAAATGTCACAAGAGATATGGTCATGTCAACTTCAAGTACTTGTTAGATCTCAAGAATCAGAATATGGCCATTGGGATTCTGAAGCTACAGTTTTGTGGAAAAGTTTGTGAAGCATGCTGCTTCGATAAAGAAAAGCGAACCAACTTTGTCAGAAGTACCTCTCATGCACGAGGTATTCTTGATTTGATTCATACAGATGTATGGGGTTATGCCCAGACCCGCAGCATCAATGGTTCACTTTACTACTTGACTTTCATCGATGACTACAGCAGATATTGTTGGGTCTACTTTCTGAAAGAGAAATCTGAAGTGTTTTCCAGATTTCAAGAATTCAAAGCCATGCTAGAAAACCAAACAGGCAGAAAGATCAAAGTCATGAGATCAAACAGAGGAGGTGAATACATGTCTTCAGCATTCATGAACTTTTAGAGAAGTCACGGCATACGAAGACAATTCACATGTGCAGATACTCCTCAGCAGAATGCAATAGCTGAAAGGAAAAATGGGACTTTAGCAGACAGTGCTAGACTAATGCTTAGTGAAAAGCATCTTCCGAATCAGTATTGGGCAGAAGCAATAGCTACAGCAAACTACTTGCTTAATCGGCTTCCTACCGAACTGATACAAGGTATGACTCCTTATGAAGCATTCACTGGACATAAGCCACACATTGGGCATCTCCGCATATTTGGTTGCATAGCATATGCCCACATACATGATGATCATCACAGGAAATTGGATGCGAAGTCACGCAAATGCATCACGGTTGACTACAGTGTAGAAAGCAAAGCATACAAATTGTATGATCCCATCAACCGCAAAGTCATTATCTCCGGAGATGTAATCTTTGATGAGGAATCAGAATGGAAAACCTCATCTACACAGGAGATAGAAGCATTGACTTCACAGTCATCTACAGAACAAGTTGATCAAGAAGAGCAAGAATTGCTAGCAACACCCCAAGCAGAGCCACAGCAGCTTAGGTGGTCTACTAGGAAAAGCAGACCTCCAACCAGATTGACATATGCTCAGAAAGGCAAAGCAATTCAGGTGGAAACCACCAACTATGCTCTTATGACTAGCATCATGGCTACAGAAGAGCCAGTGTACTTCGAAGACGCAGTAGACAAGCCAGAATGGCAAACTGCTATGAATGAAGAAATGGATGCTTTGTATAAGAATAATACTTGGGATTTATGTGACCTTCCACCAGGAAAGAAGACCATAGCAAACAAATGGGTATACAAAGTGAAGTACAATCCAGATGACAGTATTCAGAGATACAAAGGCAGATTAGTTTCAAGAGGATTTACACAACAATATGGTCAACACTATGACGAGACTTATGCTCCAGTAGCAAAGATGGATTCCATATGGTTCTTGATATCACTAGCAACACTCAGCAAATGGAATATGTATCAGCTCGATGTCAAGAATGCATTTCTCAATGGTTACCTAGACGAGGAAGTCTACATGTAACAACCAGCAGGTTATGTTAAACTAGGAAAGGAGAATAAGGTTTGCCATCTCAAGAAAAGTCTCTTATACTTTCCCAAAATAACAAGCTTGAAAATTTCAAAAATAGATATGTAAGCTTCACGACTTACACTAGCGGCACCACAAGCATCTCTTCAACAACTTGCACATGTAGGCATTTGTGTCTTGGGTCTCTTAGTATCTCAATGACATCGCTTGACTTTAATAACCTAGCTAGAGCATATGAATAGTCAATATCATCCCCGTCCATTCTTCCCCATCACATCTTCCATCAAGTTCCTAAAGAAGAACACAAGAAAAACTTAGCACAAACAACGTAGCACAAAAGAGTGAAATTTCATTGGAACATTGGATAACAAACCTTGTAGTCTGGATTCTCATCTTTCTAGCACCACCAGTGGGTGCCAATGCATCCATGTTATGTAAGTATCTTCTTTTCCTATCCTTCAATCCCAAAAGTGTTTCTTTCATCTCTTGCACTTGTTCTTCTACCTTCTCTCGTTCCTTCTCTATGGCCCGTTGAACTTGGCTGCATATATATAGATAGGATATAGATATTTCCAAGCCTTTTTTTGTTTTAGCTAGCTGATAGAGTGATTCTTGCAATTCCTGTCGCTCCAAGTCCAATGCTTTTGGCTTTATTATGAAGATCCTTGTTCTTCCTTTGAAGCTCTTGCATAAAGTTATGCATTACAACAATGGTGCTATTTTGTAAATGTGATAGCTACTCTACTTGGGCTCTGTGCATCTCACTTGCTTGCATAGCCATTGTTTGAGCATTGTTAAATTGATTGCAACAATAAGCAAGCAACCCAGCATGTCCATTTCCAACAAACCAAACTAGCTCATGCATTGTATGAAAAGGAGGCCTTTTTTGGGTGGTAGGATCTAAAGGATACAAGGATCCTCCTTAACAAGGATACAAGGATCCTTGTGTAGGCTCTTGTGGGTGGTAGGATCTAAAGGATACAAGGATCCTTCTACACAAAGGTCAATGTGCTTCTTTCCTTGCAAATGAAGACTGTGGATCTTGAAAGCTTCCCTCAATCTCAGGCTACATGTGGTTGCATATTCAACGTTCAACTCTAAGTGAACCTGGAGCATCCTCAAATGGTGCCATAAGTAAAGGAGTGTAGAGGATGCATGGAGAAGGAGCATGTGTGGAGAAGTAGGCATGAAGGAGAAACACGCAAGAGGGAGGAGGGCGAGCAGGAGACGGGGAGGACCATCATGCATGCCAGGAGGAGGGAAGGGGGGAGGACCAATATGTGTGGAGGGGGAGGAGGAGGAGATGTGGAGGAGGAGGAGGAGGAGGAGGAGGAGGATAGGGGAGGGGGGAGGAGGAGGAAGGGATGGAAGAGAGAGAAGGAAAGAGGGAATTCAAAATTCAGATTTCATAATTTGAATTTGGTGCTAGAGTAAGAGGGGTGTAAGAGGTGTAAGAGATGGGGTCACTTGTGGGCTTAACCCACCTAGATGAGGGGGGGTTAGGACTTTTTGGGCCCTACCATGGCGCTTTCATCAGGACTAATCCATTTCTTCATCCATTCCTTATGAGTCCCTTTTGAGACCCCATCTCTCCCCTAATGGATTAGCATGATTTTTTGCCATTAACTCAACCAACTTTTGGGATGACCATATAGATACATTTATGGTACCTCATCAATGTGAAAAAGTACATTTTTGTAATATTCTTATTCGATAGTTTTGACCCTAGGTATTTACATTGTTGATGCACCTAATCAATTCTCAAGTTATTTTTGAGACAGATTGCTTGGACACAAAAGGGTAGTACATGATTCAAGTTGCCCCAAGGAAGCGGCATGTATTTGAAAATGTTGAGGTTGAGGAAGGCATGCTAAACATCAAAATAGATGACATGGAGGCAAGCATTTCCAACGCTCCTCCCTTACCTCGTGAGTTGGTAGATATACAATCTTCATAGGATAATGATAATTTAAGCACCTCTAGCCATTACTCACACCTGGATGTGGGAAATTGATGCAAAGACTTATCACATAATTAACATGATGGTGTCGACAGTTGTTAGAGGAGGTTGAAGAAGATTCATCTAACAATTTAAATAATTGCCTATGAATATCAAAATTTTTATGCTATATTTGTCTTTCAAGAGTTCAATTGTTCATACAATATATTATGGTTTATATCTAATTTCTATGTGACTCAAGGATTTACACACAATTTCCATGCAAAATACTATGAAAAATCAAAATGTAGCCTGTCAATTTGAGGAATGGTAAAATTTTTTTGTTCTTCCACCGCAGGAAGGCACAACAATAGCCAAGGGAAAGGGTGGAGGTGGTCGATAAGTTTCTTTAGTGTATAGGTTCATTAATTTGAGAAGTGTAATTAATGTGCATGCGGCAAGGAGTTGATAAGTTACTTTGGTGTGTAAGTTCATTAATTTGACCAGTGTGATCAATGCTTATACAATTTTTGCTAAGTAAAACCACTAGTTCAAAACATATGTTTTGCGACATATGTGAAATGCTAAATCCAATATTCTTGTAGTATGGTTTGTAGGACAAAATTAAAAGTGACTACGAAAGTAGTGTCTCAAAGGAAATTATATCCATAGCAGATTTACTTCTAGCTTTGAATTACATGTAAACTATTATCATGTGACAATATATAGCATAAAGTATGTCTCAAAGGGGCTGTAACAATCACAAATAACGAGTAGCATGACTCATCTACGACAGGAGAGACTTGCTCCATTGGGTCTCAAAGGAATTTATATCTATAGCATATTTACTTCTAGCTTTGAATTACATGTAAACTATTATCATGTGACAATGTATAGCATAAAGTATGTCTCAAAAGGGCTGTAACAATCACAAATAACAAGTAGCATGAGTCGTCTACGACGGGAGAGACTTGCTCCGTTGGGTCTCAAGGTGGGACCTTATAATCTCTTTAAGGAGAGAGAGAGAGAGAGAGAGAGAGAGAGAGAGAGAGAGAAGAAAAAAAGAGGGAGAATTTTGTTTATATATTTAGATTTGTGCATTCATGAGCCATGCATATGCACCTCCAAAAGTGTATGTGCATCTATGTCTAATTTTGTGTGTGCGTGCACATGCACATGTTTGAGTAAATAACCAAACATATTTATGGACATTACACGGTGTACATGCACATGGATTGAACAGACACACACACACACACAATATATCTATTCGGGTGTGTGTGTGTGGGGAAAGAGAGATAATATATCTATTGGGGTGTGTGAGTGTGAGTGTGTGTGTGGAAAGAGAGAGAGGGATAACCTTGTAGTTAGCATCATTCCATTGAATATTAGATCATGTAAGCCCTTGCTCTCCAACATGTTCTTCTCTTCCTAAGAGTGAATTTTAAGTGAGCCACACATAACCTTATGGTGCCATGACAAACCTAAAGCACCACATGATGTGATGACATGATGCCATGATACACATCCTTATATATTTGGCCAATTTTCTTTTGTCGCTCTCCGCATGTTGAAATGCCAAGTAAAGGAGTGTGTCCAAATGCAAAAGACGAGAGCCTTTGTCAAGATCCTCCATCATTCATAACACACATTTTGCTAAGTTCATACATTTTGTGTTTCCCTATCATATGTAGTACCACTGACGTAGGTCTTTAGGTTTCAATCCAAAAGTTTCTCTAGGTTTAAAGACGCTCGAGGAGATAAATGGCGTTCTAAGATCTATTTGGAGCCTACATTTTGATTTCAAATAAGGCACACTTGGAGATGTGTGGGATGAAGGGGATAAGCATAAGGTTGCATTTCCTTGGAGGCTATTTTCCTCTTCAAAGTGTTGCTTCCCAAGTCCGGGTTGTTGCTTCGAAGGGAGATTGAAGAATTGCAGCAATGGAAGACATCTATCATCCTCTTGCCATGACAGGTTCATTTAAACAGCCATCCTCTTTGAAGGCTACTGGTTCAAATCAAAATCCCACATCACTCTTCATCTTCATCTTTTGCATTCTACTTTCTACCCCACTAACATTCTTTACAACAAACAAATCTCTATTCATGATTGCCTGTTATTGCTCAATTTCTTAGTTTTCTAGTATGTTTATCTCTACTTTCTCAAGCCAATGTATTCCAACCTTAGTCTTGAAAGTTTCTTTGTCATCGTTTGTAAATTTGGAAAACCCACATACCTTGATAGAGTATATGCTAGCTCTTGGGCCATCACTCATTATGTGGGATACCAAGGATTCTTCTACATTTCCCTTGAGATGCATACCCAAAGGTGGAGATTGGGCTCGTGATCAATTCGCCGTTGAATGACTATAAACAAATCTCTGCTCACACTTTTTATTGTGCCCATGCTTTTGTATCTGATGGTGAAGCTCATGGCTGGGTTGATGCACGCTCACTACAATTCTTGTCTCTTTGAGAGGAGGATTTCTTAACTCTTGAGTCTTGCTATCGTGAGCTTCAATAACTTTGGTCTTTCTGAACTCAACAGAATAAGGTCGGAATCCTAGATAGACTCCCCCCCCCTCCTCTTTCTCATTTACACCTGCACACACAATCCTTGTCAGAGACTCTCTCTCTCTCTCTCTCTCTCACACACACACAGGCAAACAAATTCTCTCTTCAAACAAACAACTTTTCTCTTGTGACTATTTCCCTTACACACATATATCCCTTTTCTTCCCCCTCGACGTGCATTTACATACATACATACATACATACATACACACACACACATTTTATTTTATTTTAGTGAACACACACACACACACACACACACACACATTTTTTAAAATATATATCTACAATCTATATCTATATAGATATAGATATAAATATATATCTAAATATATAAATAAATATAACTATATATAAATATACATACATATATGTATATCTACTTACTTATATATATTGATATATATGCATATAAAATTATGTGTATGTATGTATGCATGCATGGATATATGCATGCATGCATGCATGTATGTATGTATATATGCATGCACATGGATGCGTGCATGCATGGATGTATGTATGTATGTATGTATGGCCGCCTTGTTGTGTGCGCCATCTCTAGCCACTGGTGACACCCTCTACTGATGTCCGTAGTCGTGCGACTCTACCCACGCGAGTGCCACATGGCATTAATTGTCTGCTCGCCTCTGCCCATCGCCCGTGAACTGCAGTCCAATGCACCACGTGGTGCTTCTGTTTCCACAACAACAGAGTCCGACCTTGCACACAGTTTGCCAGCCACATCACGTCTTCCCTCTCGCAGTCTGAGTCTGTCCTTAGCTTTCATAGCACCACGGGGCGCTTCTTTCCTTCCACAGTAGCTCCGAACCCGTCATTGTCCTGCTTTCGAGGCCCATGTTGCCAGTTGACACTGTCAGTCTGGTCCATCTTTGATGTGCCACATCAGCAATAACACACCTCGAATGTGACACGTGCAACCTCCACTCCTTCGAACAGCCTTCTCTTTCCCAACCTCCAAGTCTCCTCCACCTGCCAAGTATGGTATTTCTCTCCTTAATATATAGTAATATGTGAGACATAACAAGAAGGTGAGAATTAGACAGTGGGCCCATTGCAAGGTAGAGAAGTGAACAACATGGTAAATTTTGGAACCTTGGCTGAATAAAAGAATTCTATTAGGGTTTATTGAATCTTGGCCTTATAAGCACCATTAAAAAGTTTGGAACCTTGGATGAATACAGAAACTCTATTAGAGTTAAATAGATCTTGGTCTAATAAGAGCCATTTTAGCGCACTCAACGCTATAAGTGCACCTTATGCCATGTGCATGTACCCTCACTTGATGCAAAGATTGCATATTGAAGCATCTTTGTTAAAACATCATAACGTATGTCCCTTCCCCCAAGATGATTCTAAGTGAAGAGTTGAAGAAGAATCAATCATAACAACACTTTCATTTCCCCTTAATGGATAGGGATGTCCTTCCCTTGTATCAAACCAACACTACAACAATATAGGGCTTTTTTCAACACTTTGTAGTGATGCTTTTCTGACAAAATTTAAGGGCATTGATAAAATTGTCAAATTAGCAGGGTTCGAACTAGAAGGATTTAAGCGACAATCAATAGTCAAAAAGTGTCGATAGATTTATAATACTTCTTCCAAGATAAATGCTGTTGCAACCTTGCAAGTTTTCCTATGCCTTAATTTGACGAGAAAAAAGTTTTCCTATGCCTCAATTTGACGAGCAACATTTGATTTTTCAAGGTTTATTGCACAGAAAATGTGTGTAAAGCCTTTTAGTCACACAGAATATGTCAATGGATTCATAATACTTATTGTAAAATAAATCTGTTGCAACTCTTCTGGCTTCTTCAACCACACATGGAAGTCATCCTGCAAGCGCAAGAGATTGATCCTTTAGTGTCGTATTCCGATGCCATCTCACCATATTGACGATACTTGTCAAATTAATGAACCTACACACTAAAGAAACTTACCATTCCCTTGTTACTGAATGCGCATTACACACTAGCAAGGATGATAGCGTGATTTCAAGGCACACTACTTTTTTTTGGTAATCTAAACAGATTAATAGGAAGCACTAAATTGTCAGTAGCAATAGACTGTTTCATTAGTACAAACACAAACCTCAAAATATAAGTGATCTTAACAATTACTTTCAGTACATTTTAGTACTTCATACTGCTTTCTCAGCCACTCAAATCACACCACTACCACTCACGATAATCATTAGTATTTGCCAAGCACCTCACAAAACACCCACCCTTGTAAATATATATACACAAATGTCAATAAGCAAAATCATCTATATTTACTGAGTTCATAGCATCAACTACAAGAGTACACAGTATGAAGTAACAAATATGCAAGTAGGAGCTCTTCCAGAACGACTGTATGATTGTTTCCTTGAAAAGGAGCAACCTGTATCAAGAAGAAAACGCCCTATTGTTGTTTCTAACCTCTCAATCTGTGTTCTATATTAAGCCTTGAAGATACGCATCTACTTTGTAAGTTTCTAGGTCTACGTTGCCATTTAATCTTAATACACTAATTGCTTGAGTTCAGAATGCCCTGAATCCAATACATACCGCCCAATCTCTCCTCAAGCAAGGCCCACCAATCTCTCGCTGACTTCCCAGACCTTTCTAGCCTTCTCAGGGTCGCTTGCTTCCTCTGATAAGCAATTCTCAAACGAGCTGGAATCATTATTCCAACTCCAGTATACTCCTGATTTGCTCAAGCTTGGGTCACTGACAACCTGCATGCCATCCAGCCAACATCAGAACACCTGGGTGTAAAGCAGTACGCAATTCCCACAGCAAATTTATGAAAACGCCCAGAGAGCAGATATATACCTGAGCTAGTCTCTTCCCAGATTCCTCCTCAGACACAAATCCTTTGGTGATGTACTTTTGAAATGGCGGAAAGAGAGTCCTGAAGAGAGGTATATGCTCTCTGAAGAGACCAGTTGTGGCAATACAACCAGGGTAAAGAGATGAGAACACAATGCCAGTTTTCTCATGATAACGCCTATGGAACTCCTGCATAGTAAGCATGTTGCAAACTTTGCTGTCCTTGTATGCTTTGGCACCATCAAAGTCACCACCGTCGATCATGGGAGAAGTATTGACACCGTTTAGTCCTCCAGATAGGCCCCTCAAGTCGCCTAAGTTTGCCTTAGGGGGTATATTCCCAGCAAGAGTGTTGGTGTTACCTGCAACATCAACAGAAGCCACATTAAGGGTTTCACATCAGAAAATCACAGAATCAGCATGTACCGGCATATTGCTGTCCATCCAAAAGAAAAAAATCAAGTCACCTGTAATGGAGCCGACAATAATCATCCTCCGAGATGTATGCTCAGACTTTTCTAAATCTTCTAGGAGCAATCGAGCTAGCAGAAAATGTCCCAAATGATTTGTACCGACACTGAGTTCAAACCCTTCAGCTGAGTATCTGGGTTCCTTCGCAGTGGGAAAATACACTGCGGCATTGCACACCAAGGCGTCAAGTGGCCTTCCCGACCTTCTGAAGTTATCCACAAATTGGCGGATGCTCTCGAAGGAGGCCAAATCGAGATGAATTATTGTGTAGCTGTCTTTCGGGAGGCCAGCAGACTTAGCTGCCTTCTCTGCTTTCAAGAAATCCCTGCAAGCCATAACAACATGCCATTCGCCCGTATCCGCGAGTGCCTTCGCAGTGGCCAGCCCAAGACCAGAGGATGCACCTGTAATGACAGCCGTAGACTTAACTGCCGTCTTTTTGCGCTCTGCAGTTTTGGGCGTTTCCACTGGAGCGGCAACTGTCTGGGCTCGGACAGAATCGAGCAGGGCATGTTTGCCTGAGCCCTGCAGAATGGGTACCAATTCGTCCAACCAAAAAAATGAGCTGCTACGAAGGAGAGTTGAAAACCTTAATTCTCAATAGGAAGGCAATGTGCAGATGAATGTGTTCACCTTTCTCACGGTGAGGGACTGTGGAATGCCGCATCTTCCAGACTCACAGAGCCGGAGACCTGAGAAAGAGTCTGTTGTGGAGAGAGACGTCCCGAGTGCTTTCTGCAGATAAACAGCACAATTAAAGCGCTGCAAATGAGTTCGCAATTCAATTCTACAAAGCCAGAACCAGAGTCACTCACTTCTTTCGCTGGGATGTGGGTTACGGAATGTGAAGCAAATGCGCGATTCGCCAAGGAGGCCATGGAGAGGATTGCAAAGCAAATTACGTACAGTAATGAAGATGGGCGTTCTTACAACGAGCTACAGATGAAAGAGACACCTAACTCGAATCTATATACGCAAATTCAGGATCGGATAGGATAATAGATGAAAATTGACCACATGCCTTACGTTGTTTGGATGATGATATTTTTCGCAAAGGTTTTGTACTTTTTGCATGGTTTCCCTCTCCCACGTGCTTTCCTCCAATCAAAATTTCCTTCCTTGGATTTCCCATCCGTATCTCCAATTAAGATTTTTCATTTCCCATATGTCCCCGTCCATATCTCCAATTAAGATTTTTCATTTCCCCTTCCTCCTTGCTTCCAACTAGGATGTAACATGGTCGATCGACCTGGCTCCTGTGCAATGGTGAGTAGAATTACATGTTAGTCATCCCTACCGGCAAGCGTGGATGGCGAGACTAGTCTGGTTCAAGGTGACGAGGAAGTTCGCAAGGTTATGAAGACATGCACTGGTAAAGGGTCTAACACTGAGCTGACATGTAATGTTAGTACTTATGTGGAAGTTACTCGATTTGATCTATTTAGAGAATGATTTGCAAAAGATCAATATGAGGAAGAGACATACGTTTTAGGGAGGTGGTGATGATTCCAAAAGAGTACTACGATTGGTAGTCAACATTCAATCTGCAAGTTTATGCAAGGAGTATAACAGATTACAGGATTGTGGGTTCTTTATGTACGTGGGTAGAGTGCTTCAAGAAGAGGAGTTCGAGCGGTGATTTATTCATACTTATCAAAACAAATGCAGTTTGATGGATTTTCAGTTTATTGGCAAGAGATTTTCGGTTTATTGGCAATTCTGGTTAATTCTTGTAGCGCTTTGGTTTCAGTGTTTAAGGATGAGGAAGGTGAATATATCATGGTGAAGTTAGAGTGCAAGGTAGTATCTTTTATATCGTATCTTTTATGCACCCAATAGATCTACGTAAAGGGCTTTATTGTGCAAAAACTGTGGTTGGCAAACAAGCAGTATGCTTGGGCAATTGGAATAATGTTTGTGATAAATGATCAATCCCATGAGGGAACTCGGATGCTTAGTCAGGAACAAACTGAGTGGGACAATTTGACAACCTCTTGCAGTTTTGTGGATTTGGCTAATCATGAGATGCTTCACTTGTAGGGCTTAAAGTTGGAGGGCAGCTCGATGGGATATAATCTATTTTATGGAGGGTAGATGGTGGTTGAAACCTGGGATCATTGGGAAGAGTGCTATCAAAGATAGTTTCACCTTATCACTTTCCACTTTATGTTACTTTTGATCTAGGTTGATAACTTAAACTAGTAGAGGTCCCATTTTGTTTAAGTTGAACACTTACTTGGGACTTGAGGATTTTGATATGGTAGTGTAGGATGCATAGACGAAGGAAGCCAGTTTACATGCTCACCGATTGGACGATGGAATGACTCCATAAAGAGTGTTACAAAGGTTGCCGGGCTAATTTAGAGGCTTTCCCAAGTTGGTTGGGCTAATATTTAGAGCTTTAAATTTGATAAATTAGACCAAAAATAAAGGTGGGCTAATTTTTACAGCCTCAAATTTGATAAATTCGCCCTAAAAGTGGTAGTAGGTCTAATATTTATAACTCTATATGGGGAAAGATTCACCCATTGACCTACACTGTCATAATCTTGTTCCCGCCTTATTTTTTACCCTAAAAGGGAGTCTGATTGCGTAAGGTCTTGTTTGCTAACTGCAATTGCTGACATGCCTAGGTGGAAAGATGTGAATATTTCCTTTCTAGGAAGAATTGTGGTGGCAATTCAAATACTATCATCTGTTGCAGTTTATGTTTTTGTCGATGTTTCCTTTTTCTAATAATGTGCTTAAGATCATGGATAGATTGATACGAGACTTTCTTTGGAAAAAGCAATGGCATTCATTTGATTGGATCTTAGTTATGGTAGAAAAACAAGAAGGAGGTATAGGTTTAGAAGGGATGGGTCAAAAGTGCAAGAGACTGTGCACTAAATGGCTTTTGATGATGGGCTAGCCTTGCGCTATGTTGGCAAGATATTGGATAAGTAGAAATGGACCTCAACCTATTAGAGGGCCTTGGCAAAACATAGTAATTTGTGACATGTTAAAATTCCTCAATCTGAAGTGTTTACTAAAACGGTTTGCTTTTCGAAAGAGATCTTTTGTTATATTTCGTGGTTGGACAATGCAACTTTCCAGGGGGATGCATCTCTAGGTTGATCACTTTGGCTAGCTGATCGCGCTTATAAAGATGATTTTAAGCCACTAGATTGGTAGCCTTAAGGCATGTGAGAAAACTATGTGGAAAAGGATTGTAGACCTCTAGGAATATTTGGAATCCTATTGGGAGGAGATGGATGGACGTGGATGAAATAGGGATAACTTTTAATCTGAATATTGGAAGGAGAAGAGTTATGCAAAATTTACTTTCCAACATTCGGGAAGACTGGCCAACAAATACAATTTTTAGTGATACGGGGGACTTGAGAGGATTTGTGCATGCCGCATGGCACGTAATTAGTGGATTGATAAAGTGCCAGGAGATAGTGTAAGTGTTTGGGTAAGAAGATTATGGAAGGTATGGGATGCTACTCCAATTTACAAGTATAATGAGTTGTTGTGGAAAGTTATAGTTGGGAAAATACTAGTGAGATCTAGGATTGCTAAGTGGAATCCTAGAGTCTCTTCATTTTGTGTGTTTTGTAGATTAAAAAAGGAGACAGGTTTTCATCTTCTATGGGAATGTGTAGCAGTTTGACCAGTATGGACAAGAGTTGTGAGGTGGTTTGCTCAAATGCAGATTTTCTTTTCTCTTCAGTGGAAACAGGCGTTGGTGATATAAGGGCATCTTGAGTGATGCATTATTGGAACTTTGAAAATTGTTGAGAGCTATAGTCATCCAATGTATATGGGAACATAGAAATAACCTAATCTATAAAAGGAATGATGGTATGGGTTTTTGGTACAAAGAGCTTGAGTACTCAACAAGGATGGCACTTATGAGTTTGGAGGAGAAAAAGGAAAATTATAGGCAAGTGTGCTTGAAATTGGAGAGTTTTTAGGGTTCCTTGTAATTTCCTACCTTTTAAGGAGGCAGTCCCCTGTTTCCCCTTTTTTACATAGAGTAGTAATAAATTATATTTTTCACACAAAAAAAAAAAGGATGCAACACAATTTGCAATCACATGTAGCTTTGTGGTGGTTGCAAAATTTGTTAATGTATTGAGGCACTTTATAGACTGCCCATCGGTGCCCAAGCATTGCCCAATGTAGGGGCACCCATATGACAAAAGCATGGTTGGGGATCTTTACAAACCACCTAATATTTCTTGCTACCCACCAACAAAAATGTTTTGTATAAGAAACTTATAAAAGGCGAGAGGAACCGTGGAACACTCTCTAATCTTGTTGGTTGATAGGATGCCCATCATAGGGTAGCCAAGCTTGGTTGCTCATGGAAGGTCTCTCCCTAGGCATGAACTTCTAGGTATGTCGGAGGGAGAAAAAATGGGTGGCACTCGTGTGTAATGGTCTACCCACCTATTGTGGAAAAGTAGCTCTCCTAATGGTTAGTTTCAGTGCCCACCAATGGGTGCCTCTCAGTCTGTAAATAGCTTGATTTTGATGTTGGAGAGAAATCTCTAACCCTCTAACCAAACCTTAAGGAGCTAGTAAGCCAAGGGCTTGATACTTGAGCAAAGGAAAAGGCCAAAAGATCCGCAAATTCAGCCAAATCACCTACTATTAATCCTCCATCATGAAGGATTTCAGGTTTAGGTAAGCAATCCTTCAAAGGAAGATCCAATGATATGGATAAGCATCCTATATGGAGCACTACAAGTTGAGCAATAATTTAATAATCTTTGATGAAATCCCTCCATCATCACCATATGATGATAATGGAGAACTTTGTGAATTTCAGGCACGTCACAAAATGGGATATAAGGTTGCCTCTACTACGAGCACTTGAATATGACTAGTGGTTTGTTTCCAATGAATGTTAAGGGGATGCAACCAACTCTACTAATGTAGAATATAGGAATGCCAATTGATTATAAAAATAATTATGTTTGTGGCAAAAACATTCAGCTAGCTAATGCTACCTTAAAAGAATCAAAATGTCATTTCCTTCCAAGTGCAAACGATTCCTAATGATCATCCCATTGCAAGGGCTCAAAGAAACTATAAGCAATTGTAAACTTTCTAGCAAAGCTTGACATCCACAACCATGAAAGGATTCAAGACATATCAAACAACCAAATTGACTATGAAGCAAGAGTGTCAAACAATACTATCAAACTCCATCCCTTTGCTAATAAAATATCTACATGCCAAAAAAGAGAGTCAAGCCTTTAGCATGAAGCACCTCAAGTAGAGCTAGAAATCTCTACGTGTTAATCACACATGCATTGCAAATAGAGTTGATTGCCAAAGAGCATCAGAAGTAATTAATGGCACCGTAGTTTACAAAAATTGGGAGATGATATTTTTAGAAAATCATTTTTCAGACAAAATGAATAAGTCAAAAAAATGTTATAAAGCCAAATTGAAATGCAATCATCATGGTGCAATGCAAAATTAGAATGATTTTTACACTCTAATGAGTACTATAAGGCTTCTTCTAAAGAAACTCAAGCATGTGTTTCTTCTTGTAGAATTTACTCTAATGTTTTACACACTCTAATGAGTACTATAAGCCTTCTTCTAAAGAAGTAAGAATGTGTTTCTTCTTGCAAAATTTACTAAAATAGATTGGTACAATGACAAAGACATTAGTGTAATATTTTGAAATACATCTCAAGAATTTGATCAACATGCAAACAAGCTTACTCAAAATTATTCAAGGTTCTTTCCAATTTTAAGAGCTTGATGATAGTGCAAGCACATTTCTAAGTATTGTCAAGTTATCACTCCAAGAAGTCATGTAATTCTAAGATCATTACAAGTTTCTTTACAAGCAACGCAATGGCCAATATAAATGCCAAGAGAGTCCTCACATGGGGAAACAAAATGCCAACATTTCATCAAGGATGCCACCCTCATTTGCTCCATCCTCATGGATGGGCTTGGTTGACTATGGCCTTCCCTTATCACTCATCCTTCTTTTTTTTTAGTTTGTCCTCTTTGGGGAGTCATTCATCATTTTCCTCTCCTCATGGGATTGTCATTGTGGCCCTCCACACCACATGGCTTTCATTTTTCTTCATCTCCATTGGAAATGGGTACAAGTAATTGGGCTTTCTTAGATTCTTCTCCTCGTTTGTCTTCCTAGGGATTGTCTATCTTTGGCATACTTGTGCCTACTATCTCAACCTCGATGCTCAACTCAACATGGTCTTGATGGGTGCCTACTATCTCAAGCTTGTTACTCAAGTCAATAAGGATTCAATGGGATTCTACATCTTCTTCTAGGAATATTTCTCTTGCCTTCTTAGAGGGTATGGATTGCATCTATCAATTGTCTTTGCAATCTTAGAGGGTTTGGATTGCACCTATCATTTGGTCTTGCTTTTCTTTCAACACTATTTGAGCTACATTAGAGGGTTTGGATTGTCCTTGCAATCTTATAGGGTTTGGATTGCACCTACAGGTCATCCTTGCTTTTCTTTCAACTCTATTTGAGCTACATTATCTTCTTGACAATATCCTTGGTCGTCCATGCTATACTATCTCAGCACATTGAGCCATGTGCCTTTCTCTTCATTTTGTAAGCTCATCACTTATTCACAAGACAAGCAATCTATACTATTGCCACTCTAGTATATTCACATGTTTAATTAGCATTAGATATCATGAATGTTGGTGTCACTATTCTATCTTAAATAGGTGATAAGTGAGATAAATATCTATTTCCAAGAATAAACATAAATCCATACTCAAGTCCCACAAGGGCACTCTGCCCCATAGATCCTAGAACATATAAAAACCAAACATATGACTAGAAAAACAAATCAAAATGCCAGGTACAATTAGTAGTTAATTTGCTAGGGAATGGTATGGATTGGATAGGCCAAATGTAGTAAGATTGGAATAATTATTGTGAACCGACTCAATGTTTGAGTCTATGAATGCAGAACTCATTCAACGACAACAATATCAATAGAGGAGAGATGAATGGATGGTAGGCTTGGGTGACCAAATTGGATGCTATAAATTGTAAGTGGAGAGGATATTGAAAGCCAAGAGGGAAGTGGGCAAGCTAGTAGTTTCAAACTAGAAACAATACCAAAGGCGAAAGAGAGGAAGGAGTGGAAAAAGACCAATACTGGAAATGATGCCAAATGCCAAAGAGAGGAAGCAATGGAAGAAGAATAAAAGAGTGGATACTTCATCTATTAAGGAGAATTGAGTGAATTCTAGCAAGAAGAGCCAAAAGTAAATCCCCACGAAGGAGAATCAAGTTCCTATTTCATGTGACTTCATGGTGAACATGATCTGCTAGAATCTCTTCCATGGCCGCATGAATATACCAAAATAACATAAGATTTAGCATAAACTCACAAGGAAAAGGGAAATTTCAAAGTTCGATAGACCACTTTGCAAATATGGATTCGTTCAAAAATGCACCATTAAGTCCATGACTAAATGTGGTAGCAATGAGAGGACAAAAGATAAAAATCAAATTCCAAAGAAACATGGGACCAGAGGGTGAGATTCCTTATTCCCATTTTTCTTAGTTTTCTAGAAAGCAATATGGAGGAAGAATACTTGATGTACTTCCCCACCACATTCATAGATAAGTTGCCATTGAGTGGCTTAACTAGTATCCAAATAGTCATTTCATGACATGGACCACATTGAAGGAAGCCTTCTTAAGAAGCTTTCATTCAACTCGAGTTCATTGAGGAAGACACGATGCTGAGGCTCAACTGAATCAAAGAAAAATTAGGTGAACTGATGTACGACTTTGTAGCCCATATTACCATGCTAACCAATCGACTTATCAAGGCTCAAGATGAAACAACATTATATTGGTGCTTGTTGATTGGCCTCACTAATGACTTATAAGTACATAACATGGAGATCATAAATCTTATAAGAACATATGATAAATTGCTTAACAAGGTAAATGTGATAAAAAACGGTGACATTCGTGGCCCAAAAGTGGTCTTCCATGATATGGACAATGAACAATTAGAAGAAGATGAGCTGGTTTTCAAAAAATACACTAAGATAGAGAAAGAGAAGATGAAAAAGCTTTTTTGAAAGATATGGCAATGTGAGGAATTCCCAAAAAAGGAGAAGTTTGGTGCCACAAGAGTAACCATTTTCCTCCTTTGCTTTGACTTTTGTGGTAACAACGTTCTTGTGGAGCTTGGGTTACACATCATTTTTAATCATGGAAGGGCCTCTTGCACAAGAATTCTTGGCACAAGTGCCTTAGAAGTATGAGAAAATGGAGGGGAAGCCTCCAAGTTAGGAGAAGAAGCATCCTTGCATACAATATTAGGTGAAGGTATCTCTTTGGTCACAATGGGAAGTTGAGGATCAACAAGGTACTTAACCAATACTGTTTGTGGGCCATCCTAGCATCTAGTAGCATGGGTCTCCAACTTCGAGTTCAATTAGGTGTGAGCCTTGTTATAGATAGCGATGGCATTCTTAATCCTTCTTTGTTCCTATCCCACCATTCCAAAAACAAAGCATTAGCAAGTAAAACCACATTATTAAACTGAAAATCATTTCTAGCTAGCCAAATATACCCACAATGTGAGCTCTAATCTGTGACAATTTATCTTTTATGATTCTAGAGGAAACTCCCAAAAGAAATGCTTCCCAATATGAAGGTTATCCCCTGAGCATGTGCACCACTTTCCAAACTTTCCTTGCATGAGGGCAGGCAACAAATGGGTGGAAAACATCCTCTTTGGCACCTAGGCATCTCCTACACTAGCCATCACCTTTTTCTATCTTCAAGCTTCTGGCATTGGACATAGCCATGTGTAGAATAACCCAAAGAAGGGTAGACATTCTTTTAGGAATGTCCTTTTCCCAAATGTTCAAGAACATACCTCTTTGCTTTTCCAGACTCTCCAAGAGATTCCATCTCATGTTTAGCACCTTGAATAAATCTTCAATGGTAGAGGTCAAAGTTAGAATTGGATAAAATAGAGAACTATCTATCCAACTGAATTCCCTCGTATAAATCAATTGGGTACCCCCCTTCCATTGAGTATCCCCTTGCCAAAGTTCCAGTCTACTCATCATCATATCTTGATGACTATTTGCCAAGGAAAACTCTGATCTAATCTCCTACTAGGTCTTCCATCTCATGTTTTTCTTATCCCACGATTGACTCCAGTATTGTATAGCTTTTTTGTATACATGGTTGGCTATAATAAATTATTAATCATCATTAAGGTAATCAGCCTTCAATATGATTGAAACCCAAATGGATTGCAAGGCCATGAAATCCCCCTTACAAGCAAAAAAATATTGCAATTAATCTTCTCAAAATCTCTCCAAAAGGCATTGCCATAGAGGGCTCCCCTTAGAGCTGCATCACTCTGGATAGCATAAGGCAGATAGTAGTGGATATCTCTTCATTTAGGGGTTTTGATCGGTTTGATATGGATAATGTTCATGAGGAGCAATTGTTCCAAATCTTGCAAAGGATTCAATACAACTTTAATGATCCATGAGGGAGACAGTTTCCTAGCAACTTGTCCCATGTCTATGGTATCGAGTCCACCTTCACATTTGGACTTGATACAAAAATCCCTTCTTACCTTAGAAATCCTTTAAGTGCCCCCCCACAAAGAGGACCTGAAAAGTCTAATGAACTTCTCAAGGTAGAATATAGCAATGAGGAACAAGATATAAGAAATGATTCAAGACCAACCATCTGCCAGCCAAGTTTGCATGGAGACCCCACCACTTGTCACTTCTTTTTGAATTCATCCATAAACCAGTCCCACCTCTACTTCATGGTTATGTTGAAGCCCAATGGTATTCCAAGTAACCTAGAGCTAATCCATTAATGATTCTAATAACCTTAAGACAGATGCTGATTCTCAAGCATCCCACCCTTAGAACATCCTAATTTGCACCACTTAAAGTTGTATACTCTATTTTAGAGTGTTTTATTATGGAACCCGAGGCTTTGCAAAACATCCAAGCATTCAAGTACCCTATGAATATTGTGAATAGTATTCTTGGAGGTGAAATTAGTGTCATCACAAACTACTAGCAAATTAATTGCTTGCTAAAAGGAAGCTCTGTCCCTTTAATTGAGTCTGCATTTACCTAGTTTTGAATTAGCTATCCCAAAGAATTTGAAGCAATTGCAAATATTAGGGGAGCTAGAGGGCAACCTTCTCTAACATATCTTTTCAATTTTGCAAATGCATTTGAGAGTAGCAGCCTAACAAAGGATACATAAGTAGGGCCAATGTCACTTGGGGATGACTAGGAAGTTCATCTTCATAGACAGAACCATTTAAGGAATCCGTAGCCATATCATCAGTACTATTGATGTCTTCTTCAAAGTCCTTGGACCACCCAGGCTTAACCACCATATCTTCCATGTTGTCCTAATTTTCCTTGATCCACTCTTCAGTTTCCTCATCCACCAAGTCCTCAAAATAGTTTTTGATAGCCACAAGCAGAGGAATCATCTCTTTCCCCTTGTTTAGAGGAGTTTTAGGACTGGAGGGAGGTCTCCCTTTCACATCTACCATCTTTAGGCTTTTATTAGAGGTTGGAGCTTTAGGAACCCAATTCTTTGAGGATGTGACAAGGGGTGTGGGAGGTGGGACAAGTTGGGGTTTGGGCCAAAAAAAGCAAAGTAACCTTTTCTAAGGAACTTAGCAATTGTGACTACCATCCCCTTCTTGACCTAATTAGTACTTATCGATGTTTCCATTATAGTGAGGGTGGGTCTAAGATCCAAAAGGAATCCAACTACCTCATGTATTCCAAGTAACTCCATCAAGTAACAAAAAATCTCATCATCCAGCCTAGCAGTGACATGCATACCTAGTCCATCAGTTCTCTTTGCTCGACTAGGTTGAGAACTCTCTTTTGAAAGTCTGCATGTTCCTTTCTTATCATGTCCTCCTCTCCATCTCCCATGGGATGAGCCTTGGAAGTTAGTGGGCCTTTTTGTTTTCTTGTCCTTCAACCACTTCTCCATATGCACATTCATCCTCTCTCCAAAAAGCTTCTCCTAGTCTTGTGGCCTCCTTTTTTCCGAGTTCTTTTCTTCTACTCGTGACTGAGCCTGCTTTGTTGGAGCTCCTTCTCTAGCATGTTGGTCACTTGTTTTGGTATCTCTATGCTCCCTCCTAGCCTTTTGACTACTATGAGTTCTTTTGGCATAGCAGGGTGAGGATCAAATCTTGTTCTTGTGGGATGGGAGAAGAAACTTCCTCTAAAAGTCAATGATGCTACCATGTACAAGGTCTTGATGCCACTCTGACTGCTCCTCCATGCATGCACATTCCTCTCTTTAGTGTGCCTTTACCCATATATATATTCAAAAAATCTTCATTCAGTTCCTAAACTCTGACCACCACCACCACGTCCACCTCTTCTTGCATGAGTATTTTGTCCCCCTCTTTTAGAGGAAAGGAGTCTGCTTTGTCTCTCAATAAAGTATTCATTTCCATTCATGCCCATCTATCTTAGAAGGATAACCTCCATTTTCTAGTAGTTTCTATCAAATAGCAACCTTTTGCCTCTTTTGAATACCAGTGGAGGAAACTCATAAGTTGTTAGTTAACAAAGAACCCCAACCAAGGAGTTGCTTCTACAAGCCCAGGTCCTCCCATGCAGATCAAAATCTAGATGAGAGAGAGTACGATGTAGATGGGACATCCCATCAAGGTCACCTCCATCACCATACTCCATCTAGGATTTCCCTTATCTTATTGGAAAATATTCAATTACTTTGAAAAAATTTCTTCATTTTATAGAGTGGTTTTTCAAGAGAGTAAGAAAAACAATGTTCTTTAAGCTTTTGTTGTATGCCTATATTTTCAAATACTAGCATCAAATAGGGGATGACCATTTTCCGAATGAAATCTTATGAGCATCTGACCGAAGGAAAAAAAAACTTCCAACTAACTAAAAATATGGCAAAAAAGGATCGGAAGAAAACATAGTTTCACTTAGAAATATGCAATGTGTTATAGCAATGCCTATTTTATACACAAATCTTTGCATGAATCTTTGTGAATGTTGAGTAACATAATGGGATGGCTTTTGAAGAAACCTACATGTAGAGTAGACTTCACTATGAACATTCCCTTATGAATCTTCTTACAACTTTTACTTATAGGGGGTGACATTGAAAACCCTCTCTCAACCTATCTTCATGAAAGGGTTTCTCTAAAGAAACCTCATTGAAGCAAGCCAATCAAGGTAGTTTTGCCAGTGAAACCTCTTTGAAGTAGGTCTTCCAAGGTAGTTTCGCTGGCAACACCTTGACTAACACTTTTAAAAGTGACATAACTTTCACATCCAATGTCCAAATATAGTTATTCAACCACTAAAATTGATCGGAAAACCCCATTTGAGCACATCTATAGGGTAAAATCTTGCATATATAGTATCAAATATTACATGTATTTTATGAGAGTGATATATAAGCCGAAGTTATACTTATTTATAGTAATTTAAACTTCTTTAGAAACATATCCATAAATATCTTGCAATTTATACTATAAAGACACTAGAAAGCTTTTGTCATATTGATATAAATGTGTTTAATAAGTAATTATATATGTATAACATTATTACATTGAAAGTGATTATGAGGGATGTTTCTTAAAGGAATTATTTTTCAACACTTTTTTAAGGTAATAATAGGGGCACAAAGGGATGTCTATGAATAAGAAAATTTATGTTATGTAAAATGAATGAGTGACTAGTCTATATATTTTTATGATAAAGGGATCTAGTTCTAGTGAAAACAAAAGTGTAAAAACCATGTTTCCTAAAGATATACAAATTTTTAAATATCTTGAAAAACACACCTGAATTAACCTGCTCATAGGTTTTTGCTCATAAAATTGATGCATCCCATCAAATTCAACTGTTGTAATACGATTATGTCCATGCTAACATAGGAAAAAGAGATGTTACATCACAATCCAATTCCTAAATAATCTAGAAACTATAATGTTTCACGAGTTAAAAATGCCAATAAGCTTTAGCAAGTAATAATGCACCTTTAAATGTACTACAATGCCCTTGCTCAATTCTCACTAATTGAGAGCTACAGGGGATCCCCAACTACCAAATGAGATGTTTTTATTATTAAAAGAAGAAAAAATATCCCAAACTCTATTCCATTAATGAGATCACTATCATGGTTCTCCTCATGAATGAGATCACTAACACGATTCTCCTTGTTGTCGATGAGGATCATCAATGTAATTCTCCTAATTGAAGAGATCATTATGAGAAGAGTTGTTTTCAAGGGATGAAAGGAAGTATTTATTTCTAAGGTAGCATTAAGGTAAAAGAAAAGGGACCCTACCATGTGAAATCTCCTTGGTGTGTTACACAACCCGTTGATGATAGTATTGATGCAGTTCCACATGAGGGGACTTTTTTTTTTGCTCCCTCCTTTTTGTTGTGAATTTGGGCCCTTGAGTGATCCAACTTTTAAAATTCTATTGGGGGTTGTGATGTTATATTAATGTTGGGATGGTAGGGGATGAAGGGGGGCTTCACTCATGAAGAAGAAGGCTCTTGGGGAAGCAACGTGAGAGGGAGATATGGGAGTGAAAAGGGTGGGGGGACATCTATGAACTTTGAAGGGATAGTGGGGGAGGAAGGGGTTAATTTATGAGGGAGTATCCTTTAATGATGGGTACAAGGGGGAACAAATTAATAAGCCACATAATATGGTAATATGGGGCTTATTGGATTGATCCCTTTCTCCCTCTCCCCCTTTTTCACATGGCTATGAAAAGCTATGAAGCTCCCCCATGAAGCCCTCCCATTCCCCAGCTTTGTTAATGTATCAACCTCCACTTTTCATGAATGGATCACTCAAAAGAACAAAAAGGCCTCAATCACTAAAAGTTAGGGGGAGTAAGAAAAAATCCTCGCCCCCTCCCTAATGTGCCATTATGTCAACAATGAGATTGCACATGTTGGGGGGGAGGGGAGGATGGGGGCTGTCTTTTTGTTCCACATATTATTTTTTCAAATTTGGGCCCTTTTTGGGGCCATTAATAATATAGGCACTTAAGTCTCCTTTAAAGATAAATCCTCCCTCTCACCTCCCAAATGAATATGCTTCTCATAATGATCTCTTCAATAATCAATACCATGTTAATGATCTCATCCATGAAAGAATTGGGCTAGTGATCTCATTCCTGACATTTACACACAAGTCAGCATCATGCAATCCTCATCATCGAAACCACCTCCTGATCCACTGCAACACTTAAAATGAATTAAGATAAAATTCATTTGCTACATTTTGCGATTCGATGTGTAGTCTAGCTGTAGAGACTAGCACCACCATAGAGGAGATCCAATTCCACAAAGCCAAGTTAGCCATTGCCACATTACCTGATTAGTTCCCACCGGCGTCAATCCCATTGAATCTATCATTGGTACATTCACTTTCACACATCTAACACCAGTTCAGTTCTCTTAGCATTTGGTAGCTCACCACACCAGCGTGACACTTGGCATAGCTCTCGTCCTCAGATTTAGGATTGTTGCATTCTTCTTGCATGCACACATGCCATCCATGTATAGTCACATTTGTTGACTATTTTCGGCATTGGTTCTTGCATACATACATCAACCTTGTATAGCCTCTTGGCTATGCCCGACGCTTAGTTGTCATCTTCATTTTACAGGCTTGATCCTTGGCACACAATTGTTCTCACATGACTTGGTTCTGATAGTTTAGCGTAAGCCCCCTAGTGGCAACTCCTTTACAGTGTTCTCATGGGTAGACACTCTCGCCGGTACACGGGTAAGCCTCTTGCATAGAGCACCATACCACCTCTAGCATGGAGTTATTCTCATCACACAGTTGATGATACACCAGTCATAACTCTAGACAAGATCCATGAGTGGAAAGAGAACCTTCTTCGACCATTTATTGCCACAAGGTATGTACTAGTCTATGATGCAAACTTGAGCCGACTCGAGCCTCATTGGCCTTGATAGATCAGATGTAGTTGGTAGATGCTTCAAATGTTAGCATGGATCAGCCCGCAGTTTCTGATCATGCACACTTCTTGGTAAGTCCTCAGCAAGAGGCACATTCCACAGTAAGCCCTCAGCACGAGGCATATTTGACGGTAAGTCCTCAGTACGAGGCAGTCCCATTTACATTAGCTCAATTGGATTTCAATGATGTACAGCCATCACCCTCATGCATGGATCCAACTCCATCCTTTGCCCCATAGATGCAGATACTCAGTAGGAGTTCACCTATGATCATGCAGTTATTCAGCAAGTAAGTCCTCAGTATGAGGCATTCACATCTTCTGCCACATGCAGAGATATATGCCCCAGCGCATTCCGCTCTTCAAGCGATTCCATTCCAGCATCCATCATTGATGCTTTCACCTCTGACATAGAGCATACCTTGGGCTTAGTTCCCTTCATCAGTTCAGATCATCACATTGGTCTTCAGGACATTTCAACATCGGCTCACTCATGCCGCATTGCATCCTTGGATCTAGTTATGACCACCACTTTCAATCAGTAGATCATTCCTCAGTATGAGGATACTTATGCATCAGTGCGGTCTTGCCCCAGTGTAGTAGACATTATCAGGTTCAGCCATAGTGCAACCTTGGGAGACTTAGTGTTTCATCATGCCCTTATGGCTGTCATATACAATCCATACTTGATGCACATTAGTGGTTGGATCCAAGATTATAGATCAGTCCCTACATCAGCATTTGGCACCTCATTTGCCTCAGGGACATCTTATGCACCTTCAGTTGTATTTCAAGCTTCTAGGCCTTTACACTATCAGCTCCACCTTGAGCCTATGACAACTGCTACATCCCATGCCGATGGATGTTTAGCTATGCACACATCAAATGACCTCCAACTCATGACAGTTGAGCATACAAGTTGGACAAGTTCCTATACCTTGTCATTTGTGCGGGCCTCTTATTTAGCACAGTAGCGTATCATACTTGCTCCTTCGACCCCAGATTTTCAGCCCTTGGATCACTCTGTCCACACCGACTATGCGGTCTTCTTTGACCCTGCATCATTCAATAGGGATTATACCTCTACTACAGCATACCTCACACATTGCTGCCAATTCTTTTGGGTTGGTGATGCTCTTGTATGTCACAACCTACCGAATCACATCGCCATGGCTACATCAACTAGCTTCACATCCGGATGCCTCTTCTTCAGAGCAGTTGCACAATCCACGATGACTCATGACATGTTTAGCCTTGACATGTTCAGCACGTAGCCATACACATAGCTCTCCATGTAGTCATCATTCAATCAACCAGTCTTCGATCCAGGTGGACTTGACCTTCTGCATATTTCCTTCCTCTTCCCTTCAACCTATTTTTTGGGTTTCATTTCCAAAGGCGAAGATGATCCACAACTTAAAAGGGGGAAATCCACACCTTATACAGGACCACATAAGTTGTACTCATTGTACATGCTTCTGTTACGTAGTCATTGTGCTCACATACACACATATTACTCTGATTTCTTTTTAGTTTTGGATGCTAGCATATGCACCAAACGAAATTCACAAAAAGGTCTTATACATGCACCCTCTACTTACCCAGTGCAATTTAAGAGGGGGTGTTAAAGATAGTGTAAATTGCACTATCCACATAGGGCATAGGGGAAAGCCCTAACCCTAACCCTAAGGGGTTCACATGTATATCTTCATGTTCATTGTTAATACACTTAGTGTACTGGTAGCTATATCATGTGCACTCCTCTCTCTTTCCCTCTCTCACTTCCACTAGCAAATGCCACATCAGTTGCCCAATTAGCTATGCCACATGGTAGAGTGCCAACCAGGAACACTTACCCCTTCATAACCACACTTGGTAGCTTCCATGTGTATCCAGCTGCCACCTAGGCAGAGTGCTCTCTAGGCATAGTCCTCCACATAGGCACATTACATAGCCACATCACCCTCCATCCACAACATTATTTTGACCACCCTTTTGGCATTAAAGTTTGGCCATCCTTTCGAGAGCCATAACTTTTTATCTAAGTGGAATTTCATGGTGATCCAAAAAGAAAAAATGATCGCCATATCATGCTCTATGCCCTCAGCACCTTGGATTTGCCATATGACATTTCAATAGGTCATAATCATCAAATACTCTTCATCAAAAACACCTCCTGATCCATTACAGTCACATAAAATAAATCCAAATAAAATTCATTTGCTGCATTTTGCACTTCAATGTGTACTCTAGCTATAGACTGGCACCACCATAGAGGAGATCCAAGTCCACCAAACCAAGTAAACCATTGCCACATTACCTGATTAGTTCTTGGTGGCATCATTCCAATCGTATCTATCATTGGTTACATGTTCAAACATCTGACACCAGCTCATCAACCCCTTGGCATTTAGTGGGCCAGTACTTTAGTGTGACACTTAGCAGAGTGCTCTATCTTGGATTCAAGATTGTTTCATTCTTCTTGCATGCACATATGCCACCCATATACAGTCATTTTCATTGACTATTCTTGGCATTGGTTCTTGCGCACATACATTAGCCTTGTACGGCCTCCTCGCTACTCCCAACATGCAGTTGTCATCACTTTACTACAGGCTTGATCCTTGGCACATTCCAGTTCTTCCACCATGACTTGGTTTTAATTTTTCAGCGTAAGCCCTCAGTGGTAGCTCAAGCATAAGCCCCTCAGTGGCAACCTTTTACAGTGTTCTCATGGGTAGACATTCTCATCAATACACGGGTAAGCCTCTTGCATAGAGCACCAGATCACCTCCAGCATGGAGTTTTTCTCATCACACAGTTGATGATACACCAGTCATGATTGGACGAGATCCATGAGTGGAAAGAGAACCTACTTTGGCCATTCATTTCCACAAGGTATGTACTAGTATATGATGCAGCCTCATTGGCCTTGAGAGATCAGATGCATATGTTTCATATATTAGCATGGATTAGCCCACACCTTCTGATCGTGCACATTTTATGATAAGCCCTCACAACGAGTCACATTTGGTAGTAAGCCCTCAGCATGAGGCACATTTGATGGTAAGTCTCAATACGAGGTGGTCCCACTCATATAATCATAGTCTGATTCTAGTGATGTGTTGCCATCACAGTCATCCATGGATCAGACTCCATCCACTATCACATCAGATGCAGATGCTCAGCAAGACTTTAGTTATGATCATACAGTTAATCAGCAGGTTCAGTCCCCAGTACAAGGCACTCACATCTTCTGCCACATGTAGAGATAGAAGCCAGAGTGCATTCAACTCTTCAGGTTATTTGATTCCAACATCCATCACTGATAGCTTCACCATTGACATGCAGCATAGCTTAGACACAATTTCCTTCAACAGTACGTTATGTACAAGATCGTAAGTTGTACTCATTGTACATGCTTTCGCTATGTAGTCAATATGCTCACATATGCACATACTACTCCGATTTCTTTCAATTTTCTTTTCCAGTTTCGAATGATATCATATGCACCAAACAAAACACAAAAAGGTATTGTACATGCACCCTCTACTTACCCAGTGCAATTCAAGAGGGGGTGTTGAGGATGGTGTAAATTGCAGCATACCTCTAGGGAATTAGGGGCAAGCCCTAACCCTAACCTGGGGTTCTCATGCCTATATTCATGTTCATGTTCAATACAACATAGTGTACACATAGCTATATCATGTGCACTCATCTTTGCCTCTCTCACTTCCACTATCAAGATCATTCTGATCAGGTACAACTACCTTGCCATTACATTTTAGCATACATCTGCTATGGTATGTATTGCATAAGTTTGGCTTTCCTATATTTTAGGTCATCCTTTTCCTTGGTTTTAATGATATAAGTCTTAGGTGAAGTGCTTGCATATTTAGCTTGAGCTTCCATCTTGATTCTATCATTTAGTCCAAAAATCGAATCCTTTACTTGTACTGGACTGAGAAAGAGGCTCATATGCCTTCATTACACATCCACTAAATTTATTAGTGTATTCAACCACTAGAAAATTCCTCTAATGAAGGTTCATATAATGATCCCAATATTGGGATGCTTTGTTAGGAGGTAAGAAATGTTTTCTACATTCTTCTATGGACCCCCCCAAGTACACTTCACAAATGGAAAATTCTTCATACCATTTGTGCAACCAAGCTTCTATGACATCAGAGCTATGGTTAGTCATCCAACCAGAATACTTTTCTGGCCTATCATTGGCAATATTCAGTATCTTAGTTCAACTGTATGTATAGTGGTTTTAGGTTCCATTGGAGATTTGTCTTTTCCCCTCTGAAGTGCATGCACCCCCAAGTAGCTAGGAATACCTAATACTATAATTTAAAAAACTCTAAAATTTTATATTACTAACAAACTAAAATTTAAATAAGGAAAGGAAGCTCCCTGGTCACTTTTTCACTCTTATTCTGATCATCACTTTGTCTTGATCAAGTTAAAGAGTAATGCCTTCTCACTTCCTCACACTAGCACCCCCACACCTTGGCATATAATAGGTAATTTTATAGATTTTTATTATAAAGAACATGAGCTGCTAGATGCAAAGATGGTTGACGTAGACCTGCCTTGATTGAGTTGTCAACTTGTAATGTACAAATTCCAAGTGTCCCTTTTCACCAACCCAAACTCTGGTTTCCCAACTTGTAAAAATAAAAATTTTACTTTCTAGTCATAGCAAAGGTAAGGAATCCATCATAAAAGCCAATCTTAAATCAACTTGATGTAGCTTGAGGTTGGAATTCCATCATGGCAAGAGGTTGGAACTTGTCTTGGACAGGGGCCAACACATTGATCACCTACCTAATGACTTGATCATAGATAGGCATAACAATACATTTTGACCTTCTCTTTGGCAGAAGAAATGATGCCAATTTGGGGGGATGGTTGAGAAGGGCTCATTGTATGGATTCCACACATTGATTTGGAAGTAGAGGTTGTTCCACTTCCTTCACCCTACTCTTCTTCCACCATGGAATTCTTCCCTTTATCTACTCTTAGTGGTTCAAATCATTGTTTTCTTCTCTTCTCTTGCTACTCCTTAGCTTATGATGGCTATTTGTCCTATTTTGTTATGGTTTTTCTACTTTCCATACAATGATTGTTCTTGCCATGGTGGTTGTTGGCTTGTTGTGGCTTCACTAGTTCCTTTGGCTTTGGGACTAGTTCGCCAAGCAAGTATTATAAGAGGTCACTTGGTTTGTTGGCAGTTTTTTGGGAAGCTCTTTTCCCTGTCATGTGACCAAGTGGTCTAACTCTACATAGAATTTTTCTTTCTTGTTGTCCACATTTGGTTTGTGGTTTTATGGAAGCTCTTTGCCCACTCATGAAATTTGCCACTATTCCAACACAACCTGATGCTCCAACCATACAATTGTTCACAAGTAGTGAGGATACTCAAGCCTATTTTATTAGTACTAGTGCAAGAATTCCTCAATTGAGGAATCAAAACACACCTGTATACACACTCTATAGAACTAAAGTTATTGCTAGGAGGGAGGCAAGCATCAAATTATAGACCGTATTCAAATCTAGGACCTCGATATTTCTCAAGACGTCCTTGGTTGATTGATTTTGTATTCTACTTATCTAGTGAGTATCGTTGATAATGTTGACATGCAAGATGCATGGAATTGCATTGCATGGTATGGTGTGTTTTTCAAACCTCCTACTTATAGTGCCTTGATCAAAGAACAATGATGAACGTTAAAGCATATATTAAGTAGAGAGATCCATCAGCCACAATATTTTTTAGTTCTTATGTTGGGTAGAGCTAGCTATATGATAGACCATTGGATACTTCAAGTGCAAGAGAAGACATCTTAGGAAGTACCCAACCATATGGGTCATTCATCAAACTATGAATGGGGTTCTTCTCCACTAACAAGATTGTATTTCTATCCAAACATTATAACTATTCTAGAAACTAAAGTGTCACATTGCAAGGAATAGACAACACAAAAACTCACAAACAAGACAAGCAAGAAGAGTATATTAAAAAAGTGTTCAATATGTATAAGAAAATATTCCTCTTCTCATTTTGTTTCAATTCCAAGGTAATGCTCCTATGAATGAGGATGAGTTTTATTGGGATGCCCAACCAACACTTTATACTATTTCCATGCATGCCCTGATGGGTGCCAAAAGTGTTGATACTATCAGATTAACAGGGATGATTAATGGCAAGATTGTGCATGTGTTGGTGGACAGTGGTAGCACCCACAATTTTGTTAATAGCAAGACCTTACAGAGGGTGGGATTGATTGCTACTGAGATAGGCCATGGGCTGAGAGTAGAAGTGGCCAATGGATAGCATATGATCAGTAGATCTTGTTGCCAAGATGCAAGGATTAAGTTCTCTGATGACTATACATTTGCAGGTGATCTCTTGGCACTTGACATGGGCCCAATAGATGTTGTCCTGTTTGCAGACACTGGGCAAAATTAGCATGGATTTCAATGCCTTAACACTTAGCTTTGTCCATAGGGATGGATCAGTTACATTGCATGGTATTGCAGCTCCTAAATTGCAAGTCATTTCAGCAAGGCAGTTGGCCAGAGAGCTCAAGAGGGGCAGCGCTGACTAATGCAACAGAGCAATAGACTTGTAGAGAAAGAAATGGAGGAGGAAGCCATCATGCTCTTAAAAAGATATCCTCTCTCACTAAGCCAAAGGTCTCCTTTGAATTAGGATGTCCAGAGCATATAGAGATTAAATTCTTAAATGGCTACTTGCATTGAAGACCCTGAACAACACTTATAATTGTAATCAAATAATACACAATAGCAAAAAGAACTTGAATGGATGTCTATGAGTGATGATCACTATAACCATTGGGTCAAACAACATGTTGCTACACTCTAGTTAACCTATGACACAAGTGAACAATGTGTCATCCCAAAACAATTGTTTCCCTATTTTGTTGCACCTATATTCGTTGTAATCCCAATTTTGCCACTGTATCCTCACCTGGTATAGATCCGTTGTTACGTTAAACCATCTTTGCCCATGTATGGCACCTAAGCAACTAGCCATAATGTTAAAATATTCTAGGTTTTTGGAGCCATTGTAATTGATGTTGATGCCCATGTTGGGTTTTTATGAAATTGCATGGCAGGTCAATGAGTATAGGTGTACCAAGCCTTGAAAAAGGTGACCTTTTCTCCAAGGTTGCAGAAAGCGGTAGCGGTTTGGATAGTGCAGTATGAAAACACATACTTTCTCATGTATGTTGCCCTATGTGACATTTTCGGTGAGATATCAGAACGAGAAGACTGTAATCTGCATTTTGTCAAAGTTAGGGTAGATGGACTAGAAGGATCTTATGGTGATGAATACATGGCCAAGTTTTGACATATCATGTAATGACTACCACAAGCCAATCAATCAAATTTGACGATTTTAACTTTCTATTTTGTTCATGGTTTATCAAAAAATCTAAAATGTTTTGGTGCATCTGCACACATTTTGAATATGAATTCAAAGTAGATGGTCGAATTGGCAATTTTGGTTGAACAATTATTGGTGCATAAAGCCAAGCACTTGAGCAAGTCGAATTCAAAAGCAATTTAAATCTTGTGAAGAGTCAAATTCTTTGATTTGCATGACAGTGATTCAAAGGACAAAGGGAAAAATGTTGTGAATAAAGAAAATCAAGTAGAGAAGTGGAGAGGTTGACTCTAGAAGAGTCCATTGCAAGAGAAGCACCTCACTAGCCAATAACTAGATTGCTACCATGATCGGATGCATCAAGCAGTTGGAAGCCAAGCAACAAAAGGCAAGCAATTGGAAGCCAAGCAGCAAAAGGCAAAGGTCATGGGTAGTTGGAAGCAAAGGCAAAGGTCATGGGCAAGCAATCAATCAAAGATTTGATAGTAGTACCAACCGACACCACCCTCAGCTTACTGGCTAATTTGGCCCAAGGATCGAGAACAAAAGATCCCGCCACACAATTCTTGAAGGTGCAATTGCAAAACTGCTAGACCTGGGTCCAGACCTGGGTCTATCTCTAACCTTGCTTGACCAACTGTCGCAACCTAGCCCCAATAAAATTTATCCACCTTGGGGAAAGTTGTGAATTTCACTACCAAAAAGGTGTAGTTGCAAGAAAAGGTGAGCGACTTTTAGTAGAAAATTCACAAGCTTTCTTGAGACTAGGCCAGCCTTGTAAAAGATTTGCTCTGTAGAACCAGCACCAATAGGGTCATCACCTCCATGCAATCCATTAAGCATGCCTAGGCATCCAACACCTTGCCATAATAATGATCTAAATATCCATTCAAGCTTGTGATCTTTGTGCACTTAGCATCCTAATTCAAAAAAAGACTATTGGATGAGCAAGGGAGAATATCTTTTAAAGAGAATGATGCTCCAATGTACCGATTATTTCTCTGTAAGTACGTGCTTTGTTGTATTAGTTGACTATCTATTGCATTCATCTATACATAAATATTATATTGCATTAGTTTCAATTCAGAACTAAAATACAATTACTAGATCATTGTTTTCTTATAGACACTAAATACCTTTTTGTTTATTCTTCTTGCTTGTCTTGTCTATGAGTTTTCATGTCACTTTGAACCTTTTTGTTCAATGTGATGCTTTAGTTTCTAGAATGATTATGATGTTTGAATGGAAATGCAATCTCTTTAGTGGAGTAAAATCCCATTAACATATTGCATAACATAGGATGCACAATTATTTTGAAGATGGACAAATATAAAAAGATACCCATTGTCGAATTCATTGAGAGGAGTCTATGTGTGTTTTGCAACAACAAACATTCCTGTCTTTGAGTTTCTTGACATACCAAGGCTTACAATGCTCAAAGCTCCTCTGGCCAATTAAAATGTTTGGATTATGATCCACAAACTTGAGATACAAATCCGTCTGGTGACCGAACATGCAGGAATAACATAACAATGAGCCCCCTTTTAGCTACTATTAAAAGAATACAAAACACAATCGAATTAAAGTATATAATGAAGCAAAACAATTTTCAACCATCACGTTGGTTAGTCACAATTTCAATCACCGGACTAGTTTAGGTCATGTTTAGGGCACATCTAGGATAGTCACAATTTCAACCACAGGGATGGTTTATGACACACTCACAGTTTCAACGAACCAGGATGGTTTATCCTGACGGTCTCAACTTCACGTATTAAACAATAACAGTATATTGCTTTTCATTTCTAAATTTCACCATTAGAAAATAACAATATATTTCTTTTCATTTCCAAATTCCACAATTTAATAGTGGTATATGACCCGAATAGCAGGAATTAAATTTAACGAATTTAGGTACTAAGAAACACAATAATTTCAACCATCGGGCTGGTCAATAACTAATGTTTGTTCAACCATGTTGATTCAAGACAATCACATAACTGACAATTGAGCTGAAGCAGCCACGGTTGCATGATGTTCCAACCACCGGGCTAGTTTAGTAAAATAACAATATATTGTGAAATATATTACTGTTAATTTGTGCTCAACCATGCCAATAACTAATGTCTATTCAACCACGCTGATTCAGGGCAATCACATCACTGGCAATTGAGCTAAGCCAGCCTACGGTTGCATGATGTTCCAACCACCGGGCTGGTTTAGGACAATCACATTTAGTCCAAGCCTAGTTTAAGAAAAGAGACAAGTAAACTATCCCAAAGCTCAATCACAAACAACCACGGGCTAGTTTAGGCACCACTGATCTGTGTCGTATCTAGCATGTGTATGATGTGCTCCTCAAACACCTTTTGTCTCGTCCGCTTCTTACAGATGTCCTTTCTATTTGGAGAAACTCTCCTATTTTTTGGGCAAAATGTCGTCACTATAGCCATGACTTCCACACTTATGCTCTCTCCTTTTCTTGTGTTCTATTGAAGCCCACAGACTTCTTGGATCGGGATGATCGTGCATTGCTTCTGCTCTACGTTCAACTGCTGCTGGAGCCACATTGGTCCTTCTCATTGACAACATCTTTGACATTGTGCACCCAAGCCATTTCTCCTTTGTTTCAGGGGACACTAACATAGCTAATGCCACCCTCTTTGTAGCTAGTTGATCTAAGCTATGCACCCCTTTCATTTTTTATAGGCCATTTCTCATGTTAAAGCGCATCACCTCTTGGGCATGCATCTCCCGAGGTGTTGGTAGGGTTGTTACTCTACGAACTTTAGGGTGCATGCTAAAGCTTGTAAAGACTAGAGAATGGTAATCACTTGAATGGCCTAATGTTGCTGCCTCGAATGCTCCCACCAATCATGGCAGCACAACTCGTGTTCTTCGCTCCAATGGCAATGATCGAATGCATGCATCTGCAGCCACTTCTTGTTGCTGCTTTGCAAGGAGTCTTCTTTGTTCTCATTGTTTCTGCCTTTGCAGATGTTACAAAAGTGTCTTCCATTGCCGATTTGATATTGTGCCAGTGCTTTCCTTGACTCGCACTCTGTTCCTTGTGCCGTGACTTGGCTTTTCGGCTTTCCTGTCTCGCAGGCTCTATCTACTTCTCTACTTCTGCCACTTGAGCCGCACACCAAAGGCTGCTTGGACCATGAGATGAGCAATGACCAGCCAATGAGCTCGATTGTATCCCTCGACTTAGTGCCTCCTTGATCCATCAAAGACTCACCTCTATAAACAGCTCCTAGTGTATACGGGTGACCTCAACTGTGACCTCAACTACTACTAACCTTTAGCTCCAGGCTCCAAGTGACAATGCATGAGCATGTCCTGAATTGCAATTGTCTGCTCAAGACTCTTTGTCAAGCCTAGCTCCATAGCTTTTGAAACAACTGCTCTCCCTGAATCAATGTTGTGTGTGGCAAAAATCACTGATCCCTGGTCGCGGCCGCGCAACCCGTTCAAGCATAAACACTGCACTAGTGTTGTAGTAATCGTGAGTCTTCTCCTAGTGGAGAATGTAATTGTGCCCTAGTGTAGCTCCAAAGTGAGGTAGATGATGAGATTGGAGGCTATGGCGTAGAACAACATCCTCTCGCTAGCTTTGAATACCACTAGAAAGCCGCATGCTCTCTACCTTTTGGTTGCATTTTGCTACTCTCGCAAATTTTGAATTTTCACACCTCCCACCCATCAAATCTTGAAAGATTAAGTACCTATAACCTACCCCCACCTTGTAAACGCCCTGCAACCTGCACGCACCTCAACATGACCTTGCACAGCCTTTGGTTTGCCATTGTCTTCTTTCGGGTAAGTTGTCTTCTATTCTTTGGTTGCCTCACTAGCTAGCTTCTCTAGATGTATTCTAGACTAATTGTGGCCATGGCATCAATGGTGGCATTCCAAATCCTTATTCCATAATTTTTTGCTCTCCTGTTCAAGTTTGGAATGTGTACTACAACTTGAAGACAAAGTTTGCCAAATTTGGTTGAGCAATGCATAAGTTATGGGTCATGCAAGTTATCTATATATAGAAAACTCCTTGAACCTCACCAAAAATGGCTACACCCAAGTAAACAATGACCCAAACATGATGAAGAGCTGAACTAAAAAAGCATAGCAATTACCTTACAAGATTGAGACTTGTACTCATAAAAAGAAAATTGTACTAATTTGGCATATACTCAAGTTCAATTAGGTTACAAGATTGAGACTTGTACTAATAAAGAGACTTGAGAGCTAGTTTGATGGTATTTTTTGAAATGAGCCTCCATTTTATAGGAGTGGATATATACTTGCATTTTCTTTCTCACATGTGGAATAATACCTCCATGACATGTGGTAGCATGCACTTTCTTCATAGCTTTTCCTCTATTTATGTGCTCACAGCACCACAACTCTCAACTCCTCCCCTTGGTGCCATCATGCATTGGATACTACAAGTGGTGAGATGTGATTTTACAAAAGAAAAGTCCATCACCTCCCCTTAGTACATACTTGCTACTTAAGGTGGTGGTGTAGTAGTAGAACATGATCAATACCTCCTTTAGGTGCTTACGTAGCTACTCTCAACTGGTCAAGACCGATAATTGAGAACCAAAGTCTTCTCATTTGGTTCACTTTACAAAACATGGGCTAAAGGTGGTGAAGTTTGCTTTTCAATAGATTCTATTGATTGTGTTCTCTTCTTTTCTTCATGTAGTTTGATGCATGATGCTTTGTTCCCCATGTGCCTTTAATCCATTATGTCTGGATTCCTTGCTCTATGCTATTACAATCTCATGCACTTATGATAGTGATCTTTGCATTCATGCTTTGCTTTGCCCTTTATTGCAAAGGTCTTACCAATTGATTTCTTTCAATATTTGTAGTGTATAATTGCATACAATGGCTTTGACTTGATGAGCATGTAGGCTCAAAAAGGTGATCATTTTGTAGTGTATAATTGTCTACAATGGCTTTGACTTGATGAGCATGTAGGCTCAAAAAGCCGATCATTTTCCCTTTTTGGGGCATATGCAAATTATTTCTAGATCCAAAGTTACGGCTTGTCAAAGATTGATCAAAGAGATGATGATGTGGTAAGAGGAGTTTACATGTTAAATAAAAAATTGTGCTTTAGCGGCACTATGTGCTTAGATGGCCTGTCATTGTTGCTAACATGGAAGATGATACTTGTTGTTAGCTAGACTAATGATGTGGCTCAGTTGATGATGTGGTTGACACATGGCCACTGCACTATGAAGCAAAGGTCTTGACTACTTGTTGAAAAGTTCAAAGAGTTCAAGCCTATGGCAAAAAGCTATGGAAAAATTCATAGAGTTCAAGACTACATGGCAAAACCTCAGTCTAGTAATTGAATCAAATCTCTAAAGAACGTACTGGGTTTTGCAAGAAATGAGGAATGTGCAAAGAGCCTTCCTTGCCTAGAATGTAGCAAGAGAAAGGAGTATTGAAAAGGAAGAATTGCAATGTTGTTGAGTGTGCCAGGAGCATATACAAACAAAGGACATGCCTCACAAGTTTTGGGTAGAAACAATTTGTACAGTGGACCTCCATCGACCTTTGTAAAGCTCCTGCGACCAAAATGACTCACAACCTCTTGCATCTCCACAAACGATCTCCTACAACACTACTATCGGCTCCAATGCCTCCCTAGACAAGACAACCATGACCTAGCCAAACACCATTAATGATAAGCTCTTGGCTAGCTCACAAGCAACAAAAATTCCATGCAGATGTCCCTCTACACCCCAATGGCTCACAGCAGCAAACCAACACACCATCGGCTCCATCTCAACGATGGCCCAAGTGCTAGAGACAAATGACTCTGCAAGCTAGCCATGACCAGCAGCTCCAGCGATAGCACAAACGGGACTCCAGCTCATGACACCCGGCTTCAACGGCTAGCAATAGCTCCCGGCTTCAATACTCTATCCGTCGACCTCAAGCAATCCACATGCTCACAGCCCTATGAGCATCGAATGCAATTAAGCTATCCTTTGAGAGAGATGATGCCACATGGCAAATAATGCCACGTGGCTATCCCCAGACCATGCCTTGTAGATCTTGGTTCGCCACACCTAGGGGTTAGCAAGGATTGGTTTAGTCTTTAACATGTGGCAAACAACTCATCTTATCTGCCACATAGTCATCATTTTGGCACTCCCTTGGATAAAGTGTGGCACATATTTCAAATGGCACATATTTCAAAGTGTGGCACTATCTGACTTTTCCACAAGTCAACATCATGCAATCCTCATCATTGGAACCACCTCCTAATCCATTGCGGTGCATCCAACACATGAAATGAACGAATTAAAATTCATTTTGCTACATTTTATGCCTTGATGTATAGTCTAGCTATAGTCTAGCACAACCATAGAGGAAATTCAACTCTACCAAGACAAGTAAGCCATTTCCATACCACCCGATTAGTTCCTAGCAGGGTCAATCCCATCGGTTCTATCATCGATATACACACTCACACATTTGACACCAACTCAGTCTCTTGGCACTCGATAGTTCACCACTTCAATGTGACACTTGGCAGAGTGATCTTCTTCTCAAATCCAGGATTGTTGCATTCTTCTTGCACACACACATGCCACCCATGTAATGTCATAGATTGTTGAACATTTTTTGGCAATGGATTCTGCATGCATATCCATCAGCCTTGTACAGCCTCTTAGCTACTCTCGACACATAGTTTTCATCACCTTACCATAGGCTTGATCTTTGGCACATAGTTGTTCTTCCATCACATGACTTGGTTCACAGATTGACAGATTTAGCATAAGCCCCCAATGGCAGATCGAGCATAAGCCCCCAGTGGCAACTCGAGCATAAGACCCTAGTGGTAGCTCTCATACAATGTTCTCATGTGTAGACACTCTCCCTTGTACATGGGTAAGGCTCTAGTAAAGAGCACCAGACCACATCTAGCATGGAGTTATTCACATCACATAGTTGATGATACACCAATCAGTGACTCTAGATGAGATTTGTGATGAGTGGAAAGAGAATCTCCTTCAACCATTCATTGGCATAGGGTATGTGCCAGTTTATGATGTAGACTTGAGCCTCATTGGTCTTGAGAGATTAGATGCAGATATACCACACATTAGCACAGATTAGGCCACAAAATATATTAATTATCCATGTATATTAAATTGACTTATTCATAACCCCATTATTAAATAAACATTCAATGTGATAATCACATATACTTTCTTAGTATTATTGATATATAGTAGTTCATGATGTATATATGCATATGGCAATGCTACCATGTAATCATCATTTCCTCCTTAAGATAACAATTCAACAAATGGTTTATATTCAAAATGGAATTGAATTGCAAACATAGAGAAAACTCATGAATCATGTTATGTGTATGGTTCCAAAACCATACCTTCACCCTCTATCAAGGGATAAAATTACCCTTACTCATGGGAGACCATGGGTCAAGGTAGTGCACTATAATGCAAATTGGAGATCAGGCACCTTTACTCAATCGAGTTCCTAGTATGAGGACCATATGTAACTAGTATGAGCATCTATATGTGCAAGAAGAATATTCTTAGGAAGTGCCACAATGGGTAATTGATTATATAAATCTTCTATATGATCTAAATAGTAATAAAGAATGAGAAGAATTGACATATAAAGTACGAGGTTAGATTTTTAAAATTCTATCTTATTAAAAACCTGCATGTGAAGATTAAGTATACTTAAACCCATTAAATCCTTGAAATGGTAGTATGGGCTAATATGTGTAACTATATCGAGAGAATTTTGCCTAATGACATACACTTCAATAGCTATGTTCCTAAAAGATTCACCTAATGACCTACACTTCCATAACTATGTTTCCCTCTTATTTTTTACCCTGGATATAACTATACTCACTTCCTCCCCCCCCTCCATATTGAAATGCTGTAATACTTTTGTAACATACTCCTTTTGTGAAAGCCAAAGGAGTTTCCTACTCTGATCACGCGTGATGCGCATACCTAGTAGCTATCATAGCATACATAAGACTCCCAACCGCTGATGCATAAGGAACCTTGGCCATCATGGCCCTCTCCTCATCTAATTTGGGACTATTTGTATGACTCAGTTTCACATATGGAGGCAATGGAGCACTCACTTCCTCCCCCCCCTCCATATTGAAACGCTGTAATACTTTTGTAACATACTCCTTTTGTGAAAGCCAAAGGAGTTTCCTACTCCGATCACGCGTGATGCGCATACCTAGAATATGACCTGCAAGTCCCAAATCCTTCATATCAAAGGCCTCATGCAACTTGGCCTTTAATGCATCTAGCTCATAAGTATTCTTGCTAGCTAATAGCATATCATCCACATATAGTGCTAGGATTATCAGGCTATTATTCTTAGCTCTTTTAGTGTAGAGGCAGTGATCAATTTCACTCCTTCTAAAACCCTAGGACCGAATGAAAGCATCAAACTTCTGATACCATTCTCTAGGTTCTTGCTTAAGACCATAGAGACTCTTCTTCAGCTTGCAAACTAAATGTTCTTTGCCCTTTTCTTCAAACCTTCCAGCTGCACCATGTAAATTTCCTCATGCAAATCCCCATGCAAGAAAGCTGTCTTGACATCCATTTGCATAAGCTCCATATCCTCTGCTGCCACTAGTCCAAGCATGCATCTAAGTGTAGTCATCTTCACAACCGGAGAGAATATCTCATCAAAGTCCACACCCTTCTCTTGCTTGAACCCTTTAGCGACCAAATGGGCCTTGTACCTAGGCACATCATCACCTGCGACCTTCATCTTGTAGACCCATTTACATGGCAATGCTTTCTTTCCATGTGGCAAAGAAACCAAGTCCCAAGTCTTATTCTTCATAAGTGAACTCATCTCTGATTGCATAGCATACTCCCACTTGCGTTGATCCTCGCGCATCATAGCCTCTCTGTAGCAAGAAGGCTCCCCGCAATCAGTAAGCATCACATAGTCTACCCTTGGAACAAACCTATCAGGCGGTCTAGACACTCTAGATGATCTTCTCAAGGGCATTTCAGCTTACTGTCCCACCTGCATATAACAGCCACATTTGGCTCATCATTTCCACCAATAGATGATCCATCATCTACCCTTGATTGTATACCTGTGGGAGTACTTGGTGGTACCATTTCTTGCACATTTGGTGCATGGACAGCTTGCTGTCTATCAACATATGCAGGTGGATTCACATCGTGGAAAGTGATTCTCCTCATTTCAATATCCCTCATGAGTGCTTTATGCATCTTCTTCTCATTGAAGACTACATCATGGCTGCGTATGATCTTCTTTGCTTCTGGATCCCAGAGACAATAGCCCATCTCCCCACTTTCACCATAACCTAGAAAGATGCATTTCCTAGACTTAGGATCTAGCTTCTTTCGAAGCTCTTTTGGCACATGTGCATATGCCTCACACCCAAATATATGCAAATGAGAGTAAGAGGGGTTCTTGCCACTCCATGCCTCTTTAGGAATACCACCATCCAAACTCTTACTAGGTGATCTATTGATCACATGCATTGCAGTCTTCATTGCCTCAGCCCAAAAACCACCAGAAAGACTTGCATTGGAAAGCATGTATTGCAACCTTTCTTGAATGGTATGATTCATCTTTTTTGCAACTGGATTTCACTCTGGAGTACGAGGGGATGTGAGCTCCCTCTTAATCCCATGTGTATCACAAAAATGCTGAAAGTCATGAGAGAGATTATCTCCACCATTGTCAATCCGTAGGCATTTAAGCATTCTACCTGACTGATTCTCAACCAAGGCCAGCCATTTCTGAAATACCTGGAACACATCACTCTTCCGAGCTATAGCATAAGCCCACACTTTCCTAGTTGCATCATTAATGAATGTCACATAGTATTCAGCCCCGCCTAATGACCGTGTAGGCATGGGACCACATACGTCTGAATGCAAAGTTTGTCCCATCAAACTTTTTAATGTTGAAAAACTCCTTTTCAGACATGGAAGAGAATGCCATGATGCAAATAAAGCAAAATCCCAAATGCTAGTGCCTGTAAGAGAGAATTGCACCAAATACCAAGTGCATCCAAATGTGTAGGCCACAATAGACTGAAATATCACCAAAACTCAAAGCTCAAAGCATCAAAAGATGCAGCTGACTCATGTGCATGTACTATGCATCCATATGAGCAAATCTGGCCCAAAAGAAAATGCCAACTGCAATGGCAATCCAAAATGCCAATAGGTGCCAAATGGCTCAAGCATAAACACCGTCCATGGGCATATGCATCAATAATATCTCATCCAAGAGAGCATAACACTATCAGTGCATCACCTGCAATGTGTCAAAGCTATCCCTCAGCATAAAATAGCATTCATGTGCAAAGCGTCCATAAAAAATAGCATCCCACAAGGCAATCTGGGCCTATCAGCGCATCCAATAAGGATTGCAATGCATCCAAATGGCCTATAAATCATCCATTGCAACCCAATGCACACCACGAATGAGCGCACATGGCTCAAACTGGAACTAGAGTGATCTGCATAAGGTATGCTCAAGAAATCATGGTCCCATGGAAAAGACCGCTATTGAAAATAGAACCTAAGATGCCTCAAAACATGGGCACCATTGCATAATCGGACTCAGTAAGAAAATTTGCAAATATCTCTCTTCTGTCGGAACTCCAAAATCCCAACCGATGAGTGAGAAATGTGAGTCAACACTTATCCACTGCTATGTGGCATAAATCTAAGGTTTCAAAACCTTAAAATGAAAAATGCATAATAGAGAGACGAAATCGAATACACAGAGATCTATAACTCTGAAAATACTCCACCGAATCATGCAATAACTGACAGGTAGGAGTTTTTGGGCATAGGGAACGCAATGGGACAGACGGTTTTTGAAACCGTGGTCTGAATCACTAGGTCCAACACACGGACTGAAAAACGTTTTTGGAAACAGAACTGTTTGTAAACTCCACCAGAGTGTGAATGATGAGCAACATAGAAGTTTTAGGACTTCTTGAGTCCACCGGAGTTGACAGATCTACAAATGGTTGCTCCAAACTTGAGTTCCAACACCCGGGCAAAAAAACATAGGAACTGACACAGTGAGTCAGAAATCCAATGAAATTTTCCAAAGGTTCCTCCAAGGTCTCTACACTCTCGGATGCAAGTAAAGTCACCCACAAAGCTTCTCCTTCCTCCCATAGAGCTACTGAGCTTCCAGGCATTCATGCATGCTCAGCTAGATCTCCCGGGCTCTGATACCAGTTGAGAGTGCTCTCAATGGAAGCAAGAATGGAAGAGGGAGGGAGAAAGAGACAGAGAGCCACACAAGTTTTGGTGGGTGCAGAACACCTTAATCTTCTTTTTCATTCATTTATATATGTGTTTGAGTATTGTACATAACCAGGGTAAAGGCACAGTGACCTTTAACCCCCACATAAAGGAATGGTGTGCCCCCACGAATGTATATGAACTAAGGTATTTTATTTGTATATGTAGTTCTTACAAAAGTTTTATCTTAAAATTCTTCAAGATTTCATCATCACTTATTGATCTTAAGTAGTCAATTGAGTGCACTTGAGAATTTAAAGGCTGCGCTAATGTATAGTCTTGCCAGGCTTTGAGAATTCTTTATTTCTATGTAAACTAATGTAAGTGGGCCATGGATCATCCATTAGAGTGTACTAATGCAAGAGGGAAATCATACAGCCTTTGAAAGTTGAAAAATTCAAGGTGCTAAACTTAAGTATAACATGTGTGACAAAGAACCATTATGCCTTAAAGTCATGGTGACACTATCTTTATGGGGCCGTACTTTAAGGTTAAAACAGATCATCAGAGGATTAAGCATTTGTTTTCCCAACCTTTAGTTCATCTTGGCATATTAAATGGGCTAAGTATCTTTAAGGTTTTGCATAGCCTCACATAGAATACCAGCTTGGTAAGCAAAACATAGTTGTTGATGTGCACTAAGTTATAGACCAAGTGTGATTTATGTTTTACTAGTGAGAGTGGAATCTCTTAGTAGATGAAGAATGCCTACAAAGGTGATAAAGAATTTAGGGCTATTTATGATGACTTACTTCAAGGACACAGTGATTCTCAAGAAGGACATGCAACTCATGACATCTAGTGTAATTTAGCTCGTGTTTAGAGGACATTATATGTGCGTACCATCCAATTTAAGATCCCTATTCTTTGAAGAGATACATAACTGTAGTCCTTATGCAAGACACATAGATATTAGACAATGAACGATTGATATTATTGAAATATATTTCTATTGGAAAAGATTGAGAAATGACGTAGCTACTTTAGTTCAATTGCTTAACTTGCTAGAAAGTTAAGTGATCATGGCACAACACTGGAATTACTTCAGCCAATACCTATTCGCTAGTGAAAAATGTAGTGCTATGGATTTTGTGTCAAGATTCCCAAGGATTTAGAAACAAAACGAACAATCACATTTTGTAGATAGAATTAGTAAGCAATCACATTTTGTGTAAGAAAAGCATCACTGCTATAGAAATTGGTAAGATATTTATTAGGGAAATGTTTAGATTACATGGATTACCTAAGTCTATTATATCACACAATGATCCTAAGTTCCAAAGCCATTTTTGCCAAGCTCTATTTGAGAACTTAGGAACTAAGTTGCGATTCTCTACTACCTAGTCACCCATTTTTGGCAAGCTCTATTTGAGAACTTCAGAGCTAAGTTGCAACTCTCTACTACATAATCACCCATCAATGGATGGACAACATGAGATCGCTAATCAAGCTATTATCCAATTATTACATAGTTATGTCCAACGACAATCCTATCCAATGGGAGAAATATTTTTCTCTATTAAAGTTTTCTTATAACAAAACCCATTCATCTATCTACAAAGCACCATTTGAGGTATGGCCAAGTCCTTTCTACACTAGTTGTACATTTGAGATCATGTATGGCCAAGTCCTTCCTACACTAGCTACTGTACATTTGGGATCATGCATGGCCAAGTCCTTCCTACACTGGCTGTACATTTGAGATCATGTATGGCCAAGTCCTTCCTACACTAGCTATACATTTTTGGCTATTGATCACTTTGTTGAAGATGCATAGGAGGTACTCACATAGGTTGAATCACATATATAGTGCACCCAAGAAGTCTACAAGAAGGCTATGAGCAAGAAGCAAAAAAATGTACATTCTCAAAAAGGAGATTGGGTCCTTTTGAAGATTGGCAAAAGGTGATTCAAGATAGCTTAAGGAAATACCAAGTCTGTGAAGTCAATATATTGAATTATTATGGACCTTTGCACATTTCTAAGGTCATGCATCTAGCAGGAAGTCCAGCATCGTACAAGCTGACAATGCATGCTAATTGGAACATGAGGAATCATTTCCATGTTATATTTTGAATCCATTTAAAGGATGAAAAACATTGGTAAGGACCATTAAAGAAGAAGAACTAGAACTTCAAGATAGAGTAGAATTACTTGTTCTAGAATGTATACTATCCATGAGGTCAGGAGTTCCATGAATAGACATAGATCACGAATTTGGTGAAGTTTAAAGAACATTCTACTAAAAGATTGGCAATGGTTTGATGAAGAGCACTTGCAATGTTACCATGCACTTGTTGAAGGCTCTTTGAAGGGATGCAAATCAGGTCTACTTCCTAAGAAGAAGGGCAAGTCACTACATGATTTTTGTATTAGATCTTGGTGGATCATTCTACGGAATCTAGTGATTAACCTATGGTTGTAACATTGTAAATTGCTAATATAATATAATATAACGTGCATTAGGCCCTAGGATGGATAGGCAAGGGAACTATTTGCATGGATATTGCATTACTTAATGGTAGGGATAAAAGAGTCTTAGGCCAAGGGTAGAATAATCGGGTATGCCCATGGGATGTGAGCCCAAGAGGCATGAGAGGTTGTATGCTCTTGCATCATGCATAGTGTGTTGTGTGGGCATTTACATGCATAAGTTGATTGTGGCATGCATGAGCATTGTAGAGGGTTTCAGTAAAAATACAGTCACATGGGTACCCCCTCCATCCCATTTGAAGGGTTAATCTATCTCAAAATTTTGCATCATTATCCACACATGAGCATCCTGCATTTATGGTTGTGACATCCCCTTTACTAGTCTCTCTCTTCATCCTTTCCATGACTTGGACATGAGAAACGCATGAAGACTCACTCTTGAATGGCATCTTTTGCAAGATACAAGAGTTGCCATGTGTTTTCTTGCATTTTTGCTCTAGGTAAGTGTTGCAAGTTATGTTGAGATCCTTATCCCACTCTTTTAGAGGTGGGAAAACTAAGATACACTATTTAATAAATGATAAATTTCCATACAGTTCTCATGCTTACATGTTGAAACTACCTTAAGTTATCAATCAACATCTAGAACTCTTTACTAAAGGTTAAGGTTTTTCCCTCATGTTTTGGTACCATTATCATCTTATTTGCCTGTTTAAACATGAGCATCTCTAGATTTTGTGGTATTTCTTTCCCTTGGTGTGTTTCTCCCATGAAGCATAAGACATGGATGATGGAATGAGGAATCATGCAAGATCATGAAGGATTCATGGGTTTCTTTCGAAAGATGAAAGAATCAATGGTGCCTTGATGGTTGATCAATCCTTGGCAAGTACATAAAGCACCTTACGATGGGGTCCCCTAATTTGGGTCCTATATTGTGCACTGTGAGTGAGTAATTATATTTTTTGCATGTGATTCATGAAATTCAATTTCATTTATGAATTATTTCCCTTATAAACATGTTATGCCATTTGTCGAATTGCCATCATAAGGAGGAATACATGATTATGTTTCGATTGCAATATCTACATGGGAGCATTGCCATATTCATACACACATCATGAACACTGCTCATGCATAACACTAAGAAAGTATGTGTGATTATGATAATGGATGCTGAATTAAATAATGGGCTTATGAATAAATCATTTTTTGCATATTAATGCCAGATAATTCATACAAACGTCATGGGTTGACTAAGGATTATTGACTAGGGTTGGATTTGCCTATCCACTTGGTGAGAGAGAGAGAGAGAGAGAGAGATCATACACTTTTGGACACGCTCACCAAAACATCACACCTAAATGTAACATCATAGCCACTCCTGCATTGTTGAAAAGAGCTAATTGACACAATGGACAAGTGAGGAAGCATTGTCTTACAAGGTACGTATCCTCCCTTGACATACATGACTCAAAAAAGGGCAAGGTTAGGTGAGGACCTAATCAATTCTCACTTTACCATATGGGAGGTAGCAATTCAAGAGTGGTTTACCTTGCTCTCGAGTTGTTTTTTCCCCTCTCCCATCATCCCACCCTTTTAACCCCACTCACCATAATCTTTGCTCACCTGCCCACTAGTGGTCCATATTATTGAGCACGCTACCTCGGACCTACGGTTAGTGGGCCAGGGGACTGCGATGGTTGAATGCATGCACACCACCAACTCACACACCTACTTTGACATGCAAGCTAGGGCACTAGGCCTACCTTACTTCCAAGTTTACCACCCAAGCATCATAATGGGACTCACGTCAAATGTGGGCTTTCAAGGTTGGAAGGAAAGCACCGAGGGAAGCTTGCATACATGACTGGCGATAGCCGGGAGCCTATCATGCTGAACAAGGTGCTTTCCTGTCCGTCAAGGTCAGCCGTGTGCCGGGGGTCTTTTTCGATGTTGACAGGGAGCCCGTTCTTCCAGTACTGAAAGTGACCAGAAAGCCAATTCTCTCAGTTTAGAGGGTTGCGCTGGCTTGTGGCGACCTTGATAATAGTGCATTTGTGAGCACACATTTTTTTAGTAAATTTCGGTTTAGATGGTTGCACTCACTAGTGGCGACCTTGATGGTAGTGCATTTGTAAGCACACATTTTTTGGTTTTGTTATGGGAAATTTATTATCAGTTATGCCGATATTTGTTTGTAGAAGTTGTTATTTCAAAATTTCATGTCACACTCTCCATTATTTTCAATACTGTAACACAAGTAATCTCAATTATGCTCCCTATGCACTTTAGTTACGACACCTCCCATGCAAAACAAAACTCAAACACAAGTCATGGTTTGAAGCTCAATCCCGCTTCCCACACCCTACCATGCAAAACATGCCCTCTTGTGAACACTCCACTATTTTCAATAGTGTAACACAAGTCAAAGTTTCAACACTTTATTAGTTACAACATCCTCTCCCATGCAAAACATGTGCCCCCTCTCTAACACACACAAAGCCAAGGGACCATTATGGTCTACGGCTTGCGAAGCCATGCATGGGGACCTACTCTTAGTACGTTGGCAATCAGGGTAAAAAATAAGAGGGAAACATAGTTATGGAAGTGTAGATCATTGGGCGAATCTTTTAGGAACATAGCTATTGAAGTGTATGTCATTGGGTAAAATTCTCTCGATATAGTTACACATATTAGCCCATACTACCATTTCAAGGATTTAATGGGTTTAAGTATACTTAATCTTCACATGCAGGTTTTTAATAAGATAGAATTTTTAAAAAATCTAACATTATAGATCGTTCTAGATGGCTTGTGCCGATCAATTTGAGTACTTGGAAGGCTAAATTTGGAGCTTTTATGAGAAATTTATGTTGAATTTTGGGCGAATATATCAAATTTAATGTTGTAAATATTAGCCCAGAAGGCTCTAAATTCGCCCTTCCTCTATTTTTTTCGACGTTGGCAATTTGCACAAAAGAACGTCTTCATTTCGGAACTCACTCGTTACGGAGTTCGCTACCCTCACGGCCACCATGCCCACCCAAACTGTCTGCGTTACGGGTGCCAATGGATTCATCGGATCGTGGCTCGTCTCCTTCCTCCTCCAACGAGGATACCGAGTGCGAGGCACTGTGCAGAATTTAGGTGAGCTGTTCGGAGGCAATGATTGCTCGAAGGCACAAGTGGACGCTAATTCGGGAGGAGGATGTATGTAGTACAATCGTCTGACGGGAGGAGGATTTTATTGAACACGAAGACGTAGAAGTAGTACTAGTAATTGGCGGAGTGGCAAGAGTCGGTCTGTGAAGACAATGAAGGAGGAGAGAAGGCAATACTCGTTGGAGGAGGAGTTCCCGGGAAGGAAAGGAGAAAGAACAAATAGAAGCAATGAAACACAAAATAATTGGGAGAGAAAAGAAGCAAAGATACATTCCAGCCGATCCATTGCTGCTGGGCTTGAGTGATTGTCTGCTACAAGTCTTTGGAATTGTCTCCGTGGAGTGCTAGTAGTAATCCGTTGTGGGTGACTTTCAGGAGACGATTGGGAGAACCAACACTTGCTGGCCCTCGAAGGAGCAAGCGAGAGACTCCAGTTGTTTGAAGCTGATCTTTTGGATAAAGAGGCCTTGGCGGCTGCCATTGACAAAAGCGATGGGGTTTTCCACGTTGCATCTCCATGCTTCCTTGAGGATGCGACGGATCCACAGGTTCCCACACTTGTGCAATGCATGGATGAGAGAACGAAACGGGGACAAGACATTGAAACAAAGACTTTTTCTTTTTGAACGACTGATGAATTTTACGAAGCAGACTGTAGTTGGCTTGCCCATATCATGCCGCTAAATCCGCCTGGTTGTTTTACAGAAGCAACTCATCGAGCCTGCTGTGGAGGGTACTTTGAATGTCCTGCGAGCTTCGTTGGCAGCGGGAGTGAAACGCGTCGTGGTGACTTCGTCAGTGGGTGCAATGGTACCCAACCCCAATCTTCCGCCGGGCACCTTGGTGGACGAAGACGGCTGGGCTGACATCGAAGTCTGCAAGAAAATCGGGGTAAGCTTTCCATAAAACTGTATGGTGTGGTGCTGTGTGAGAGCGAGAGTTTTTGGTGGAGGTTTTATCCTAGTCTTTCCGGAGCAAAGAGGTTATGGTGCATGCAGGGATGGTACTCGGTGTCAAAGGTGATGGCAGAGAGAGCTGCTTGGGAATTTGCTGAGCAGACCGGTCTAGATGTGGTGGTCATCAACCCCTGGTGTGTACTGGGGAAGTTGCTGCAACCGAGGCTGAATGCTAGCTCTGCTATTCTTCTCAGACTCATTGAAGGTTATACCCATTTTACCCCCTCTACCCCCATCTCGATTTTATAACCAGCTCTACCCAGTTGTTTTCTTGCCATGTAAATTCATTCGAGAGGGATGGATACCAGAGGCCCTATGAAACCGTGAGATGCTTCTGTGTTAGGCTTACTTGTTTTGTGTTCTGCGACCAAGCTTGCTCTGCATATGATGCATGTAGCAGCTCCCTTATAATTGACATGAAAATTTAATTAGCCTACTAAAGCGGACTGTTAGCTTCACTTTTCTTACCAAAACCCTTGATTTGCCCTGCTTCAAGCCATTCTTTGTCTCTCGTGGCCATCAGTGTGCCCTGATTTCTTTGGGCCGGATGCATCCACTGTTGTTTCCCTGCACCAGCATCCCCTCTTTCGTCCCTTTCTTGGCACTACTACATGCAAGGGATCCTCTCCTCGCCTCGCCTCCGGTGCGAGGTTTAATGCAATCCATGTTACCTATGCTCTCTCTACTCTTAATTCTTGCAACCAGTATCCATCATTGGCTGCTGTCATGCCCTGTTTTTTTCTGCGTCACTGTCTTTCTTGAACGTATCTTATCTGCATAGACTCTCTAACCGGTAGTGTTTTCCCCCCCTCTTTCTGTTGTGCAGGAGTGTCTGGTGCACAAAGCATCGTCTGGCCACTGGGAATTGTGCACGTGCACGACATTGCCAGAGCTCATATTTTGCTGTATGAAACTCCCTCTGCTAAGGGCAGACATTTGTGCACCGACGCAATATTTCATTTTAGTGACCTAGCAGAGGTAGTTGCTCAGTTGTACCCACAATACAACATCTGCAGGTGTGTATATAAACATTTATGAACTCTTTCTTATTACTGTGTCTTTAGTGGCAGCAGAAATGTTTCTCTTATATAGGATAATTTGAAGTCTAGCATTTGCATTTTCTCATAGCTTCGATAGTTTCTTCCTTAGAATGTTTATGTAAAATCATAACTGTTGCTACTAAGACTTGCATACTTGTTTAATCAAAGAGATAGCATGAAAAGGGAAGAGACAACACGTGATGAGAGTCTTTCTTTATTACTTTATTGCCCTGGATATGCACCAGGTGCATATGACTAGACCAACTGAGATGAATCCCAATGGCTGGCCCAACAAGGCCTGAATCTAAACGGCTAAGCCCTGTACATCATCTCCCCCTCTGCCCCTGTATGCAGGATAACAAGGGGTATAGGGCCGACTTGTGATGCTGCAGACTCGCTGCCTTTCTAGCTTGCATGATAGCCCTTAGGCAATCTGACAGGCTATCCTGAGGTACGCCCAACAGAGAACCATGTTACATGATAATTTAGAGTGTGCACATGATAGCATGGCTTTCCATCTATCAAGAATAGAACTTTTCATCATTCTTTGGACTGTTTTTTTCCTTAGCAAGGGTAAATACTTTCATTTTTTCTTTTAAAAATAACTTTCACTTTGTCAGAGAATAGTTATTTGCAATCCAAAAGCGAAACTTCCCCAGCATTTTATAAGTAGATCCTCATGTATATTTGTTTATGACTTTCTATTATGTAGATTCTTTGGCTTCATTGTCAATGGGCTTTATGGAAGTGAATGCCTTCAGATTAGATCCCCTTTTTTGTTGGCTGCTTACTGTCTGTGCACCTTGTGTTTATACAAGTTTCAAAATTCCTTTAGGAGCCTTTGGAGCTGGAAAACTTAACATGAGATGGTTTGTTAACGACGTGTGGTTTAATGAGTTTGAAAAAGTCATAGTCATTCCCTATTCTATTAGGAAGAGAAAAGGAATAGGAGATGGAGACGACTACAAATGAAGAACTTGATGCATAGACAAGCTGCTAGTAGCTATACTAAGAATTAACTTAACTACAGAAAGGCATAAGGATGACTGAGCTAAAAGCCAACAACAGTGATGGACAGAAGACCCATGATGTAGCATCAAGCACGAAATTTTTTTTTTGGCATTTTCATCCTTAAAAAGCCTTATATGCTATTCTTGGCATATTTTTTCATATTAAGCCTTGTAATAACAGATTAGATTGCATTGTTATCTCTATCTTCACTAGCAAAGTAGATGTTAGTTGGAACAGCTAGCATTGTCACAGAAACTAGCAAAGTAGATGTTAGTTGAAATAGCTAGCATTGCTAAAATGGGATAAGATGTAAAAATTACATGGTGCTTTAGCCTTGAGATTACTCAAAGTGATCTTGGCATTTTTTACTTTTGCACAAAGGGGCTTATGGTCCAAAATGCATCACTAAAAGCTACAATTGAAGAGGAGTATGAAATCATCATGCTTCTCATTGATGTGGCTAAATCATACTCTAATTTGGTCACAATCTTGAAAAATGTACACAATTGCACACATGAGGGTGTTATCTCTTCTCTTCTTGATGAGAAGAAGTTAAGTAAGTCCACTAGAGCATCTACATCGAGCACATCAACTATTATGAAGCATTGTTCTTACTACAAAAAGGAACTGCTTCAAGAAGCACCCTATGCATGAAAGGACAAATGACCACTTGAGTAGAGAGTGCACCACTAAAAAGGAAGAAGGCACCTTAATCAATTATTTACCAAATACGCTTCTCTAGTCCTTGTACCATGTCTCTTTATTATCCAAAACCTTGTAATAAGCCTATTGCTAAAGGCTTCTCGCATTTTGTATATTACTTGATGTAGTGCAATACTCCTCTCTTAGTTCATATTGAGCGGGGTGCTAACAAGAACCTTTTTTTATAAAAAACTTTGAAACGGTATCAAGAATCTTGCCTTTAGAACTTATCATCTATTAAAGTTAATAATATTCAAAGCTGTTGATGTTTTCAGGCCCAAAGAAGAGAAACATCCAGATCCTGTACGTTGTCCAAACCCATCAAAGAAGCTCATAGACCTTGGATTTACTTTCACTCCAGCTAACGATGCTATTCGAGATGCAGTTCAGAGTTTGCAAGAGAAGGGATTCCTTCGGTGATTGATCACACATCAATCACGCACAAAATGCATGATAGGTTGAAATCTTGTATCAATGTATGACTCCTTGTTATTTTAGTTAGCAATAATCATAATGCGTGTATGTGCGTGGATGCACACGCATGTGCGTGTTTGCATGTGCACATGCATGATGCTAGATTGTTATTATTATCATGTGAAAGGGGTTGAAAGAATGCATCATCAGTTACATGTCATGATTAAGAAATGGAGAATAGCCAACATGTGAGAACATATGCTTATGTCAGTTTTCTCCCACCATAGGAAGCGATTGACATTAGTAAAGATGTAAGATCTAATGTAATCAGTATATTTGTAACATTTTTAATAGCTCATTGCCTTATTCGTTTCTATCTCATAAGTAAGAGAGACTAACATGAATCAGTGTTGACTTCAACAATGATCATAGCTTGGATAGCAAAATATTGATTAGACTTATGCTTAGCAACTAGTTTTCATAACAATTCAAGGTTGATGTGCACAAAAGCTTTGTATGAATATATGTTATGTGTCTAGCGATGAGTATGAGCATATGTTTTAATGATGCAAGGCGTGATGAAAGTTGATCGAAAAGCATTGTATTAATGTATTATTATGTCTGCAAGGATGAATATGAGCGTATAATGATGGTGGGAGTCCATTATTGGGTTTTGATGACATGGATGCAAGACTCGATGAAACTTGAGTAGGAAATCTTTGTATAAGTGGCTTGAAATTGGACTATCCTTTGCACTAAATTGTTATGTTTGCAAGAATGAATATGAGCATATGTTTTAATGGTGGAGTCCAATTATTGGGTCTTGATGACATGTCTAAACAAGCTTGGGTGTGGTCATTGTTGGTAAGGGTTTTGCGAATAGATTGCATATGAGTGACTGCCAGCATTGTAACATATTTGTCTTTTGACAAAATCTAACCAAGCTAGTGTCTCTAATGCACACATTTTAAAATTTAATGTAAGATCAAAATCTTAGACATTCACTTTCTTAAACTTGATTATAAAATAGTTGCAAATACTATTTTGGTAGTGGGAATAAGTTTTGGGTTAAATAGGATATTAGATTTTTTCAAAGACATTGAGACATTGTTTTACACATATATACAAGGAAGTACTCATTGGGAAGGTAACGAGTGCTCACAAACCCAAGGAGAGAACCATCGAACATTATTTTCTATGCTTGGTAAGGTGTGTAATGTCGTGCCTTTATTACACGAATACATGTACGTGTACACTTTTTATAATTTACTTTTAAGTTTCATTTTGTGCTTATGGCTTATGTCCATATCTTTACTTTGGTGCCATTGTCATTTTGGTGCCTTGTAAGTTGTCTCACCCATCCAGAGAGTTTGTTGTTGTCTATTTTTGGGTCTTTTGGTTATGCTTTTCGTCCTTTAATAATCTAGCAAGCTAGTGGCTATGTGAGGACACAACGGAAGCTGGAGCTTAAGAGAGACAAGTTTTGGTGGGTGCAGAACGCCCTAATCTTCTATTTCATCCATATGTATATGTGTTTGAGTATTGTACATAACTGGGGTTAAGGTACAGTGGCCTTTAACTCCCACAACGGATGCGTCAATTTTACGAGCAAAAACCTATGAGCAGGTTTATCCGAGCGTGTTTTTCAAGAGATTTTTAAAAATGTTTTTCTTTAGGAAACATGGGTTTTACACTTTTATTTTCACTAGAACTAGATCCCTTTATCATAAAAATATACAGACTAGTTACTCATTCATTTTTACACAACATAATTTTCTTATTTAGAGACATCCCTTTGTACCCTTGTTAGTACCTTAAAAAAGTGTTGATTCCTTTAAGAAACATTCCTCATAATCACTCTCAATGTAATAATACTATGCATATATAATTACTTATTAACACATTTATATCATATGGCAATATCTTTTTAGTGTTTTTATAGCATATTTATGGACATGTTTCTAAAGAAGTTTAAATTACTATAAATAAGTATTAACTTGGGCTTATATATTACTCTCATAAAATACATGTAATATTTAATACTATATATGAAAGATTTTCCAAAATATAACTCCATAGATATGCTCAAATGGGGTGTTCCGATCAATTTGAGTGGTTGAATGACTATATTTGGACATTGGATATGAAAGTTATGTCACTTTTAAAAGTGCTGTCCAAGGTAGTTTCGCCAGCGAAACTACCTTGGGAGACTTGCTTCAAAGGGGTTTCGCTGGCGAAACTACCTGGATGGCTTGCTTCAATGAGTTTTCTTTGAAGAAACTCTTTCATGAAGATAGGTTGAGAGAGGGTTTTCAATGTCACCCCTTATTAAGTAAAAGTTGTAAGAAGGATCATAAGGGAATTTTCATAGAGAAGTCTACTCTACATGTGGGTTTCTTCAAAAGCCATCCCATTATGCTCTCACCATTTCTACAGATTCACCTAAAGATTTTTGTATAAAATAGGCATTGCTATAATACTTTGCATATTTCTAAGTGAAACTATGTTTTCTTCTGATCGATTTTTGCCATATTTATGCATAGTTGGAAGCTTTTTTTCTCCTTCGCTCGGACGCTCGGAAGATTTCGCTCAGAAAATGCTCATCCCCTCCCACAACCTCTCACTTAAAGGCCAATGTGCCTTTAAGGGAGAACAACCAATGAGCATACTATCTAATGCCCATTATGAAGACTCACATGAATCGTCAAATCCACTCAAATATGATGTGATAAGAGAACTGGATTATGAGGAAAAGCTTGTGAAACTAGAATGGTTAATGCTGAAACCTCAATGCCATGATGAATGGAAGGTGGATAGAGAGGATAATGCATTATACAATTGGAGTCATTGTGTAAAAGTTCTATCAAATTTTAAAGTGACAAAGTCTAGAAAAGTGATGATGAATGGTGAAGCCAGATGTTTATCAATCATGTGGCATACATGATCATCTCATAGGTATTACAAGATGATATTACAAGTAATATGAAATGGTAAGAGATTAACAATCAACTTGACATTATTGTTTTTTATGTATTCAAGCTGAGACATGAATTTCTATGTGTTAATAAACACTTATTAACCTATATTTTCTTATTATGAATGAATGCAGGTCTTCTGAAGTACTAAACGATGGACTCTTCTAACATTAATAAGCTCTTTGCTCTTTTTCAAAGCGTGGTTCAAAAAAATCCAGATTTACAAAAAATGATGCAAGATTGTGGTCAAAGCGATAGTGCAAAAAGCTCAGTTGGTGAGCTTGCTTCATTGGGATCAACATTAGATACCGAAGTAAGAGAACGGAGCTCTTCAATAGATGCACCATCATATGATCAAATATTTAGAGTGCCTACTCAAAAATTCTATGACAAAAGTAAGCTATATAGTAAGGCTTTTTTGAGTACGTACTTTCCCGATCAACAACAAGTCATGAATATCAACTATCGTATTATGCGAAATTGGTTCGCGAATTCACCTATAGTGAATTTGAGACACAACAAAATGGAACAACAACAAATAAAATCAACTATCGAAAAGCATTACTTCGAGATAAAGCCCTTAGTTTTTGGGGCTACAAGTTTAATTTGGATGCAAGATGACACATACGATTGGCACGTGAGATCACTCCAAGCTAAGAGAAAGTATCAGAAGAAGAAGGGTAAAAACTCATCTTCTCCAAGCCCATTGTTGGCACAAGTAAGTATCTTATAGCTATAGTAATATTATATATATATATATATGTGATTTCTTTCAATGATATGTATACTAATTGAAATTCAAAATCTTATGTAGGAAAATGATGGGACTTCCTTGGATGTCCCACTTCTTGAACAACCGTCGGAATGCCCAATTGTAGAGGTACATTTATTGCATTAAAATATCATGTTATTACTTCTGAATAGGTATGAAAATTTGATATTTTTTCTTTATAATAATTGTAATCATTATATTGAACTTTATATATCTAATTTTTTAACATAGGAAGAGGATGTCTGCGTTTGTATCCTAGAGCTGATCATAGAAAATTCTCCAAGCCTTCAGGTTTGTGACTAGTATAGGTTTCTTATTTTTTGAAGTGATGGTCCTTTTTCTTACCATTTTATCTTTCATTATACTTGATGCATATGTTTTAACTTATTTAATACTTAAATTTTAGCATATCTAATATTGAATTGTATTTTAATGCAGGATCAATATGATGATTACAACCTAGGTGTGGTCAACGAGCAAACTTTTATAGAAGAGTTATGTATAACTAGTTGATACTATCTAAAGTTCTTTATTATTTATTTCAAGGCACTAAGAGTTAGATTTTAAGTTTCCAGGTTAATGATGCTATCCCCAATACAAAGTTTATGGACCTCTTGCATAATAGGATTTCTATGGAACCTACGAATGTAAGTAATGTTATTTTTCTTTAATTATTATTTGATTCACTAATATCATATGATCTTATTATAGTGTTTTCTTGTATTTATATTAGAGGTCCTCTCAGAATTCAAAAGAGGTTAACATAGATGCATCAAGGATTAAGAGTGGTCGAGCACGCAAGGTATGCTTTGCATTTGGCTAAAGCTATAAACATTCTATCTTGTGTTAATTATATACTGGTATTTCATTATATGGCTTAACTATTATTTATCATTTCAATGTCACAGATGACTATGAAGATGCAACATATTATGAAAAAAGTAATTCATCAAATGATGTTGATTCTACTAGAGTGAAGAAATCAAGGGTATATAGTATGGAAACACCTACCTTTCTTTGTTAAGTTACAAAGATTAACTTGCACTAATCAATTAAATATTAAATTGTTTTGTTAATAGACTCTGAGCGAGATTCCAAATCTAGGCATGAGTTGTGATGGAGTATCCTCGAGCAAAGTGCAAGTATGTTTTTTATATGTTATAACAATTTTTTAGTCAAATAATTAGTTATATCAATGTAAGTAACTTCTAACTTGATGTCATTTTGCATGTTAGGTACATGAATTTAACCATGAGGATCAAGAGACAATTTTGATGAAGTACTTTGGTACTCAAAGTGTGCTTGATGCCTATAAGCTTCTCAAAGCAAATTTCAATACTTTGAGAAGAGATATATAGGGAATAATGTTAGGAAAAATATGGAGTATGATTTGAAACTTATAAGAGAAGATCTAGTATCTTGGCTTTTGGAGAAACAAAAAGTAGTTATAAAGAAGATTGGACAATAAGGATTGTCTCTAAATGGCATTCATCTAGGAGTTGAATAGCATTACTCATTTTTTTAATGATTCATTTAATTTGGATTGGAATACAAACATTTCTTTTCTTACTCATGTTTGCAGTTGTTAGTATATAGTGCAATTGAAGCAATGCATGATTTTTCTACATAGTGAATCTTACTTATTTAGTCAAAATTTATGGCTCAATATTCACATAAAAAATTTTCATTCTATGTTTTCATTATATAATGAATGTTTAAAAAAATCTCATATGGTGAATTTCCATGGTCCAGTTCTCTACATAGATGAATTTGTCTCTAAATAGTGAAACTGTATCTATATAGTAAAGTTTTCACAATTAACGACTCTCTACATAGTGATTGTTTCTCGATTGTTTTCCGCATATAGTGAATTTTTTCTCCATATAGTGAATTTTTTTCCATATAGTGGATTTCTCTCCATAAGGATTCTCTATATAGTGGATTTTTCTCATAAGGACTCTCTATATAGTGATTGTTTTCCCCATATAGTGAATTTTTCTCCATATAGGAACATTGTCTTAAGAAATTCCTATATAGAGAAATTTTTTCCGTGTATAGAGAAATATTCTCTAGGTAAACTATATAGAGACACTCTCACTTTCTCTAGTCTGGACTTTTACTAGATAAGTGTATTTCTATCCAGTAAATAATCTAGCAAATCCTTTTTTACTTGGCCAGCACTAGGACGTTTTTTCAAATTTTGAAATCCTGTGCTTCCACATGGCACGATATACACCCTTAGATTTTTTAAATTCTGAAAGCCCAAAAGCTTTGAAAGCTTTTGAAAAGCTGCGTAAAAAGCCAACTGCGTAAAAAGCCAAGGCAAAACCTTTAAATATAGGCGAAACGGACGAACGAAATCCTTGCTCACGTTGATCACTTCGTTCCCATCGGAACCGGCAGTCAACGAGCAGAAAACTGAGCAAATTAAGCCCGTCTTCGAAGGTAAACGTTCGTGATCATTGCTTTGATCTTTATCGTTCTTGTGAATTCGGAGCGTGAAGCAGCGCTTCTCATCGGGCATGGGTCTCCAAGAGTAGCTCTGATGCTCCTTCATCGTCACCTGATGCTCCCACCATAGCTTTGCACCTTTGTATGTCTCTGGAAGGCGCTCATTGTTGGCAGGACTTTAGGTGAAGCTGCTCGAGTTCGTGGGTCGACACAAATTCAATCTCCTCGCTAACAGAGGAGTCGCGCTGCTCAGATGGAGCTTGATGGCGCCGTAGAGCTCGTTGTTGGTCTTGAAGCATAATGAAGGGTTTGGAAATGAGCGGAGGTTTTTGGGGGGAGGCTGTGATGGAACGGAGGCTGTAGATTGAGTGGAGGTTTTTGAAGGGAGGCTATAGATTGAGCGGAGGTTTTTGGAGGTAGACTGTAGATTGAGCGGAGGCTGTGATGTGAACGGGTAGAGGTTCGAACGATGGCTTTTTGCAGTGGCAGGAGTCTTTGAAGCGAGTCTTTCTGCAGACGATAGAAATCCTTAGAAAGCCCTCCACATCTTTCTTGGACACTCTTTCGCCTATTCTTGGAGTTGCTGGTTCTCTTCTTGGGAAGAAGTTGCTGGTTCTCTTCTTGGAGACGTTGGTAGCTAGGGAGTTTCTTGCATCTCTCTTGCTAGGGAGTTTCTTTAAGAAGTCATTTGCGCTCTTCAAACTGAGCGGATTGGAGCTGTTGCTTCGTCGTTTTGCTAGGGAGGCGTTTGGCTATTTCTTCTACTTCATATGGTTCTTTGGCAGCAAATCTATCGTATGTGCAGCAGCTCATAGATGATTTTTTCGTGAGGTTATTGCTACTCGTGAGGCGATTTTATCAAAGCTAATTGCGTGGCCCTCTTCTTACGGTGGTTTTCAAGTCGTGGGTCTTCCAATCCTCTATGTTCCACTCAACACTGTTCCATTCAACTCTGTTCCAATCAACTCTGAGTATGTTCTTCCGCTTCTCCTATGCATCGTTTTTCCTCCCCATTGCTGGTTGTTGAGGCAGTGCTTGTGAAATTTCGATTGCGCGAATGTGAGATTACAAGGGATCTTTGGTGACTCCTTGTGTGTAGCTCGTCGCTTAGGCAAATCATAAGGCTTCAAAAAATTTCTTGATCAGCGTTTAGCCAAACCTTCTCTCGTTTCCTTTTCTCAAATCAAGATTGCATTGAGACCTTATTTGAGTTGTCCATTTGAGCTACAACTGATTTTTCTAGGGAGAAATTTATAATTCCACACAACAAACCCTTCATTATGCTTCAAGGCCACACAATTTCCATCGTACTCCGGGATGTTGATGAAGCTGTAGCTAGAGAACCAATCTAGCAGTCGCGCGGTGAGCCTTCCAAGCATCACGCGCACCTCCATCGGCAACACCGCAGTCAGCATCGTCTGCCCGAATGCTACGAAGCCCAGCAAGGAGCCCAGGTATGGCCATAGCTCCGTCACTCCCAGCCTCATCCGCGTAGCTCTCTTGCTTTTTCGCTTTCCTTCGCGAAGCTGATCGCGTTCTCTGGCTCTCTTCTCTGGGATTGCCTCAGCAGGGATCGCGCACCCTCTCTTTCTCTGTTGCCTTGTTATTTCTTTCGCGAATCGGATTGCTTCGGCGATCGCGAGTCGGAGCTGCGGGGAGGGACTGAGGCTACGTCCCGCGAATCAAAAAAAGGGACAGGAAGAAATCGATTTCCGAGACGGAAATTCTTGATGGAGGGGAGAGAAAAAGGGGAGGGAGGAGCAGGGGGGTGGCGTGAGGCAAGGGAGGGAGGTGATGGAGAATGCAGAGCTCTCAATCCTCGGGCGACGCGAGGGATCCCATGCTGTTCATGGCTGTGATGGAACGGAGGCTATAGATTGAGTGGAGGTTTTTGAAGGGAGGCTATAGATTGAGCAGAGGTTTTTGGAGGTAGACTGTAGATTGAGCGGAGGCTGTGATGTGAACAGGTAGAGGTTCGAACGATGGCTTTCTGCAGTGGCAGGAGTCTTTGAAGCGAGTCTTTCTGCGGATGATAGAAATCCTTGGAAAGCCCTCCACATCTTTCTTGGACACTCTTTCGCCTATTCTTGGAGTTGCTCGTTCTCTTCTTGGGAAGAAGTTGCTGGTTCTCTTCTTGGAGATGTTGGTAGCTAGGGAGTTTCTTGCGTCTCTCTTGCTAGGGAGTTTCTTTAAGAAGTCATTTGCGCTCTTCAAACTGAGCGGATTGGAGCTATTGCTTCGTCGTTTTGCTAGGGAGGCGTTTGGCAATTTCTTCTACTTCATATGGTTCTTTGGCAGCAAATCTATCGTATGTGCAGCAGCTCATAGATGATTTTTTTGTGAGGTTATTGCTACTCGTGAGGCGATTTTATCAAAGCTAATTGCGTGGCCCTCTTCTTACGGCGGTTTTCAAGTCGTGGGTCTTCCAATCCTCTATGTTCCACTCAACACTGTTCCATTCAACTCTGTTCCAATCAACTCTGAGTATGTTCTTTCGCTTCTCCTGTGCATCGTTTTTCCTCCCCATTGCTGGTTGTTGAGGCAGTGCTTGTGAAATTTCGATTGCGCAAATGTGAGATTACAAGGGATCTTTGGTGACTCCTTGTGTGTAGCTCGTTGCTTAGGCAAATCATAAGGCTTCAAAAAATTTCTTGATCAGCGTTTAGCCAAACCTTCTCTCGTTTCCTTTTCTCAAATCAAGATTGCATTGAGACCTTATTTGAGTTGTCCATTTGAGCTACAACTGATTTTTCTAGGGAGAAATTTATAATTCCACACAATAAACCCTTCATTATGCTTCAAGGCCACACAATTTCCATCGTACTCCGGGATGTCGATGAAGCTATAGCTGGAGAACCAATCTAGCAGTCGCACGGTGAGCCTTCCAAGCATCACGCGCACCTCCATCGGCAACACCGCAGTCAGCATCGTCTGCCCGAACGCTACGAAGCCCAGCAAGGAGCCTAGGTATGGCCATAGCTCCGTCACTCCCAGCCTCATCCGCGCAGCTCTCTTGCTTTTTCACTTTCCTTTGCGAAGCTGATCACGTTCTCTGGCTCTCTTCTCTGGGATTGCCTCAGCAGGGATCGCGCACCCTCTCTTTCTCTGTTGCCTTGTTATTTCTTTCGCGAATCGGATTGCTTCGACGATCGCTCGCCTGTTTTCCTCTCTTTCTCAGCAATTGCTCAGTTCCGCCCCTCTCCTCCCACCGATTCAGACAAAAGCCCCGCAACGAATCTCTCAATCTACACTCGATCTCCGCCACATACAATGCCGAAGCATTCGATATTACATCACTAATCTAACAGGACCTCGTCTAGGCTCTATCTCATTCATTCCACCACCCCTGCAAACTAGCCTTCTCTACCACATGAACTGCCGAAGAATTCCATCCTCCATCTCGAACGGGCTATAGCCTAAATCCCAATTTCATCTCTCCGCTTAAGCTCTCCTCCTTGGATGCCTGCTGCGCCGGTCTTAACACGGGAGAGCGTGTTCCTTCCGTTGGGGGAGGCCCCAAGGTGTGCATTCAAAAGCTCGTAAAAACTCTATCTACGACTCTCGTGCGCTGCCAGGGAGTCGGAGCTGCGGGGAGGGACTGAGGCTACGTCCCGTGAATCGAAAAAAGGGACAGGAAGAAATCGATTTCCGAGACGGAAATTCTTGATGGAGGGGAGAGAAAAAGGGGAGGGAGGAGCAGGGGTTTGGCGTGAGGCAAGGGAGGGAGGTGATGGAGAATGCAGAGCTCTCAATCCTTGGGCGACGCGAGGGATCCCATGCTGTTCATGGCGATGGGAGGTGACGAGAGACTCTCCAGGTGGAAAAACATTAGTTATTCCATCTTCCGAAGTTACTACTCTCGATGTCAGTTGTCGAATGATAATTTCTATATATTTATCAGATATTTATACTCCTTGAGATCCATAAATCTTTCAGATTTAGTCAATCAGAACCAATTGACGCTGTTCCACACTTATTCTAGCACTCAAAAATTGACTCTGAAGATTCCCAATTAGTCGTATAACACCCCTATTCCATTTTCTAGAAATATCTTCGATTTCCACTGAAACAGAAGCGATCGAATGAGATTCCAACAACTGCTCAACTTTCGGAAGACCTTGAATGATATCCCCAGATCTCAATCTGTCATATAGTAATGTTATTAAAGTATCTCCTTCTCTGATTATATCCTTGTAATCTTTATGAATAGCGATCTGATCAAAGTTTGCAAAAGTGTCAATGATAACTATTGCCAACTCATAAGATCATGGACATAGTGAATGATATAATAAGATGTTATTTATATGCACTTTTATATTTCCATAGTCGTAATTTTTTGGAATCTTGCAAAGGCAAAAATTGTAACTACAACTGCTCGAAGATGTGTGAAGATGATTACCTTGATGGTTTGAACATCTTTGATCGTTGGATTGTGTATAGCTTTTGTGCTTGAATTTATCATCTTTAGGAAATTGCAGATATGCTAACCAACATATCCAAACATGCAGAACATGAGGAATGCATATTGACTAATCATGATTGTTTTTCAGATTCCAACATTCCAGCAAAGAAATAGGCGACTTCTCGTTGAGCTGTGGACGTCACAAAGGATACTCCACGTAAGTAGAATGTACGGTCATTTCAATTCTGAAATGTTTCTGCACCGTCTATTGCTCTGGTCCGCATTAATGCGCTACACCTCCAACACTGGAGGTGACTATTCGAAACGGGGGGATGGCACGTTCCCCTATGATATATAATTTTTGGAGAGACATGTGCCGACTCTCCACCATACATTACGTATGGTTTTTTTTTTTTTACACCTCATCTTGAGCACGCACACTTCTTCGCACATTCTGTTTCCGCAAGGGAACATTACATTTGCTTGGTTCGACCAACATACTAATCATGTCTGCAACAACTCTATTTTCGAGATGTTTGCAGCCTCCAAACGAGTGTCTTCTCCTAAAGGTACGCACAACAAAATGTATTTGCTTGATTCAAGTTATTTTATCAATTCTTTCACCTTCTAAAGATAGAGGTTCAGTCCATTTTGTTTTTCTTGTTGCGTTTAGACAAAACCACGTGAGTGAAATTGTAGCAAAGTTTCAGATGGTTTTTATTATTAATCCCTGTAGGTGTTTAAACCCGAACATAAGACATCGATTCATGTCACGATGTAGAAATGACCACCGAAAACTCCTTCGAACATGACCATTCGTCAACGCTCAGAGCAGCCAGAGGTCGAGCTATTCAACTTGATATAACATCAAGAAAGATGTCCTTGAGGCCAGCTACGTCATCGTGGTTGACCATCACAGATAGATACAAGCAATGGGTTAGTAATTGCGTGGCTATTTTCTCTAGCCTTCAAATCTGCGGTGTCTGTGGCATAACCACGCTACTGTCTGTAAACCAAAGGATCGTTTCTTCGCAAGGCATAGACATCTCGAGCCATAGCGCCGCACTTGGAAACATGATACTTTTGGATGCCTACGAGAATATGGGCATGCAAGTGACTTACTGGAAATGCCAAAGCTGCACAGAGATGCCCAGCGGAGCAGATACATTGTGCGGTTGATGCCACAGTACTCTCGGCAGTTGCTTAAAACAAACCACCTCCACACGCAACTGCTAAGCATCATAGATATATCCATTTCAGTTACCACGACTGCAAATGTGATTGCTCGTGGCACACTCGATCGAAGGTCACTTTTAGACAATCCTCTGATATCTTGGCGAAACGTCCCACTAAGCTCGGCTCAAGAAATTATGACGAACGAGATGTCAGGTGTGCTCGCATACAACATCGAGAACAATCCAATATTGTGCAAGTACAATTCTTTAGCAGAGCGTGCGGACATCAAGATGGGTATGTGCATCTTGAGTCCTCAAACCATTGCAGGTATCTTGGAACTACATGATGAGACAGCTCCCTTCGAGTTAATGTCAATAGTGGAATCTCAGCCTGAGCTCCTGCTTTTGCAAAACATGGTGGACCCCGCGAACCGTCGCGCCTTTGATGCAAGGGACAAGCATGAGTTTGCCTCCATACAGCTACGGGGTACAGAAATGCTTTCAGAGAGGGTTGCTTCATTCCACGTCGATGGAGTAGCAGCAGCTGGCAGTGCATGCGTTGACATAACCATGGAGTCAGCAGTGTTCCCCTTCCTGTTCCCTTTCATACGGGGCTACTATGATGGCTGCATACAGTTCAGCAACTATGTGAAAATGAGAATATGCACCTTATTCTCTATCTACATGCTCTACAAGCCATCCTTGTTGATCATGTTCCAGTTAAAACAGGCAGTGATGATTGCCAATTCAAGCAACTCTACATGCTTGCAACGAGACATCGACCAATATAGGAAAGCCAACCCTGCCACGACCGATGAAGACGCAATGAGACACGTGCTTCGCTACAGCATGCCATCAACAATGCCGGGGTCCCCATCGTGGCATCGACGGCAACTGAAGGACCTCATAACGATGGTCGATGCTTGGGGCCTCCCAGATTTCTTTCTGACATTCACTGCAGACGAGGTCACCGATACACGGTGGCAAGAAATTAATGTGATCGAGAGCATCGCAACACATTATAATGCGCAATTCACTTGGAAGGACTGTCCTGTTGAATGCGTGGCACTTTTCCACGCACGCTTCCACATGTTCATGCGCAATCATTTGCTTTCATCCGACGGTCTGCTTGGCCGAATACAACACCATGTTGTTCATTATGAGATACAAAACAGGGGCTCCCTACACGCCCATGTCATATTGTGGGTCCACCATGATGACTGTCAGCGAATTGCAAATGAGATTGCGGCTTACGTCCCCAGGGACGAGGCCCTGGATCCTCGAAACACAAGGTTGCGAGAACTAGTTCTCAGGAAGCAGTTGCACGTATGCAGGAAAGCGTGCTACGTCGGACCGTCACACCACAGTTGCAAGCACGGCTTCCCTTTCGCAACACAGCTAGAATATGAACCCATCCTCGACCCTCTGACACAACGTTGGTTGTAAGGGACATGATCACCAAAACGTCGTCCCTTACCACCCTTCCGTGTTACTGTTGTGGGGTGCACACATGAACATATAGCGGGTGACAAACTCTTCAATCTCTCACTACCTCCTCAAGTACGCGATGAAATCTGAACCAATGGGCAAACTGAACATCCGTTCAGAAGACGCCTCGCGTTTGGGGTTGCAACATCTCGACGAAGTAAAGCTGAAACTCATCGCCGCGAGCCTCCTATCAAAACCAATCTCTCCAACAGAGGCCGTGCTAAACTGCATGCAGATACCAACAATCACAAGGAGCGAGACCGTTCACTATGTCGACTCCTCGCCACCATCTCTAAGACAACGCATCATCTCGTGAAACAACAACGTCACCCTGCACCCGGTCGACATATACTGCGGGAGACCGAGCGTCATCGAGGATAGCATGTTCTACGATTACCATAGGCAATACGTGATCCAAAAGCCCAAGGAAACGCAACGTGCAATGGTTGGTCTTGACCTCTTAGGCAACAGGATCGCAAAATGTGAGTGAGTAGTCAGATTCACTGACTACCACCCTGGACATCAACCAGAGGGATACTTCTACAACGTGCTCTTGTGAAAACTCAGCTTCAGGAATGAAACGGAGCTCATATCACCTGCCAACACAGCTGGATCCTACTTTGTCGAATGCCAAATGCGCGGCCTCATATTGAGCAACGAGGACCTCGAGATGTATGTGACCGAATACACGCAAAGGAACTTGCTAGCGACTGACCACACAGACCAGTTGATCAATATGATATTGCAAAAGGTTGCGATCATCCGAGACTGCCCGATGGAAGTGCCTAACATCGACCAGCAAACTGTCGAAGGGCCAACACACGCGAGGATGCTGGAAAAAATGGCCGAGTTTCGCACTGTTGCCAATGCCGCATTGACAGTAGAACAACAAAGAGTCTTCGAAAGCCTAGCTTCAACAAGCTCGGGGCTGCACGTTGTCTGTGGAACACCAGGTAGCGGCAAAAGCTTTTTGATACGGTACTATGTTTCGCATCTGGTAGCGCAAAACAAAACGGCAATACTCTGTGCATCAACAGGGGCGGCTGCAACGCGGCTGAGCGGGATTGCAACCACTGTACACTACCAATTCGAGATCCCTGTGCGCAGCAGTCAGTACCCACTGAACATCCATGAGACGGATGAGCGACACCTCGCAATCAAGGAAGCCAACGCGATCATCATTGTCGAGATGTCCATGCTAACAAGGATAACTTTCGATCTCGTGGTAAGACAAATCGTCAATGTGACTAATGGCACATTGCATGAGCCATTCAGACACAAAATGCTCATAATTTTTGGTGACCTGGCGCAATTACCGCCAGTCTGCAAACACCGCGAGGATCTCTGCGAGCCGTGCCACATCACGTCCTCCGCGCACTGGGCTCAAGCGAAAATGTACCACATGCAATTCTCAGTGCGACATGCACGAGACATGCCGTTCCTGGCATTCTTGCATACCATAAGACTCAGGACGCCCACAACTGACGAGATTTCCGACTGTTTGGGGCAGTGCATTGTCGACAAGGAAGGTGCATGCCACTTCATCGATGCCGAAACAACCATCATTTGCACGCACAGAGTCGATGTCGCTACCTTCAACGATGAGCTTGTGGAGAAATTCAACACTCCCGAGATGATTGTGCATGTTCAAATACACAGTAACGCCACGAGCGAACCAGCTCTCAAAGAATGGTTGGAGGACAAAAGCTTCAACGGGATAGGAAAAATTTGTGTGGGGGTGAAGGCAATGATAACGGAAAACGTCGACCTTGCAATAGGTGCCGCAAATGGAGCAATGTGCAAAATCAAGAGCATCAATGCAACTAGCAGGGGAGAAATCAACGGTATCACTGTCGTCGTGGACACAACAGCGGCCATGCTCACATTACGACGCTCGAAGCATCAGCGAAAGGCAATAAATGGAAAATGGTTCCACAAGTCCACATTTCCACTAACCCTAGCATACGCTATCACGGGACACAAATCCCAAGGCGCAACCATATCCAACATAGCGCTGCTCATATTTCGAGGAGTGTTTGCCCCTGGCCTAGCATACGTGATGTTGTCCAGAGTGACTGAGAGAACGAGGCTGCGCATACTACATTGCCCACATCCAGACATATTCAGACCAATTCCACGAGAGTTCTCACAGCCGACAACACAACCACGCACATAAAGGTATTCACTACCAGAGATTGAAAAAGGCAGAGGCAAGTCATGAATATGTTACGTCAAACATGCGTGCAAGGAAAATGGTTTTAATATCTTGTCTGTTGTCGAGAATAGGTGCAGAGAATCAGAAAGCTCGGGACATTGCAGCATAAGACATGGACACATACAAGGTAAATTCCACCAGCATGAAAGAATCTTTTTTTCTTGAAGATTTAAAAAGACAGGTCATTTGAAAAGACGGTGTAATAAGTCGTGCCTGCAAGCAGCTATTTGAGCTATACAAAAGCAACACGAAGGCAACAAAACCTCCACCAGCAAAGAGGAGGTTCTTCCTAACCACAAAGCAATTCTGGCTAGCAAACAATGCAGGAGAACGTCCGGGAGCTTACATCAACAGCTTCAACACGTATGCGGAACTACGCGACTTCATTGACAACTGCAATAGGCGTTTGCCAGCTAAAAGAGAGCCGGGAGGCTTGAGATTCGCAAATGGTACGTAATGCTTCCGAAAATTTAAAAAAACTGCAACAATTGAGAAAAAGAATTAACGAGTTACAAGAACAACAAACTCATCATGGATTGCACTTCTCCTGCAGGACTCCTCAAAGAGATCCTTGTCGAGCTTGACATTGAGTTCGATGAGACCGATAGGATGATGGAAAGTTTGGAGGGGCAGAAGCTACTAGACACGAAGATGAAAGGGATCACAGCGTATGCATGCGAGTTGCTGCATTACGGGTACAACGTATCCTTGGAGTTGCTGAGGGACACGACGCGTGATCAAGGAACGGCTATACTCGAACAATTCAAGGAACAATTTGGAGGGACGCACGACGCAACGCACCCGGTGACGACAATGGAGAAGCTTACGTATATTTTCGACAGGGACTTATACGAGGAGCGCTTCGGTATTGGAAACGATCCTTTAACGCCAACAAAGAAAAACTAGGGCAAGTAAATAAATGCATTCTATTATAACATCAAACGAAAAAAAAAGGACCGAAAACCTCGATGACTAACGTAATTGTCAATGTTTACGCAGGTGTACGACATTGAAAGACGCGAGCCTCCAGATGAAGGAGGAGCCTCCACTGAAGCGCCCGCACAAGGGAATCATGCGAGCCTCGTCGTCTACTGCATCACGTGCAAGCCCAACAACAGAAAATACATAGGGAGCAGGACGGACCTGCCGCAGAGGATCAAACAGCACAATAAAAAACCACCGGCGAAAATGAAAGAGGACTTGCAATGTTACAAGCCCTTCAAAGAAAATTTCAAAATCAAAGTTTTGGAAACAACAGACACTGTAGACAAAGCACGAACTTTAGAGCAGTACTACATAAGGAGCCACAACACAGTAGGTCCATTAGGTTACAACACGCTCGAGGGCCATCCGGCTAGAGCGCAGAAGTACTATTTCCTAAAGCGTAGGAACATAATTTGACCCAAAAAATAAACATTTGTGCCTTCGAAAAAAGGGATCCAATGAAGTTGCAAATGGTGCTGGAACTTTTGTCGTACATGCAATGCAGCTTTGGGTTTGGATTATTCCTGTCACAGTTGCATGCTTCTGTCTCAATTTGGTTTTGATTTATTATTTATACATTTCTGAAATACATCTCCCCGTCGTTCACTCGAAGTGGAATGATAATAGATTTGCTTACAGTGCAAAGAATAGGAATTTGTCTTCCTCCGAAAAAAAGAAAAACTATGTTTTACTGTCGACATGAACAACATCAAGTGCAAGCACGACTGGATTGCATGCAATTGAACATCAATCTTCTGCATCATTTCTGACAACGTGACTCAAGTGAACCTCAACAAGATAGCAAAAGAGAGAAGTATTCATCAAGAGCCCAGGTGGCCAAGCAATCTAGTTTTGGCTATATAGAGATTGGTCAAAAGTTCCTTGTGACGTTGTTGTCTTCTCAGCAAGCTTGTGCGACTAGATGCTCATGTGTTTTGAACAATCAATAGCTCGTTCTAGAGGAGCTTAAAGCTCCACAACGATAGAGGCCTCCAAAACTTTGAAACACAACCCACGTCTTTTGGCACGATTTGTGAAAGCTGCGCAGGAGGAGTGCTCCATGAACGAAGGCCACTAATAAGCCCAATAGGCAACAAAGGGATGTTGGAGATTTATCGTTGCAGTAAGTGAAGATGAGGCTATCAGATCGTTCAACAAGGTGGCTTGGAATAGGGTCTCCCACAAGTCGTACCGCTCAGGAGCTCAAAAGCTCAAACGCTTAGTTTGCGGCAAGGACTTGTTGGAAGCTTGCTTGGAACCTTGCTTGGAACAGGCCATGGTCGACAACTTAGAAACTTTGCTGCAATAGGATCTTCCTGGACGGTTGATTGGACTGGCCTGAATTGCCATCAAACATGCTTTACAACAGAGGCAGCTTCATGACGTTGGTCTTGGAGCTTGCTTTCTACCTGATCTCCTCTAGGCTCTGGCCGAGCTCTTTGGCCACGAGATAGGGAGAGCCAAATCGTACAAATCCTTCATCGTATCCAAGAGTTCCTCCGAGATCTTGTCCACTGCAGGTAGTCTATGACCTTGCACACCCCCTATGCCTTGCAAAACACTGTAAAACTAGATGAGTCCCTCTTATACGTGCTTTGCTTCCAATGTTGTCAAATGCCTTGATGCCATCGGGCTAGAATGCTTTCCGCGAGTTAAAGCGCATGATGATGATGAGCTGAGGCAGCCGAGCTTCGAGAGGGATATATTTTCCAGGAGTGGGATGCTTTGAGGGTGGTGAATCACATTGTTCGGATCCATACGGCTCTTGAGTTCTGCACAACGATAGTAGTCTGCACAGCTGCAAAGCTAGAATTTGTGCCCAGGTCAAGATCCAAGTAGCCAGCATACGCTTGCCTTGGATTCTGCGATACATAAGTAGCCATGTAGCTGTATAAACTTTTCGTCCAAGGGAGGAGGAGCTATTCTGGCGATAATCTGCATGATACTATATCACGAACAAGTTTGCAGCTATCTGCAAGTATTCTCGCCATCATCCCTCCATACCGTTCCAAAAGCAAGCTTCCCAAGCTTGGACTTGCCTCTAGGAAGTCAAAAGCTCGTGCGCATCCTACTTTCGGAATGGGATGTTGCACGTAATCAGATTTGGCTTTGAGAACATTCTTCGCCGTGTTGAATTTATCTGCCAGTGTGTTCGAGCTGCCTACACGTCCTACATTGGCCACTGCTTCTATCCAAGGCCCTTCGATGGGGTCCCTAGCCGTGAGATCAAGCTCAGAAAATATGTCGTTCATTAGTGCAAGGGTCAATTATCTTGGGTGTTAATTCTTTACTTTCGTGTTTGAAGTATGCCTAACAATTAATGATTTGCTGTAAAATGGATTCGTGAACATTGAAGTACGTTTTGTTGGGAGTTTTCTTGGCAAATGGCACATGGGATTCGCAGGTGTTGTCAAATGAATGTATATGTTCTCTTCCTTGTTGTCAAATGAATGTATATGTTCTCTTCCTTGTGATTCCTTTCTTTTAGATGGGTCATTAAAGAATGTGTTACTTCCATCTACTTTGGGATATTCCCAAAAGGGTTTGCTCAAATAGCACATGGGGTTCATGTGATAGGGTATATGTCTGAAACTATGTTTCCGTGCTTAAGTCTCCTTGAATAACTTGTAACAAGATTGCTATATCTTCCATCTGCTTTGGGGTATGCCTACAAGGGTTTGCTCAAATGGCACATGGGATTTGTAGGTGTTGCAAATGAATGTGTTTGTTCTCTTCGTAGTAGTTCTTGGCTTTTAAATCATCTATCAGAGAATGCCCTCCTCTTCATCATGGCCCATGATCGAACAAGCGCTCGGTCAATGGATGTATGACTGCACATCAATATTCTCATTGATAGACATTTGTGAAATATGTGGTGCTACATCACTACACGCGAAGCAACATAAATCTATGGTCCTAAATCTTGCCAACATTTCGGCCCACATGGCAACATTGAGCAACGTTATTCTCATTGATGCTTGTGAGGAATCGAGTATCGAGATAATATGCATGCCACGCCACAGTTGCTCACGAAATACACAACGCTCTCTGGATATGTGGTTCAACTGCTACCAGATTACATACACTGATTGTTAAAGCCGAACCATCTGCATACGCAATTGTTGAGTGTCATAGACATGTCAATTTCAGTAATGTCCACAACAAATGCAATTGCGAAAGGCATGCTCGCTGTTGTTGGACAATCCATTGATTTTGTGGACGAAACTAACAATAGATGCAACTTGTACAAGAGACGTGCTAGCAACTGAGCTCTCAGACATTCTTGCATACAACATAATAAATAACCTGACTGTACAGAAATATAGAACAATGGCTGAGCATCCAAATCTCTGGATAGGCATGTGCATCTTGCCTCCCGAAACTATTGCAAGCATTTTACAAGTACGCAAAGAGTCAATTGATGTCAATAGCATCTAATCACAGCTGGAACTATCATTACTACAAAACATGGCAAAACCAACAAACTGTCGATCTTTTCAAACCAAGGACATGCACAAATTCGGATCAATACAACTACGAGCCACAGAAATGCTATCAGAGAGAGTGGCATCGTTCCAAGTGGTTGCTCCAACATGACAATAGAGGTTGTGGTGTTTTGTTTTTTGTTTCCATTTGCACATGGTAAAGTCTTGTTCTATGAAGGGTCCATTCAATTCCATGAGTACATCAAATTGTGAATAAGCATATTGTTCTCAATCTACACATTGTACAAGCCATACATGCTAATCATGTACCAATTAAAGCAGGCAATCATGATCGCAAATAGCAGCAACATGACGTGTTTGCAGCATGACATTGATCAGTTCAAGAAGAGCAATTGAGATGTTGCTGATCAAGACGTGATCAAGCATGTGTTACGGTACAGCATGCCATCAACGATGCCCGGAACACCATCATGGCATCGAAGACAATTAAAGGATCTAATAGCAATGGTTGACGCTTGGGATCTTCTAGACTTCTTCTTAACATTTACTGTAGATGAGGTATTAGATACTTGATGGCAAGACATCACCACTATAGAAGCATCGTGAAAAAGTACAACACACAGTTCTCTTGAAAAGATTGCTCGGTCGAATGCGCAATCCTTTTTCATACGTGATTCCATTTATTCATGCGCAAATACATACGTATCAAGCACCACATTGTTCGATACGAAATACAAATCAGGGGATCCTTGCATGCACATCTCATACTATGGGTTCATCAAGATGATTGTGCATGAATAACAAATGAGATTGCTACGTACATTCCCAAACCAAATGATGCATAGCCTCATATTACAACACTGCGTAATCTAGCACTATCAAAACAGCTACATATTTGCCAAAGAAGCCGCTACACAAGACTACGACACCAATACTCATGCAAGTATGGATTTTCATTTGACATATAGCTGATTCCTGAACCGGTCCTAGATCCGTAAACACAAAAATGGCTTTACTTTTGTCCTACGTGCAAGCATCGAAACATCGTTCCTTACCATCCAGTATTATTGCTCATGTGGGGAGCCCACATGAACATACAATGCGTGACGAACTCTACAATATCACACTACCTTCTCAAATATGCAATGAAGGTAGAGCCCATGGGAAAGTTAAACATTCGACAGAGGATGTAGCACAATTAGGGTTGCATAATCTCAACACTTTTATATTGAAACTCATAGTAGCAACCCTCTTATCAAAACCAGTGTCACTAGTAGAGGCTGCACTCGATTGCTTGCAGATCCTAATGATCACAAGGAGCGAGTCCGTTCAATATGTCAACTCTTCTCCTCCTGCAATGCATCAACGAATGATCTCAAGAAACAATGACGTTGGACATCATGCATCCGATGGACCTCTATTGTGGAAGGTTGATGTGGTGAAGAACAATAGGGTCATCAGATTCACAGAATACCACCCTGGTCATTAGCCGGAAGGGTTCTTCTACAAAGTGCTTCTGCAAAAACCGAGCTTGCAAAATAAGGTCGACCTCATATTGGAAAACAACACTACAAAATCGTACTTTGTGGAATGCCAAATACGTGGCCTCATGTTGAATAACAAGGACCTCGAAATGTATGTCACAGAGTACACACAATGAAACGTGCTTACAATCAATCATACAGACCAACTCATCAATATGATTTTACATAAAGTCACATTCATCCGAGACAATCCGCTAAAGACACCAGCTGTTGACCAACCACCTTCTGAGAGTCAAACAAGAATGAAGATGCTACAAATCTTGCACAAGTTCAAGATGATCGCTAACGCCACACTTACAGTCGAGCAACATTCAACCTTTAGAAAACTTGTAGCATCAGAAACAGGATTGCACATCATCAATGGAACTCCAAGAAGCAGAAAGAATTTTCTGATAAAGTACTACGTCTCGCACCTGATCTCACAAAACAAAACAGTCCTATTGACTGCGTCCACTGGAGCAGCAACAGTACGATTAAGTAGGATCGCTACAACAGTGCACGACCAATTCAAAATTCCCATCCGTAGTAATCAATATCCATTATCCATCCACATTAGGAAAAAAGGGAGCTCATTTTGGGGCCTTTTACGGTTTGGAAAAATAAGCTCTCAACCAATCAATAGAAGGCCAACGTAACGTTGAAAATTCACGAAAATAAGAGAAAATAGAAAAAAGAAACAATACTTTATGTAAGTACAAGCGTGCTACATTAATGAGGAGATTGGTTTTTTATTCTCAGAAGATCTTTGGACAAGAAGATAGAATCTAAACTGACATTTTATCTGACAAGATCCTTCCCGCTTCCACCTTCCTTTGAATTTTCAAATGTTGTGCCGCCTTTCGTGCGAAAGGTCTACCATTCTACACCATTGCCTCATTGTGCAACAGCCTTTCTTTTCCAAAACTGCTCCCTTGATCCTGTTTGGCGTAGAGTAAGATGTTTCTCGTCAACTGTCTGTTTGCCCACTTTCTCTTTCTTGAAACTTTAAATTGTTATCTTAGTTACATTACTTTGCTATTGTTACAAATTCAGAAAATCTCCATGGTGAACCAAAGCCACGGCCGTTCTTGTGGAAGACGCTCTGTGGATGATAATGCTACGAAGGCAGAATTATACCAAACATCCTTACCCTGTCGACCTGCTTCTTCTATTTCGTCGGTAGAGAATTCAAGTACAGTCAAAACGGAAGGAACTTGGGAAAGGTTTAGTGTTTCGAAAGGAGCATGGGTGCTCATGCAACCTAGCAAAAGAAAAAGACCCCAGACAAAAAACATTTTCTTGGCATCGTGGAAGGGAAGAGTACGAGATTATAAAATCACCAAAGGGAAGACATCCGTGAAAGAAGTTTTGATTCAGCACGTGTACATGCATAAAGAACTTGTCTTGCGAGACTATCCAAAAAATCTTCCGCAACACAGGCCTAATTGTATATTTTTCTATTGTGGTTTTTTTCTTCATGAGGTGTATGGATTTTTAAGATGAAGCTTTCTCTCTTAGCTTATTGACATTCTTGTGTTGTTTTATTTCAGATTTATATCCTTCATCGTATGAGACATGGCAAAACATCGATTGTATTCTGAGATTTATAGATGTTCTGCATGGATCGATAGGAGAACAACAATACCAAGGTCGATGTGCAACAGAGCTAGCTCAATCGGGTATATTTTTTACTGATCATTTTTATCAGTTGCTGGACAAAGCTAACACACATGGTGTATTAATAAAACAAGACCTTCCGGCGTGGAATTCGGTGGATTGGCCTCACCCACATTCTAGTGTTACAGAGGCATATAGGGCGAAGCTTTTTACAGAAGTACAGAAAGCTCTGAGGCCCAATATTGCCACTAGGATAGTAAAAATTTCTTTGTGCATGCCTCTCACAGTTTTTGTAGACTTGTTTAATACCTTTCCAGTAAAGGTTTCAAAAACAATGTTCACAGTTAAAGCAACAAATTCGGCATGCATGCCACAATTTTTGGATAAAGGTTGGGATAAGAAGACATGTAGTTCAGTGTTTTGTGAGGTGGTCCAAACTTCTATGCAACTGAAGTACATGGTTGCATCACAAAATTTTATTTTCTCTTTTTATTACAAGCGCAGTCGAATGCTAGGCACAAAGCTTGTCCCAATGGATCAAGATGAAGAGTCTTTTGGTGCAGAAAATAAACTTATTGATATTGATGTTGTTGAGAATGGTGATGTGCTAGCCAATATCTCATTAAGAGAATGTTGCTCCCTAGCTCAATTGCGCAGTGACATTCTGTTTGAGACTGAAGGTTCTATCTCAAACAACTTTTTATTTATCTACAACAACAGAAAGGTACACCATCTGATTTATCTAGTCTCATTAAGCATTGCTATTAGTTTAATTTACCACTCTAATTCATATTGCTTTTTTGCAGTTACTCAGAAGAAGAGAGAGCTCAGTTAAATGCAAAGACATAGAAAATTTTAAAATTGAGATAACACAGACTCCATAAAGAAAGGTTTTGTATTCAATCAAGTAAGATTTTGTACAGAACTGTTTAGCTGAATCTGTAGAACATATTTCTGACATCCATTTTCTATTTATGTACAGTTTCATCCAGAGGCCGCTCTACATTTTCTGGAGGATCTTCTCTCTGCTGCTCCATCCTGTCCGTGCTCCATCCTGTCTCCTCCACTGCCCCAGAAGCCTCTCTTTGCTGCTTCTCCACCTTCTCCTCAACATCAGCAGCAGGTCTTTGCTCCTGTGTCTGCTCCTCCTCAGCACTCTGTGATTGCTCCTGTGGCTTCTGGTCCTCAGCATTAGGTGCTTCATCTGTGGGATCAAGGTGTATGACACCTTCTTGTACTTTAGAGCTTTCACCCAGCTCCACAGTAGCTGGTACAATAGGTTTGGGGGAGGCATAGCTCAAAAACCTCCAAATTGTATGAGCTCTAAAATTATGTACATAGTTGGGGCTGAAGCTATCCTCTTTCATCTGCAATGGCAGAGGATAATTTAGAACACTTTGTATCATTATGAATTATCTTCAAGCTAAATGAAAAGTATTTTTCCTTACCAGGTCTGGCTGTTCCTTCTCAAAGTAGCTTGAAAGTATATATTTTGCATTGATCAGCACCCTCCATCCACAGCTACTTGAATCATTTTGTTGTGGTGTCTGCACAGTTAGAAAAAAATGTTAGAAACTGTGAGCATCAGCACAAAACAAAATTATTCAATAAGTTCAAAGACATAGCATTTAGTAGACTTTTTACCTCTAGACTTATTGGCTCTATTGAATCCAAAAGAGAGACATTTGGAGGACAGTGATCCAATGCATCTAATAGCCTTCTAATACAACTGCAATATGTATAATTTAGTTAGTATGGTATCAAAATAATGAAGTTTTAAGTTCAAAAAGCAAACACAGCACTTACAATTTCAGCTCTCTGTGTGTGTTTTTTAGAGAGTTGAATAGAAAGCATTGCTTCTGCTGGATGTCAATAGACACAAAACTCCAGTGGTCACTGCATAAGGAAAAAAGCATAAGAAAATGAAAGGCTACAAGAGTTCCCAATATTAAAGAAGAATCTTAAAAGAAGTAGTCACCCACATACCTGCTATGGTATGGAAGTAGCAAAATATCAATTATTTCAAAATTGTAGTGTTTGAACCAGCTGGAAATACTCATGGGAGTCTCCTTTGCATCTCTTAATCTAGAAGAAATGGCTGGATCAACAATATGGACTGTATGCTGTATAGAGGGGTGAAGCCAGCTTCTCATCATGCTGCATAGGATCAGAAAATAATTAGGGTAGGTTATAAAGGAGTTACAAGGAGGATTGATTTGCAAAAAATGTAAAATTTATAGACACTTGCTAGAGCATTGCAAGAATGATAGTATCTGAGCAATACTCATTCTTATTAGCCAATGCTGCTAAGCATTGTTTTGTCAAATCAAAATCATTGACTGAAACTTCATCCTCAATATGTACAACTACATCAGGGCCCAGCTCCTTCAACCTTCTATGTATGTGTAGCTCCTTCTTTCCAGTCTCCACATCTATAACAGATTTTGTTTCTTTTATTTGCTGCTTCAGTGAGTCCTCATAAGCAGCCTTCCCTCTGGTGTTCTTTGAGTGTGTTACCTCAACAACCTTTACCTCATCAACCTTCAACTTCCTTGTAGGTGGAATTAGCAATATATCTCTCATTTTGATGTCCTGCCATTCCACAGGATGAACCAGCTTGTCATACCTCCATCTCACTCTGGACAAAGTGTTGAAGTCTTTGGCCATCAAAGTCACCCTGTGAGCATGGGCTGCTACAAGCATTGCATCCTCAAAATATTTCTCCAGGTAATCCTCTGCCATTTCCTGTAAGGAAAGAATGGCAGTTTTATTCCACCTAAACCCAAGGTTCCAACTGTCACAAATTTCTCTCACCAGTCTTTGAAAGGGTGCTTTGGGTATTGCAAAGCCTATAGCTTTCTGTTGCCTCCTTATCTCCCTTAGCACACCTGCACCCTTATTCAATCTTTTGGCCTTTTGCTTGAGCAAGCTCATTGGCTTACCCTTCCTGCCATGTGCAGCTCTTCCCTTTGGAGGCACACTAAACTTCTTGGTACCTGCCCTAGCTGCTGTTGCTGCAAGACCTGGTCCTTTGCCAACTTTCCTTGCAGTTGACTTGGTTCTTGCCATCACTCTGAAAAACTGCATACAAAGGATTGGAAAGAGATCACAGACATGGAGAACATGTTCTAACAAAGAAAAGGCAATCACAGGGGTGGAAGAAGCCAAATAGAGAAATTTGCAATAAAATGCGATATGAGCAGTTTGGAATTTCAAACAGGTCCACATCGCATTTTGCTGCAAATTTTTGAAATGACATGCTGGTGCACTCCAACAGTGATTTCTATGTTTCTCCAACCAAATACAGTATGAATGGAGTTTATGCAAGAAGATTACAGCTATGGAAGTCACAAAACCAGAACATGTTCTAACAAAGAAAAGGCAATCACAGGGGTGGAAGAAGCCAAATAGAGAAATTTGCAATAAAATGCGATATGAACAGTTGGGAATTTCAAACAGGTCCACATCGCATTTTGCTGCAAATTTTTGAAATGACATGCTGGTGCACTCCTACAGTGATTTCTTTGTCTCTCCAACCAAATACAGTATGAATGGAGTTTATGCAAGAAGATTACAGCTATGGAAGTCACAAAACCAGAACATGTTCTCACAAAGAAAAGGCAATCACAGGGGTGGAAGAAGCCAAATAGAGAAATTTGCAATAAAATGCGATATGAGCAGTTTGGAATTTCAAACAGGTCCACATCGCATTTTGCTGCAAATTTTTGAAATGACATGCTGGTGCACTCCTACAGTGATTTCTATGTTTCTCCAACCAAATACAGTATGAATGGAGTTTATGCAAGAAGATTGTAAAAGAAAGAGGGAGAGAGATAGGAGACTCAAGTTCAGCTTTCTTCACAACACACAAAAGAGAGAGGACACAAGGTTGGAGGGTGAAGCCTTTCTTCACTTTTGCACACAACAACAATACAATAGAGGAGGGAAATACCCTATATGTCAAACCTAGAATACGTGGTTCATATGTGAACCCAAACCAAAAACATACGTGGTAGTCTAATATGCCTGAGGTAAAAGCTGCTATGTTTGCGCATGGGAGAGGTGTCATTGCAGATATTGAGATATGGCACAAGCGCATTGGGCATGTGAATATACAAAGGCTGAAATCTATGCAAACGAAAAACATTGTTGCAGGTTTGCCTAAATTCAGAGTTGAGGGAATGCAAAAGGTATGTGAAGCATGCCAAATGGGTAAGCAGGCCAGACATGCATTTCCCAAAAATGCTAAGGTGAGCAGAAGACCTTTGGAAGTGATCCATTCAGATGTTTGGACAACCAAAGCTGCTTCTATTGGTGGATGCCATTATTATGTGACGTTTATTGATGACTACACTAGGAAGGTGTGGATTTATTTTATGAAGCACAAAAGTGAAGTGTTCAGCCATTTCAAGGCTTTTAAGGCCATGGTTGAAAAAGAGAAAGGTGTGCATATTAAAGTGCTAAGATCTGATGGAGGGGGAGAGTACTTTTTAGAAGAATTTTGTGAATATCTGAAAGAACAGGGAATTCAAAGGAAGTACTCATGCAGGTCTACCCCTCAGCAGAATGGGGTTGCAGAAAGGAAGAACAGGCATATTGTAGAAGTAGGACGGGCGATCCTAAATGAGAAAAACATGCCTGATTATTTTTGGGCTGAAGCAGTAGCAACTGCTGTTTATATTATGAACAGAACCCCCACTGCAGCTGTCCATGGCATGACACCTGAAGAAATGTATACAGGCCAAAAACCAGATATTTCTCACTTGAAGGTATTTGGTTGCATAGCTTATGTTCATGTTCCTGATGAGAAGAGAACAAAAGCTGGATCCAAAGGCAGAAAAATGCATCTTTATTGGGTATGCTCTGCACCAGAAAGGGTATCGCTGTTATAACCCTTCCACCCGCAAAATGCAAGTGAGCAGAGATGTTGTTTTTGATGAAATGAGCAGCTGGTATGCACCAACTGTTATGGTAGGAGATGCAGATGCAGGAAATGGGAATGCTGCAATAAATGCAGAGCAGCAATCTCAAGCCTTGAGTGGACCCAGAGAGTCCTCTACTAGTGGATCTAATGCATGGACAGGGAGATTGAGATCTAGTGAATCGTCACATGGCAGTCCTGATAGTGTTGTGCAGGTATCACATAAGGGAAAAGAAAAAGTGGACCATGCTCCAGTGTTTGATGTGTCTGCTGGTAGCTCTCATGTTGATGGAGAGTCAAGCGGCTCTGAAATGAGCCTTGATGAGGAACTTGGGATTCCTTCTGTTGTTACACCTGGTGCAAGGAAAAGCAGGCATGATTTAAAGACTCCTGCAACTGATCCAGTTGTACGGAGGTCCACTCGTATTAAGTATCCAGTTGACAGGCTGAGATATGATGGGTATACAGCACATCACTATGCTTATATGGTCAAGGTTCTAGAGGAGCCAGAGCCCACATGTTTTGAGGATGCAGCAGGGCATAAAAATTGGGAAGCAGCTATGGATGAAGAGATGGCTGCCTTGGATGCAAACCACACTTGGGATTTGATGCCTTTGCCTCATGATAAGAAGGCTATTGGCTGCAAGTGGGTTTACAAAGTAAAGCACAATGTTGATGGGTCTGTTAGCAGGTACAAGGCAAGATTGGTTGCCAAAGGTTTTGCACAGACATATGGAATTGACTATGAGGAAACTTTCAGCCTAGTTGCAAGGATGGCAACCGTGAGAGCAGTAATTGCTATGGCTACTGCAAAGGGATGGTCTTTGCATCAGATGGATGTGAAAAATGCCTTCTTGCATGGTGATTTGTAGGAAGAGGTTTATATGATGCAGCCGGAAGGTTATGAGGATAATTCACATCCCGATTTTGTATGCAGGTTGCGCAAAGCCTTGTATGGCTTAAAACAGGCGCCGAGGGCATGGTCAGACAAGATAGGGCAATATCTTGTCACTATTGGATTTCAGATTTCCAATTCAGATTTTTCACTTTATGTGAAAAGGACAAACAGAGGGATTGTGCTTATAGTCATCTATGTTGATGACTTGATTATTACAGGTGATAGTGATGCAGACATTAATGAAGTGAAGCTGCTGTTGAAGCAGAAATTTGAGATGAAGGATTTGGGAGAGCTGCGTTACTTCTTGGGCATTGAGGTTATTAGATCCCCGAGTGGGATATGGCTGTTGCAAAGGCAATACGGTTTGGACATGCTGTCCAAATATGGGATGACAGGCTGTAAGCCTATCTCTGTTCCATTGGAGCAGAATGTGAAGCTCAATGTAGAGACAGGTGAGCTTCTTGAAGATATTACTATGTACAGGCGCATAGTAGGTAGCTTGATTTACATGACTATAACCAGACCAGATTTGAGCTATGCTGTGGGGCTGGTGAGTCAGTTTATGCAGGCACCGAGGAAGCCACATTTGGATGCGGCTAGGCGCATACTGCGGTATGTGAAGTCCACATTGCATTATGGACTGTTTTATGAAGCTGGGTGTGCATTACAGGTACATGGATACACAGATGCTGACTGGGCTGGTAGTGTCTCAGACAGGAGATCTACTAGTGGTTTTATGTTTTCCCTTGGGAGTGGTGCCATCAGTTGGAGCAGCAAGAAGCAGCCAACAGTTGCTTTGTCGAGCACAGAGGCTGAGTACAGGGGTGCAGCAATGGCTGCATGTGAGGTAGCTTGGTTACGGAAGCTACTTGCAGATATGGGACAGTCAATTCATGCAGCAGTTGTCATTCATTGTGACAACATTAGCAGCATCATGCTTGCTAATAACCCAGTTTATCATGCTAGAACGAAGCACATTGAGGTGCATTATCACTTTGTGAGAGAGAAGGTTCTAGCTGGTGAGATTGATCTTGTCTATGTCAGCACTGAGGAGCAGGTGGCTGATATTTTTACGAAGGCATTGGGTACCGAGAAGCTTCGCAGATTAAGGAGCTTGCTTGGTGTACGTGAGATGGATTTGAGCTTGAGGGGGAGTGTTGAGATATCAAGCTCTACCCCCGATACATCTCCTGGATGACTATCATTTATGTCACCGCCTATGTTAGTTGTACTCGTGGTGATGCTTTATCGTGTAATTGAAAGATCGAAGCTATGAATCCTCGAGCTTCTAGATCCGGACTTCTTCACCTCGATCCCGCTAGACATTCTACAACAACCATCTTCATGACAAAGTAGACGTTCACACTTGCATTGCAAAACATATACAACCACTTGTATGCTTCCCTTGAACATAATCTTCTCATTCTTGTTCTTTTCTTCTACAGGATTCAGTTGCCGGTAAATCAAAAGGTGTCAACATTTAAAACAAATGGATACAAACAAGGTACAAATTTCCACATGCCACCCAAAAAAGAAAAGAAAATTTTATCTTTAACTTCGCTCCAGTACTTACATTTACACTATGTTGCAGTTGTTCGAGATGTTCAAAAAGAACGCAAAAACAAGCACGCCTGTTGTCGCGGCTAGGAGAACACAGTACTTGACAACAAACCAAATGCATTTGGCCAATGTTACAGGCGAACTCCCAACCATGTACATCAATGGATACAACAATTATAGGGAGCTTCGTGAGTATATGGACAATTGCAATGACCAACAGGTAGCGAGACAAGAATCAAAAGACAATAGATATGCAAACGGTATGTTGCAATTTCCATTTCAAGCATTGATTACTTAAAATCATTACAACAAATCTAAGTACCCACCATAGAAACAAACACCACACAATCGGTTTGAACACGACCTGTGATTGTAATAGGGCTTTTGAAAGAAATACTTTATGAGCTCGACATTGACTTTGACGAGTCAAAGGCACCGCTCAATAGCAGTGAGGCTCAAAAACTACTGGATTCAAAATCAAAGGGGATATATGTATATGCTTGTGAGCTACTGCGATTTGGATACAATGTGTCTTTGGATTTGTTGATGAACAGAACAAGGCATCAAGGCAATGTCGTCTTAGAATAGTTCATGAAACAGTAGGGGCATACACACAATGCCACAAACTTGCCTATCACAATCGAGAAGGTCACTTACTTTTTCAATAAGATAATTTATGACCAGAGATTCGGTGTAGATACAGATCCATACAGACCTTTCAAAACAAACCATGGCAAGTAAATGAAAAATGTCACCTTTTCCATGCAGTACTTATGTACTTACATACCACCTTACTCATGCATGCTTCTCCTATTTTTTGGGCAGACCAAATGAACTTGGAGAACAACACTGACAACAAAGAAGAGCCGGCAATGAAGCGCCAATGCAAACAAATGAACAGAAGCACATAGTTTATAGCATCACGTGGATTTCGATTGGTAGACAGTATATAGGACACACAAAATACCTCTCTAGGAGGATCGCCCAACATGAGCGATTTCGCTACTCATCAACTGTTCTATGAGAATTTTGAAGTGAAAATTTTGAAAAATTTCTGATAATGTAGACAAAGCTCGCACATTGGAACAATATTACATTAATAAAAATGGTGCCAATGAACCATTAGGATACAATACTCTCGATGGCCATCCTGCACAGTCTCGAGAGTATTATTTTTTGAAAGAAGAAAAGTACTCTAAATAAAACGGTTTACCTTTTTTGGAAACTGTCGCATCGTAATTCTACATTGCTCGAGCTCGGATTTGATATAGGCACACCATTCCCTATAATGGAACCATTATTTTTGGAATTTTGTTGGGATAAGATTTTTTCTCACGTAGCATTCAATCTTGTACCCCTTCTCATGGGGGAGATTGGTTGGACAGCAGCAGATGGATCTTTACTTCAGCCCATCTCGAATGTCCCCCTTCCCCTCTCATGGCTACTATTCTGAAACCTTGGGGCTGCTTCAGAAACACACTTCACAGAGTTCCACCCACGTCTCGTGAAGAAATTCACAGGCAGCCAATCATATGCTTACGAGAGAGAGAGAGAGGGATCTGGGAAAGGTAACTTCCCATCCCACGCCTATTTCCATAGGCAGAGTACCATGTCTATAATCATCTAATTATGTCGGGAGGGGGCAAGATAATTGGATGTTTACTTTGTCTCGAGGTCTAGCGCACTTATAGAATGTTGTCAGAATAATGCTATGTGAAAGTATTGTTTTGATGCAAGATGTATTGACAAATAAATTTGAACAAGACAAGAAACTTACTAAGGAAAAAATCTCGATGCAAGACTAATTGATAAATAACTTTGGATGTAAGATAGGGAGCTTATTGAGCGACAAAATGAATATGAATACTTTGCACATTAATGAACCGTTTATAGTTGTATATAGAGAAGAACATGGCTCTAGAGAAACGAGGGTGAAACCTTGCAAAGGCATGTAATTATGTTACACTCGTAAGTGCCACGAAGTGGAGATGTAACATCTGCCACAAAGAGTGCCACAAAGAGTACACAGGTTCAAGTACTAGAATGCATAAACACTTCCTAGGCAGTCCTCAAAGACAGATCGAGAAGTACAGAGGGGAGGGAGTGGAATGAGTGGTAGCCATTTTTGGAGGTCAAACACTACAAGACATGGGCTGCTTTCTGACACCAATACCGATGCTAAATATGGAGAATTTTTTTTTAAAAACAAGTGAAAAGTGTCGGAAAGTTCGTCGACGGTGGACATCGCAAAGAAATAGTCGGTGTCACCATTTGTAAAATATGCCCGATAGTGTTGGTATGGGTGCTGGTATATATCGACATTTTTATATAAGCTTAAAAAATTTGTGGGGCAAGATGGGGCTTATCGTGTCCCACATAATTTCTTTTTCTGTCAAAATCATGATTAAATATTACAAACACGGAGGTGTACATTACAATTTTACAAACACAGAGGTGAACTCATCTCTGATTGCATAGCATACTCCCACTTGTGCTGATTCTTACACATCATATCCTCTCTATAGCAAGAAGGCTCCTCACAATCAATAAGCATCACATAGTCTACCCTTGGAACAAATCTCTCAGGCGGTCTAGACACTCTAGATGTTCTTCTCAAGGGCATTTCAGCTTGCTGTCCCGCCTGCATATCAGCCACATTTGGCTCATCATTGCCACTAATAGATGATCCATCATCTACCCTTGATTATGTACCTGTGGGAGTATCTGGTGGCACCATTTCTTGCACATTCGGTGCATGGACAGCTTGCTGTCTATCAACATATGCAGGTGGATTCACATCCTGGAAAGTGATTCTTCACATTTCCACATCCCTCATGGGTGTCTTATGCATCTTCTTCTCATTGAAGACCACATCATGGCTTCATATGATTTTCTTTGCTTCTGGATCCTAGAGACAATAGCCCATCTCTCCACTTTTACCATAACCCAGAAAGATGCATTTCCTAGACTTAGGATCTAGCTTCCTCCGAAGCTCTTTTGGCACATGTGCATATGCCTCACACCCAAATATATGCAAATGAGAGTAAGAGGGCTTCTTGCCACTCCATGCCTCTTCAAGAATACCACCATCCAAACTCCTACTAGGTGATCTATTGATCACATGCACTGCAGTCTTCATTGCCTCAGCCCAAAAACCACTAGAAAGACTTGCATTGGAAAGCATACATTGCAACCTTTCTTGAATGGTGCGGTTCATTTGTTCTACAATTGGATTTTGCTCTAGAGTACGAGGGGATGTGAGCTCCCTCTTAATCCCATGTGTATCACAGAAATGCTGAAAGTCATGAGAGATATACTCTCCACCATTATCAGTTCGTAGGCATTTAAGCATTCTACTTGATTGATTTTCAGCCAAAGCCAACCATTTTTGAAATGCCTGGAACACATTGCTCTTTTCAGCTATAGCATAAGCCCGCACTTTCCTAGTTGCATCATCAATGAATGTCACATAGTATTCAGTCTTGCCTAATGACAGTTGCCTAATGACAGTGTAGGCATGGGACCACATACGTCTAAATGCACCAAATCAAGCCTTTCAAGCTCTTTATTTCCCCTTATTTTATAGGTTGATTTAGTCTGCTTCCCATAGAGACAAGTGCTCACAAAATTCAAAATCAAAAAAACTCAAATGTGGTACATAACCCAAACGGCATAAGAGTTTCATTCCATTCTAGCTCATGTGCCCCAACCTGCAATGCCACAAAGAAGTACTTGGCTTCTCGGTTATTGCAACAACATGATCAGACACCCCTGATACATGTAAGGGATACAAAGTCCCATACTTGGCACCCTTGGCCAAAACCATAGAGCCCTTCTAAATTTTCCAACTCTGAAAGCCAAAAGTGGTCTAAAAACCAGCATCATCTAGCTGACCCACTGAAATAAGACTCTTGGTCAACTTAGGCACATGTCTCACATTTTTCAAAACAAATGCATACCCATTTGCAAAAGAAAACTTTATGTCACCTGGTCCCACTATGTCACATGCATAGTTATTTCCAAGATGCACACAACCTATCTTTCCATTGTCATAAGTGGAGAACTATTCCCTATGGGGAGTAACATGGAATGAAGCACCAGAATCCAAAATCCAATCCTGGGAATATGCATCATCTTAAGTCATGAGCAAGTTTGCAGGTAGACTAGATATGAAGAGAATGTCATTGTCACTATCATCAATGATTGTATTAATCTCCTCAATCTTCATTTTTCCTTTGTCCTCCCTTGGACTCTCTTCCTTCTTATTTGCACCCCAATTTGCATTCTTTTTCTTATCCTTTTGCTCTCTTTTTAGCTTGTAGCAATCCTTTTTCACATGGCCCTTCTTGCCCCACAATGGTAACACTCAATGTTCTGTGCCCTGGATTTGCTATGAGACTTTCCTCTTTCTTGGGACTTCCCCCTTGCACATTTAAGGCTGCATCTTGCTTGTTGCCATCCATCTAATCTCCTCGGCCAATAAGCTACCCCCACAACATCATTAAACTTCAGTACTCCACTAGGTGTAGAGTTACTGACAGATGTACGGAAGGTATGGCATGAGGATGGCAATGAACATAAGAGAGATATTGCCTTAGTCTCCGCATCAAATTTCTTCTTCTGAGCCTGAAGCTAGCTGAAAATAATATTGAATTAATTCAAGTGAGAAGCAATGGAGACCCATTCCTTCATTTGCAGCTCAAACAACCTCTTCATGAGGTAAACTTTATTAGAGGCAGTTTCCTTCTCACAAGTGGCACGCAATTTCTTCCACAAATCTTCCGTAGTTTGCTCATTTACTACTGTGAAATAAATTGCAAGATGAAGTCTAATAGTAGACTTTGCCAATGCATCCAACTCTTTCCAATCATTCTTAGACATAAGTGTATACTGCTCATGTTGTCACAATAAATGACAACTGGCCCGATGCATATCATAAAGTAGCTTATGCAACCAAGCTACCTCACATGCAGCCATTGCTGCACCCTTGTACTCAGCCTCTGTGCTCGACAAGGCAACTGTAGGCTGTTTCTTGCTGCTCCAAGTGACTGCAGCACTCCCAAACGAGAACACATATCCACTAGTAGATCGTCTATAAAAAATACTACCAACCCAATCAGCATTAGTGTATCGATGCAACTGTATCTGAACCCTAGTCTCATAAAATAGTCCATACTACAATGTGGACTTCACATACTTGAGTATGCATCTAGCCGCATATCCAAATGCAGTTTCCTTGGAGCCTGCATAAACTGACTTACCAATCCAATAGCATCGCTCAAATTTGGCCTGGTAATAGTCATATAAATTAAACTTCCTACTATGCGTTGTACATAGTAGGGTCTTCCAGAAGCTCACCTGCATCTATGCTCAGCTTCACATTTGCTCCAAAGGAACTGAAATAGGCTTATAGCTTGTCATCCCATATTTGGATAGCATGTCCAATCCATATTGCCTCTACAAGAGCTGTATCCCACTTGGTGATCTAATCACCTCAATGCCCAAGAAATAATGCAACTCTCCCAAATCCTTCATCTCAAACTTCTGCTTCAATAGCATTTTCACATGAAGAATATCTTCATCACTATCACCTGTGATGATCAAATCATCAACATAAATGACAAGTAGCATAATACCTTTCTCTGTTTTTCTCACATAAAGTGAGGAATCTGCCTTGGAAATCTGAAAGCCAATAGTGAAAACTTACTGTCCTATCTTGTCAAACCATGCTCTAGGTGCTTGCTTCAAGCGATACAAGGCTTTCTTCAACCTGCAAACAAACTCAGGATAAACAGCATGAACATAACTTGGTGGCTGCTCCATAAAGACCTCTTCTTGCAAATTACCATGCAAGAAGGCATTCTTTACATCCATCTGATATAAAGACCATCCCTTTGATGCAACCATAGCAATGACTGCTCTTACGGTTGCCATCCTTGCAACCGGAGTGAATGTTTCTTCATAATCAATGCCATATGTCTGTGCATACCCCTTGACAACTAATCTTGCCTTGTATCTGTTCATAGAACCATTTGCATTGTGCTTCACCTTATAAACCCACTTATAGCCAATTGCATTCTTGTCTTTAGGCAAAGGCACCAATTCCCATGTAGCATTTACTTCCAAGGCATCCATGGCTTTCTCCCATTTTTCTTTTCCCATGGCTTGCTCAAAAGAAGTGGGTTCTGGTTCCTGTATCACTTTGACCATATAAGCATAGTGAATGGTTGTAAATCCATCATATTTCAGCCTATCCATAGGATACCTAGCTCTGGTAGACCTACACAAAATAGGCTCACTTCCAGGTGCTCTTAAAACATCCCTAGTCTTCCTTACTCCAGGTGTAACAACAGAAGGAATACCCAACTCATCATCAATGCTCTATTCTGAGCCATTGGATTCACCATCCACATAAGAGTGACCTGCATTCACATCAAACATGGGCTGATCTACCTTCTCTTTTCCTTTTCGTGATACCTGCATACCACTATCTGCATTGCTTTGAGGAGATTCTCCTAATCTCAATCTACCTGTCCATGGCAAAGTATGTGAACCACTGCTAGAGCACACTGCAGGTCCACTAATATTTTGTGATTGCTGATGTGAATTCTGTGCAACATTACCATTTTGTGCATCTACATCATCAATCACATTTATTGTTTTATACTTGCTGCTCATCTCATAAAAAACATCTCTACTCACTGTAAACTTACGAGTAGAAGGGTTATAGCATCTATACCCTTTCTGCTATAGAGAATAACCAATAAAGATGCACTTCTCAGCTTTTGGATCCAACTTGGACCTCAACTCATCTGGCACATGAACATAGGCAATGCAACCAAAAATTTTCAAATGAGAAATATCTGGTTTCCTACCAGTATACATCTCCTCTGGCATCATGTCATGTATTGCTGCAGTGGGAGTCCTATTCATTATGTAAACTGCTGTAGCAACTGCTTCAGCCCAATAATAATATGGTAGGTCTTTTTCATTTAGCATGGCCCGAGATGCCTCTCCAATATGCCTGTTTTTCCTTTTTGCAAGTCCATTTTGCTGTGGGGTATGATTGCATGAATATTGTTGCTTTATGCCATGCTCCTGCAGGAACCTTGCAAACTCATTTGAGAGGTACTCTCCCCCTCCATATGACCTTAGGCATTTTATTTGCAGGCCTGTTTCTTTTTCAACCATAGCTTTAAAAACTTTGAAATGCTCAAACACTTCACTTTTCTTTTTCATAAAATACACCCAAACTTTTCTGTTGTAGTCATCAATAAAAGTGACAAAATAATGATAGCCTTCAATAGATGCAGCTTTAGTAGTCCACACATCAGAGTGGATTAATTCCAATGGCTTCTTACTCTCTTGAACATGTCTAGGAAATGGTTTCCTTGCCTATTTTCCAAATTGATAGGCTTCACATACCTTATGCATTTCTGCAACCTTGAATTTAGGCAATCCTGCAACAATATTTTGGGCTTGCATTGATTTAAGTTGCTGTACATTAACATGACCAATGCGTTTATGCCAGATATCAATGTTTGCAACTACACCGGTCCCATGTGCAAACATTACTACACTCAATTTAGACATGTCCGCATCCAATGTAAACATCGTGCCCTTCTTCTTTCCTTTTGCTATCAAGCGACCATTATTTTTCATATCCTCAACAAAGCATCCATGAGGATTAAATCTGACCTGCAAGCCCTGCTCAACCATTTGACCAACATAAATCAGGTTCTTGGTGATATTCGAGACATGAAATACATCAGACAGTTATTTCGTTTTCCCATCCTGCATAGACAAAGGAATTTTACCAATCTGCACAATAGGATGTGCAGTATCATCACCAGTCTCCACAAATCCTGGTCTTTTCATTTTCCTTGCATCTTGCATCCATTGTGCATGACCTGTCATGTGGTTTGATGCACCTCAGTCAACATACCACACATCATTGCTTTCTTCAGCACTTGTCACAGAATTGGTCATGTGCTGCACCATAAACAGATGCTCATTTCTATCATCACCCTGTCTACTAGAAGATGCATAATTCCCTTGCTGCAATTTTCCATTTATGATGTCATTCTGCTTTTTATAGTAGTCTTTAGCCATATGACCCATTTTACCACAATAGTAGCATTCAACATTGTTGTTTGTATTTTGCCCTCTCTGCCATCCACCACGACCTCTTTGGCTCCCATTGCCTCTAGAGTTACCACATCCTCCTCCATAGGACTGGTTTTCTTGAGTTTGCTGCATATTCTGATTTCTACCACGCCTCCAGATCGGCCTGCTCTACCTCTACCTCTACCTCTTCCAGCATTTGAGTAGAAGACAGTTTCTTTTGAAGTTCCTCTTGAAGAAGATGCACCACCATTTCTCTGCTCTTCAGAAATTAGAAGAGCAAACAACTCCTCAAAATCAGGAAAATTTTCACGGATGGCAATGGATGTCCGGAACTATGGATAATCCTTTCCTAGACCATTCAAGGTCACAGAAACTAAATCATCATCTTCCACTGGCAACCCAATGGAAGCAAGTGCATCTACAATTTTCTTCACCTTCATGTGGTAGTCATTGATGCTCATATTTTCTCTCTGCACATTGTGCAACTCCTACTTGAGCTGCATTTTCCTGGCTTGCGTATTTGTGCTGTACATTTTTGCCAAAGTATCCCATGCTAGCCATGCATGTGTAAGTATAAACTCTCTTGTACTGTGAAACTGCAAATGGCTCATTAAATCAGTTATAGTTTCTTTGATGGTACCTTGCTACTCGGATAACCGTAGTAATTCTAGAGCTAATACGTGCACCAACTCTCGACTTCCAGAAGGGATGAATTTATTAGATAAAAGGCCGATGCGGGCTTGCCCGGTAATGTGGTGAATCATGATAATTTCCTGAATCGCACGGCCTTTGCGCCGGCGATGCTTCATTCAAATTTATGCCCTATCAACTTTCGATGGTAGGATAACTTTTCTGGCTCTCTCATGCCATCCTTTAAATGCTTGCATTTCCTGTTGATTGGGAACATTAGGAAGAACTGGTTCTTCTTCATTTCCTGTAATGAACTCCCAATAGCCTTTTCCTATAAGGAAATTCGTCATTCTAAACTTCCATGCCTAGAAGTTGTTCTTGTCAAGCTTTTCAGTGACAATCAGTGAAAGAGAATCAGATGCCATTATAGAATACTGCAAAATATTCTATCACTGCAAAAAACACAACTTCTGCCTCACAAGGGCAAATCTGTAAAACTGACGAAAGTGGTATTTGACCACACAGTCACTTCCTAGTGACGATTTTGCATCAATAGGCAATAAGGATGATTCTGCAACTCCCAATATCTCTACGCACAGGCGTACGATGCAATTTCTACGGCAACTTTTCACCGACCTGCAAAGCAGTGGTCATACAGCAAAAACAGGGTTTTTTTCTCACTACTTGTGGAGAACTTCCGCCTCCAAAACAGGCCCCGAAATGGCCTCGAATCAAAAAAATAAAGTCACCAAGGGCTTCGCCCAGTCCCGCAGCATATATTGCCCTCTCGCCACACCACAAAGGGCGTCTCAATCTGAGACAATGCACTCTTGCACTTTCCGGCTGTGCTACCTACAGAGATTCGCTCCCAAACTCGAAAAAGGAAAGCAACACTGGTCCTCTTACCAGGACACCACGAACTTGGTTTGCTTTCTTGAGCTCCTTACCATGAACCAGGCTCTGATACCATGTGAAGATAGTGGGAGAGAAGGAAGGAGTCTCACTTGCGGCTTTCTCACATACACAATGGGGGAATACACACAAAGGTGGAGGCTGAAAACATTTTTCCTCTTCTTAGTTGTGAAAGCCAAAAGAACTCTAGTACAAAGAAATAGAAGAACCCTATATGTGGGTCTCAAACCAAACTCAGCTAACTAAGGTGGCATACTAACTAAGCCACGAACTAGAGTACATAAGGATAGCTGTCATCCAGCTATTATTCATGGGCGGTGTACCAACTGCATCTACAGCTAATAAGTCGGTGACATAAATGCACAACGGTCACCCTGGCATATCACGAGTGGAGCTCGATATCTCAATAGTAAGAGCCAATTAACCCTTGCATTTACTTGCAAAAATTAACCTTAGGAAACTTAACCTTAGCCAAAATGCCACATGGCAATCAATGAGAAGGTCTTGGAAACTTTGAGAAATTTCCTTCAAAGAGACGACGGAAAAACACAGAGAATCACAACTCCCTCGATTCTTGAGAGAATGGCAAGCAGCTTTGTAGACATATGTTTCAAGACCAACGAGATAAATGGCTCTACAAACGGAGGCCTGGATGTTGAGATCCCACTCACACAGGAAATGGCGAAATGAAGACGTTGGAGTAGACAAAGATTTACCACAGCTTCAAAAGTTCACAAAACTGGAAGCAGCTTCTCAAGTAGAAGTTTTGGACCACTCATTGGGAGTGCCAAAAATGCAAATGGTGGCCTGGATATGGAGATCCAACACACAAAATCCTTGCAGGAAATGAATTTCGTCACTTTTTACAGGAGTTGTAACTTTTCACTAAGAACTCGGATGACAAAGATGTTGCAAGTGAAAATATAGCTCTCAATCTGATCTACAACTTCCTTGAAGACTTAAAGTCGAAATTCTATCTCTAACTCTGGATATTCGCACCACTACATATGTGTGTCTGAGAAGATTTGCTTATATCCTGCGCCTTTAACTTTGCAACCCAGCAAAACAAATGTTGAAGAGGATTTTGCCCCTTTCTCTCCAATGCTATAGCAACTCCAAAATTTGCAGCTCCTCCTATTGAACAAGGATCTTTTGGATGCACCACTCTCTCTCCGGGCTAGAGGCTGCATCGGGCTGCTCATGCTACCACCGGGCTCTACTGCCAAGCTCTGATACCAAGTTGTGAGGACACAATGAAAGCTGAGAGGGTGAGAGGGAGCTTGAGAGACACAAGTTTTGGTGGGTGCAAAACACCCTAATCTTCTATTTCATCCATATATATATGTGTGTTTGAGTATTGTACATAACCGGGGTTAAGGTACAATGGCCTTTAACCCCCACAGACTGAGAAAGAATTGTTGAGAAGCCTAAGGTACCAAAAATAAACTTATAGGAGGCAAACACACAATATTGAAACAATAATGAAAGCTAGACATACATTGCTTGTGGAGAGAGAAAGGATTGGTAGAATGTCATTTCATATATTCACAAGACCTAGAAGGTGGAGCTTGATGCCATGAGAGGAACAACAATAGGAAGTTGCCCAAATTGGCGAAAATATTTTGAGAAGAAATCGTAGCTATCCAAATTTCTGGAAACATTTTTAGAAGCAATTGTAGGTTATCCAAAAGAGTACAAGGCTTGCATCATCAAAAGATTTGTATGCTTTTAAGGATGAATTCATTTTCATATCTATAGCAACACCTCCACTTAGGATAGGGCCTACTCAAGTTGAAGGGAGTTCAAAGCATGGACCATGCTCGTTAGAAGGAGGGGGGGGTCCATGAAATTTGAGGTACATGCCATTAAAAGGAACACGGTGACTGTAGAACTTTGACATAGAGAGAAAGTGACACGTTGCAAGCCATTCTCTTCATTTTCTCTATTTATTATATTTAAATAAGTGATAGTTAGCTATCTTATGTAGGTTTTATGCTTATACTTGTGCTTTTGGTTAAGCATACACAATATAGTGCATTGAATGATGCTAGAATGATGAATCCGGCTTACTTATGCACATGTTCTACTTTGATTATGCAATTTTGTTCTAGCTTGCTAGTTGCCTCATGTCCCATTGCATGACATAGGGTGTATGTCATTAGCTTTATTTCCTTTGCTACTCCCTTAGCTAGCTTATTATTCTAATGATTTCAATTAGCTTGTGCTTATCTTTCATTTTAGGATGTACAATGTTGTATGCTAGAATGGTTTAGAGCCATCTTGGCTGTGAATATCGACCGTTCTTAGAGAAGCAATGTTGTTTAAGAAAGATAGGATTTAAAGCTTGATGATCCTCACTCTGCAAAAATCACTTGTCAAAAGTGCAATATGCAAGAGGTAAATTAGGATGAAATGTTGGGGTTTGGAATTGCTCCCATAATTACTCCTATAAATGGACCTGCAAGATCACAAAACTGTAATGCGAAATGCGAGTAGATGCAAATGTGAATGGGAAGAGATAGCCATGCATATGTGTGTAAAAGGGGAGAGAAAAATGACCAACAAGGGACATACAATATGCCGATACCCTTATTATTAAACATTTAAGTAGTGTTAGGACTCCTTTAGATGCCAAATCTCCCTTAATGGATGGATTAATTATAGCTATAGTATTTTAACATTGCTAAAACCTTAGCACTTTGAATCAAAAACCTTAGCAACACTTAGGTATCTTGCATGGTCTACATTACATAATGACACTCAAGGATGGTGTCTCAAATGGTGGTAGGATATTGCTAATATTAGTAAACCCATTTTCCTATCTTTTATAATGCTCTACCTGATGCTTATGCATGTACAAAGGATTCGTTGTAATAAGATGTTTTTAAAAAAAATTTATTTTTTAAAGCATAGAGTTTATTCCTAACATTAGTACAAATATTAGGCTAGAAGTGAAGAGGCTAAAAAGAGTTACCCTTATAATAGTTGATTAAGCTTAAATATAGAGGGATTAAATTAAGTCATTTACTCCCTTTAAATTAAGGAGGTGTTAAATCCCTCCCTAAGATGTATAAATAGAGGGTTTGGTGAATGAGAGAGCGTCTTAGCCCCTCATTCCCTCTAAGATCATAGCTAACTAGGTCAAGAAGTGGGTTGACTTGCCAGATTAACCCACCCCTACAGGAACCACCCTTGCATTGATTAGAATAAACCCAAGGTGGAGGACCCCTATACCAATGGGGATGCTTGGTATTTAGAATTTCACCAAAGCACCTCTCAATACTAATTGATGGAGAAATGGTGTCTCCATTCTATAATGGTGGATTACTACTTTATGACATTATAGATTCATGGCTCTAAATCAATCATGGAGGATGATCCATCTATTTGGGCCATTAGAGAGATTATGAGGATAATTATATTACATCCTCTTGTATGGCACACTTGATGCATGGAACAAATTATTAGATAATTTAACTTATTTAAAAGATATCCCAAATTTGATACTTCTTTCCTAACCAGTATACCTTTATGTATTTCTGACATGTAGTCAAGCTTGAAACTAATCAAGTGTGAGTGAAGCATCCCATTTAAATACATCAAAGATAGAAAAAAGTTTAATCATGGCTTTTTTGCATGTATTTTGCAGACGGAATATAATTGATGCTACTATTTCACTATGGAGGCAATGGAATGTGCCAAAAGATGTTGGCCTAGACATTTGATTTGTTCAAGTTATTTTTTATAAGGCTTACAATAGAATTGATTCAAATTTTATTTTTGTAGACGTGGGTTGTGATGGTACTCTTGTGGGTTACATTTCCTTACTTCCTTCTAATGCAAATGCTAGGGTGCTCTCTATGAACCCTTTCCAATTAAGATATTAATAAGACATGGCTTCATGATATCTCCATTACTTTTCGCTAATGTAATAGAATCTTTGACATGTATCATTAATTATGAGATACTCAAGGGAAACTTACAACAAAATTCTCTTGATAGGGAGATAGTGTCATTAGACTCATGCCTAGAGATTCTTAGGTGAATCTTGAGGTTGGAATTTTAAGAATCATGTAAATTTTGCCATAGACTATGGTCTCAATAGGATCCTAAAAGGGGACATGGGAAAGACCCTAACATTAACCCTAACCATAAAGGGGTGAGTTGTACATATACCATTTAGTCTTCATTTTAACATTCTGTACTTCCTCACTCACTCTCTCCTTCTCCTCTCCATTTTCACACAATATTATATCCCAAGAAACAATATGTCCTACACTCTTATTGGATAATAGAAATTATTGTGACTAAAGAAAAAAAAAGGTGTTGAGTTTGTATACATGTTTCCTTACAATGAATCATTATGTATTCACCCCCAATCCTTGTCTCTCTTGTGGAGTACTCTAACCCACTCATACCTCCCATACCTTCTCTTTTCTGGATGGGGATGAACTATATTGAGATACTCCACCTCCTATTTCTTTTTGTTTTGGTGAGATTTCAAGGATCCACATTTGCATTTTTCACTCCCAAGTAGTAGAGGGAGTTCTAATTGCAGTTTTGATTTGAAAGTCTCCTTAATCAAAGCTATGGAGGAAAAGATCCCAATTTCACACTATAGTGTTTTCTCAAAGACCAAAGACCTGAGCTAACACCGAACATCTCTAAAAGCTACCGAAGAAATTCAAGGTAGCAAATTGCATTTGCATGTGATATTGGAGTGTGCTTCTATAAGAGAATAATACTAGTATCAAAAGAAAAATAATCCCTTGTTTAATACTTCAAAGTATCAAGGGAGAAAGTATCCTTTTTTCAAGACTTCAAAGTATGCATTTTTGAAAAAGGATATACATTGGATGTAAATGCCTTTCAACTAGTGACAAGCTAGATGTTGCAACAAAATTTTATCAAAGGATTGTGCATCAAGCCATTAGAGACTCCACAGAAGCCTCTTCCTCTAAAGCTATATCGAAGGACTTCTTAACCCATTGAACCAAGTTCTTTCAAAGGCTATTGAAGGGTTTCTCAACCCCACCAAACAAAGCTCTTGTAAATTTCTTGCTTCCTCCAATTTTAATATGGAAACATGGAAACACCCATCTTGCCAAATATGAATGTGAGGGGATATTGGTCTAGGGATGCATTTGACAAAATATATGTGCCTCAGGATGTATGGAGCGCTCTAAGGTGGATGAAACCTATGTGGAAACATGATGAAGAGAGTGCTCATGACATGTACCTCAAGTCAATTAGGTTCCAAGATAGATTAGCTTGGACTCATAAACAGAATCTTGAGTGAGTGTGCATTTCTCTACTCAACAATACATGATAGGCCTCCTTTATAGAGAGTGCCCTTAAAATAGTCAACACTTGTGGGATCGTCTCATCCACATCTATCCTTGTGGATATCCTCAATCCACATCTCCACATCATGTAGTCCACATCCTAGGGTGGCTACTTTAATACATTCCTTAGCACATACCTTAGCCTTTAATCTATGTGCACATGGCACCACAACTCTCAATACCTCCCCTTGGTGCCATGATCCTTTGGCTACTGCAAGGTGGTCAAATGTGAGTTACAAGATCAAATACTCCCCTGGATGCTTACATGGCTATTCTCAGGTGGTCAGGTTTGATTTACAAAATATAGGTAAGGTTGGTAAGGTTTTTGTTTCTCAATACATTCCATTGATGTCGCCTTTTAGCTCATGGCGCTGTGTTTGCATCTTTACTCGATGTAGCTTGATGCATGATGCTTTCTTCTACCATGTGCCTTAATGCTTTATGTGTGGATGCCGTGTTCTGCACTATGGTCATCTCATGCACTTGTGCTTCTGGCTTGCTTCTGGTGGGCTAAGGTGCATTCATGCTTTGATTTGTCATTTGTTGCAAAGGTCTTACCAATTTATTTCTTTCAATATTGGTAGTGTCTAATTGCTAACAATGATTTTGATCTGACAATGTGTAGAGCTCAAAATGACGATCACTTTTCCTTTTTGGAGCGTGTGCAAATTCCTCCTGGATTGCAAGTTACACCTTGTCGAAGGTTTTGTGAAGAAGAGGGGCCTTGATGATGTGGCACAGGGATTCACATGTAGAATTCAAACTGTGCTTAACAAGAGGCTGTGTGCTTAGGAGGCACTGTTGACTGTGCATGCTGATGTGGCATAACTAACTCTAACTCTAACCATGGTGGGCTAAGTTAGCCAGCAGACCCTGATTGAGCCTTATCTACCACTTGGCAAAAAACAGACCAAGCCTCTAAACCCCGAGTTAACTTCACCTAAGGTGGATGATGGAATTGACTGCCATGTGGCCAACTATGGACCAACCTTGACTAACCAATCGTGGTTAGTTTCTCAACTATAGTAATGGCTTATTTGCCACATGGCATTTCCACGTGGCCTCAGCTATAGACCTTGAGTTTGTAGAGAGAGCTGTGTGTTGAGGAAGCCGTCGCTAGAGCCGTGTAGGTGATAGATGGGTCATAGAGGTACTTGGAGATGCGTGTTGTGGACTGGACACTGGAAAGGTGAAGGCTCAATTGTTGAAGGAGACAGCTCTCATAGGAGATAAACTTAGGCAGAAGGTCGGCTGGTAGAGCGCGTAGCAGAGGGAGATGGCTACCCATTAGAGAAGCTGCCCCTGGCTGTGAAGGTAGCATTGGGAGCTGCCTTGGATTGAAGGTTGCATGAGGCTGTTGGTGGAGGTCGTGTGGGAGCTAGGTCGACTGTAGTTCGTTGTAGCTGGTGCTGCAAAATTCATAGAAGGCTCCATGCTGCTAGTCGATTGTCGCGTTGTTGAATAGAGCTGTGTTGAGAGGCTGTGGCATTTAGCAGGAGACCTTTGTTGCACTGTTGGTGCTTGCATGAGGCTGGGAGCCACTTGGCTCATCAGTGGGCAAGTGCATGTGAGCTAAGAAGCTCTTGGAGACTTCAATGGTCATCAGACTAAGAGAGCTAGTGTTGCCCATCGTGAGCAGTTGGGAGGCTCATTTGATTTGGTCGTACTGTGAGCAGTCGGTTCTTCCCTTTGGAGGTGGCTTTGGAGACGTTGGCTAGCTCATGGTCGTCTTGTTGGTGAAGGCTTGGCTGAAGCCGGTGTTCGTCAGGGGCGCTTGCTTGCCTTGTTTACAGAAGATGCGAGCGTTGGAGGAGTCGCCAGGCTGTTGGGTCACTATCTGCTGGCATAGGAGCTTGTGGATGCTATAGAAGCTACTACTTGCTTACTTGTTGGCACTGTCGGGATACTCAGGTCAAGCCTTTGAGTAGCTGGAGTTTGACTACAGAAGCTACTAGAGCAATGGTTGTTGGTGGCATGGGAGGCTAGAGCATTGTTGGAGAGGTGTAGAAGTAAAAGATGTGTTGGGGCATCCCTTAGCTTTGCTATTGTGCTGTCTAGCCTTGTAGTAGGTGCGTGTCGCTGTTGCCTTCTCTATCAGCTACTACAAGTCACCGCTTGAGGATGAGCCACCTTGTTACTTGCAAAGCCTTCTTTGCGGTGTTTGTCCGACTCTCCTCTTAAATCATCAAGCTTCATTCAAGATGGACATGAGAAACAATCACTCTCTCTCAAAGATTAAGAACACTCACAGACTCTCGATCTAAAACTAAAACTAAAACTAACCTAGGAGAAGTCATGAACTCCTAAGGCAAGCCTATGATTGATCTAAGAGACTAGACCTAAGCTCTGATACCATGACAAAATATATGTGCCTTAGGATGTATGGAGCGCTCTAAGGTGGATGAAACTTGTGTGGAAACATGATGAAGAGAGTGCTCATGACATGTACCTCAAGTCAATTAGGTTCCAAGATAGATTAGCTTGAACTCATAAACAAAATCTTGAGTGAGTGTGCATTTCTCTACTCAACAATACATGATAGGCCTCTTTTATGGAGAGTGCCTTTAGAATAGTCAACACTTGTGGGATCCTCTCATCCACATCTCTCCTTGTGGATATCCTCAATCCACATCTCCACATCATGTAGTCCACATCCTAGGGTGGCTACTTTAATACATTCCTTAGCGCATACCTTAGCCTTTAATCTATGTGCACATGGCACCACAACTCTCAACAGCATTCTTCTGAGCCACATCTTTGGGTAGACTAATGAAGATTCCCCCACTAGCACTTCCCACCTGTGCGTGACTTGTATTAAGTGCCCATGCATAATTTCTTATTCATCCATGGTGAATTTAATGCACTTTTAGACATTAAGGGTGTATTTTTCCTCATTCCACCACATTGTTATTTCACTTTTTAGGCAATTTTTCCCCACATTGATTTCATCCTATGAATGAAATGCCAATGATATGCTTTACAACCAAATTATCTAGCTCTTTGAGTCTTTAGAACCTAACCCTACTCTTGTCATAAGTGAACAAGTTGCTGCCAAACTAACATAAACATAGGTTCGGTTACTTAATGTAATCAAACTAGGTGATTTCGTGGGTTTTACTTGGTTACTATAATTGCACTAGATTGTAGATCTATCTAGGGCATCCACTACTTAAGAGTCATTTGTAGCTAGCCTTATTCCTTAAGACTAGCTACACATGATACCTTAATGGCCTTAGTCCTTAAGACTATCTACACATGAGTCCTTAAAGGCCAAAGAGCCATTTTGTCCTCTTTTCACATTATACTCAAAAGGTTTTATCAAAACCAACCTAGATTGAAGCCATAGCTCAACTAAAATCCCATGTATGGAATAAAATTTCAGCTCAATTGAAATATTTTTGTGCATCATTTTAATGCCCAAACTATCAGATGTGGATGCAGTTTTTACCAAAAGGTTCAAGCATCCAAAGGCAACATGTTGAGGATTACCAAAAAAAAAGAGACGAAAAGAAAGAAGATCTAAAAAAGCGAGTGAGAAACATACAACAAATGCTTAATGTCAACAAATCCATTTAGTTTTATGAAACCATGACACCAACCTATTGAAGTAGAGAATACATATCTAACTCTTAGCTAAATTGAAGCCAATCACCCTCCAATATTCTACTATGTAATTCAAAAAAGATCCAAAATAGATGCTCCTCATGGTGGTGGAGAGTTGGAGACCCATTGAACAAAGGATTTAAGTTAAAAAATATATTTAGTTTCACCAAACCTCAGCACCATAGTCCCAAAATTGCACTTGAGCATCTGATTTTTGCACTTTGAACTCACATGTTGCCATTGCTAATAGTGCTTGCACATATGGATCACAAACATGAGTGCCCATGGCAGCCCAATCTCTAACATGTTGTATGTGGTCAAAATTCACCCATATTTCCCCCAGTGTTCCTCCAGGGCTAATTCTATTTAACAAGTCTACTCCAGATGCAGGATTGATAGTGGACATTTTAAAAATATGAGGATGAGCCCCATCCTCAAGCTGGCCAAGAAATAGTATGCTTTGCAAGAAAGGATAAGCACACCATTGTTTCAAAGATAGAATTACATCAAGGCCACCATTGCCTATGTAGGAATCCACACATTCCACATATCTTTGAAGATGCATGCGATGGCACAATTGAGTAATTGTTTTGAGCACCATATTAAATCTTGAAATCTTGACTCATCTAGTTCAACATGTGTGGCACCCTTTTTAGCACGATCAAATAGTATAGCATCACAAAAAGCTTGCACATCTGCTCATTCTGAAAATACCTCTAAAGAACTCTTGCATGTTAGTGGTGTATTCTATCCACACAAGAACTCTTGCATGCTACTGGTGTATTCTATCCACACATGCCCATCATTATTTTTCTACATTCCTTGCATAGGATATCCTAAAGTTATTGGTGGTAGCTCATACAAAACGTACCCATCATATCTTATAGGCAGCTCTTGTACCACATGAACTAACTCTGCACTGAGAATGCAACATGTAGACAACTTGATAGTGGAAGGCATTGCAACATTGAAATTATACTCACCACTTGTGAAATTTTGAAATTGGCGACCATCCAATTTATAGCCTTTCTCTCCAGCATCTAATTCCATTACTACTTGTGTGATGGTGGCGACATCCTCAATACCTGTATCTTGGTGCAAGTCGATCTCACTTTCTTGGATAAAATTAATCTCAACAATGGAAATCCACAGAATTTAGTGTTGTATCTAATGGTGAGTATGTTAGCCTCACAAAAGTGAAGGAAGATTGTTTTGGGTTGCATTGGAAAGATGGAGATTGGGGAAGAGGAGTAGAAGGGAAATATGGAAGGAGAGGAAAATCGATGGAGAAGGATATACCAGAGAAAGTTATGGAAATGTGCTCTTGGTTGCATTTTGAGGATAGATTAGAGCAAAACCTTCACACAGTTGAGTAGAAGCAACAAGAAAGTAGAGAGAAATTAATGGAGAATGATATATCGGAAAGAGTGATGGAAGTTTGTTCTTGGTTGCATTTTGTGGATAGTGCAGAGCAATAGCTTCATGAAGTTGAGTGGGAGCAACAAGAAAGGAGAGGGAAATCAAAGGAAATGGGTGGAGCACCAAGACAAATAGAACGGGGAGCACCAAGACAAATAGAACTGGGATCTTCATAAGCTAGGGTGACAGAGGAGAACCAAGAAAAATAGAACTAGGAGCTCCATATTGCTAGAGTGACAAAAGGAGAGAAAAACCAATAGACAAGGGCACTTAAAAAGATGTCACGTAATATGTTTTTATCCATGCAAGTTTCACCAACATGTAGTCCAGATGCACTCAAAATGCAAAATGCATCTTTTTGGTGGCATTGCTGACGTTGCTTTGAGGTTTGTGGGCCAACCAGTTGGCAACGGGTGATTGTGAGGTGAACTGAATGGAAAAATAGGGGGAAAACATGGATGAAATATGAAAATGGGAGTTATGTTTCAATGTCGACTAGTGGTCTTCAAATGCTCTACATTTCTAGAGTATTGTTGTGAGTCATAGCTCTTCAGTGGGTTGGTGAGTTGTATCTTGTACTAGTGGTAGACCGGCTAGCTTAATTTCAATTAGGGCCCCTCTAAACTTATGGACTTTTAGGATTAATTTCTAATGTTTCAAATATTTGGATCTAACTCATAACCCCTTCTAATTTACGTTTATGCTCTAGGATTCACCTCAGAGTGTCATAGTAGCTAGTTTTTAGTATGATTCTGTTTACTCATAACATGCCAAAATAGCCAAATGTACTAGGTTACTATGCTTCATCATTTAAGTATAGCATATCTAATGAATCATTTGAAAATGACATATCTCGTGAGCCTCAAAATGAATTTTTTTCATTGCTTTGAGAGTATGCTTGGGACTTTAATTCCCAAGGCAATAAAAATTTCTTCTTTGTAAGTTGCAATGTATCAGTTCTAGCAATTCTTGGGAGTCTAATAACCAGCCAAAAGCATGCTCTAACTGAGACATTGTAGCATACAAAAAAGACATTTTTACTGCCATCTAGTAATCGACCAAAAGCATATACTTTGCATGCTTTTTTACTATAAAATAGTCATCTTTTGTTCATAATTTTCATGGATTTCATTGGCAAAAAGCATGCCTTTGCATGCTTTTGGACCATGTGTTAACACACAGTCTAAAAGCATGCAAATGCATTATTTTGGCCTATGAAAGGTTGTCCTTATTATGCTACTAAGTTCATGTTCTAGGCATTGCAAGCTTTTAAAAAATGTAAAGCGTGAGCATGTCGAAAGCAATTGTTTAAGGCATTGGAGTACTTTGCAATTGTTTAAGGCATTGAAGGCATAAGAAACTGAAAGCATATGTGGTCCAAAATCTTCCTTTAGAGGGAAATGTTTAGGCCAAAAGAATCTAAGGAGATTATGATATAAAGCATCCTGAAAGTGCATGCTTTTAGATGATTTTAAACTTAACATTGCTTTCAACTCACACATTTATGCCCTAACTATATGCCTTATATGCATGTTGGTTGCATTGCAAACTTCTTGATATAAAGTTTAATTAAGAGGACCATAGTGTTGAGGCCAAAACCATGCAAAGTACATGATTTTGGCCATTACCCCCACCTCATGTTTGATTCATAGTAATTTCCTTTACTTTTTTGTTCTTGCATGGTTTAAGAATACTATGATTAATCATTGTTTTGCTGATAGATTCGTGTTCAATTTTTGCACACATGTTGCAGCAGAGATGCCAAAAGGTTCAAGAAAGAGGGTTCTAAAACTAGGACCTGATTCTAAAGAGCCATATGTTCATCCTCATGCTGAGGAAAGGGGGAGGCAAGTTGTTGTGGGCTCAAGTGTTCAGCCTCCTAATATCCTTGTAAATGAGGAGAAAGAAGTGTCTGAGGAACATTCAGTCACAAAGGTTGGGCATTCAGGTGAAGCAAAATAAGATGAGGTTGAATTTGCTAAGATGGACATGGAGATAGTAAGTGGTAGAGATGTGATTCGGAAGCACAGACTTCTTGGGTCTAATGAATGTCCTAGGATCCTCCTTGGCAGGTTGATTCCTTATGCTTGGGTTAGGGGTTTGAGAAGCGATGTATCTACACTAAAGAATGGTTTTCAATATGAGGGTTAATTGCTTGATAAGGGGGCATTCATTGTGTCCTTGATAAGTGTGATGGAGAGGAGAGTCATGTTACAAGTGAGATTGTGGATACATGGTCACAAGTATGGAAGGAGGTAGATAGTGGATTTGAGAAGGAGGTTGCAAGCAAGAGTATTTGGAATTTTATGTCCAAGAAGATGTTTTATATATGGGAGGGAAATCATATGACAACTGTATGGATGGAGCTGATTTGCTAAGGATTACACGAAGAAAAGGTCTAGACACATGAGAGTGATGTGCACATTGACAGACTCCTGGAGGACATCTAAAATTGCATTGTTGGATGGATTGCAACAATAGATGAATTTGCAAGTGATCTTTCAAGTTTTAGAGTTGTATTTTAATTTTTTGGGATGGAATTTTAGATCGGATGAACATGCATTTCATTTTCTAGGATTCATGTTTGAATTAACATGCAATCATTAAGCCAATCCTTTCGGATACCCTTATCAATATAAATAAGATCTACAAGTGTGATACAACATTCTTCATGAATGGTTTGACATAGGAGCAACAACATATGATTGAAAAGTCTAGATCAAGGGTTGCATTGGAGAAGAAACAGTGGTTTCCTTTGTCATGAGGAATTTTGTTTCATCTTGCTTTCTAGGTACTTGAAATTCAATTGATTTAAAACCATGATGATTACTTTGCTTAACATTAATGTGAATTCTTCACACTTTTATTTATACTAAAGGTGAAGTACACCTCTGAGTTGAAGCAAGCATTGGATACTATGGAAAAAACAATACCACAGGAAAGTAAAGGAGAACCAAAACACAAGGAAAGAGGGAAAATTCATAAGAAGCTTTTTGGCAGGATGGGAATGGTATGTGAACTTGTGATTTTAATTTTTTGGTAAGTCTTGTACTTTGTAAATCTATTACATTCAATTTTTTGTAGGTGCTTAATTGTCTAAATGCCAAACTTGGAGATGTGTGGAAGACAAGAGTCTTCAATATGAGATATGAGAGTCATGACTCCATTGTAACTTTGGCAAAGCTTAAGAGCCTAGAAAATGTAGATATGATGATGGAGAAGAGACTAATGATATAATTGTCTCTTCTTGAAGCAAACAAGAGGATGAGGAATATGTATTTCATACCCTCAAGAGACACTGACTTTAGAGGGTAAGGTGTTTATGAGGGATATGCATTTCATGCCCTCGGGAGATGTCCAATGACTTTAGAGGGTAAGGTTTTCCTTTATGCTCAATTTCTTATTATTTTGTGTAATGAAAGATGGTTAATGTTGGTTTGTGCATCATTTTTAGGTGGCTTGCTGGGGAGATCTTCCTTGAGAAGATAGAGACACAGGCTATCATGGTACTCGAGGATTTGTGTGTCCTTAGGGCCATGACCCATCCATTTGTATTGCTTGTAGATTATACATGCCAATAGTATGTATGGAGGACATCAAGATAGAGGGTAGGAAGCATATGCCCCACTCTAAAGGCACGTGACAAAAAATCCCCTACTATCAAAGGTTTAAAGAGAGGAGTTGAACATGCACCAAGGAAGGCTAGAAGATAGATAAGGCTATGCAACGATTTGTGTTTAGGTACTTATGCATGTCTATAAGTCTTTTCTTTGAGAGTGGTAAGTAATAAACTTCTACCACATTGAAGGTACTTGAAGCACCTTGTGAAGGAGACCAAGTTGACTGAGATGCCTACTTAATGCAAAGGCTAGCTTAAGATAGGGAACCCCAGCACTTGCCTATACCCTAGAGCAATTCCTACGATGGAATGAAATTAGCCCAACTTTCATGGTCAGCAAGGAGAGAAAGGAGAGAGCTAACCACTACTATCAAGATCTAAAGCAGGGAATATAGCCCAACGAAATCAAGTTCTGGAAAGCACTACTAGTGATGGATTGACTGTCTAGCTGGGAAAGTACTTACCCATGAGAGAGATATGTTTGCTAAGAACTCAACAAGTAAGAAGACTAGTAAAGAAGATACTCCAAAGAGAATTTCCTTTAGGTAGACAAAACAAACAACTAAAGAGAAAGGTATGCCATCAGTTATTTTGTAGCCTAGTTGGTAGAAAAAATGTATGGAATTTTTTGCCCAAAAAAAAGAGAGTATGGAAGTTAATTATTCTAAAGTATTGGAAATCTCCATTTTGCAAAAGTAGAGAAAGTGGATACTCCACGTTGTGAGACTAGGGATGAGGAACCAATCGTTGAGGTTTCTCTTCTAGTTGGAAATCTCAACTTCGTTTTCTTGAAAAAATATCAAGCTTATGTTCTTGTTTATTAATGAAGCATTGGAATTAATTCTAGGAAAAAAGATAATGGTCAAAGATTTAATCACATTTGCATATCACCCCCCATCACCTTTGGATAACCAGGGAGACATGTCTATGTTTGGTTCAACAATAGGTGATTACATTACAATGGGATTAAATTTTGCTACTGCCAAGAGGAATGATGCCTACACAAAGATACATGAGTTCTTTCTTGGAGTTGCTAGCAAGGGGAGGAATTATACCAGGATGGGCAAGAAAGTAAAATGGCCTGCAAACTTTATACTACTAGACCTCCCTATGGGTTTGGAGATGGAGGGACATGGTGGGATTACCACATGGAATAAGCTTATAGAGGACCATGTTAGATATGGTATTAGTGTAGCAACTGCTACACTTGGCTATGATCAAGCAGAGGAGTGAATCATGGACTCACTATCTTTTGGATGTAGAGAAGATGCTAGGTCTTCATTGAGTAGGCATGGTATCGGATCAGTGGAGAGGTCCACTAGTTTCATGATTTTTATTTTGAGCTTGTTGTGTCCTCCAAGTGGCCTTTGCATGGAGATGGGGTGTGGAACATCACCACTTATGCGAGCATGCCAGGCTACTAATCGTTCTGGCTTTTTGGAGATCATATTGGTAGTTGAATAATCCATAACTCAAAACTTATGGCAAAAAATATCATCCTCTATAAGCATAATACTCAACAAGAACTTGTACTCCTTTGTTGAGTATTCTAGTTGTGTATTCCATGTTATGGCATAGAATGACAATATAAGAAGAGGGGAGAGGAGAAGAGTGGAGATTAGGAGACAATGCACAACTAGAGAGCACACCACAAATGACTAAATCTATAGATTGAGAGTGAGTGGTGGATGGTGCTTAATGTTTGTAATTAAATTCACTAAAAAATGGGGCTTGTGCTCAAATTGTGTGCAATAAACTTTGATTTTGCTAAACCTTATCCATAGTGCCTTTATAGGCCGTGTTGCTCATGTTGGAACATAATTGAGGACACCTTAAAACATAAATGTGCTCATGCTACCGCCTTGATGATTGATAAATCCAAACAAGAATCTTCCGTTACGTGCCTATCATGCCACTTTACAATGTTTTGGTGAGAAACATTCTTCCATCTTCTTTGGATTAACACACTATTCAAAATTTTTGGACTTGTGTAAAGTCCAATTTGAGAAATGGACTAAAAAACAGTCCAAAAATTTTGAATATACTAGTAATGTTGTTTTTTAACTAGATTTGCCAACTCAAAACAAAAGATTTAATGATTTTGAACTAGATTTGCCAACTCAAAACAAAAGATTTAATGATTAAGTACTAAGAACATCAATGCATAACCAAATCTCTTACAAAGGGGGTCTACATAAACATTTTCATAACTTCACAAAAATCTCTTGCAAAGTGGTCTACATAAACATCTTCATAACTTCTTGTGAATTGAGCAACTATCACCTAAGAACATCAATACATGACCAATAATAGATGACCAATTCTCTTACAAAGTGGTCTACATAAACATCTTCATAATCACCTAAGAACATCAATAGATGACCAATAGATGACCAATTCTCTTGGAAAGGTGGTGTAAATAAACACCTTTATGTATAAGTGGTGTGCACACACCTTTATGACCATTTCTTTTAGAAAGGTGGTGTACATAAAGCCCTTAGAAAGGTAGTGTAGATAAATCCTTTTATGTGTAAGTAGTGTACATATACACCACACTTGGTATTAAAAAACACCGTTAAGTATAAAATGGCCCTCATAAACAATCTTTATACATAATAATGAGAGTAAAGAAATCAAAAAAGTAGTAAACTTTTCATTAGATATTAGCTTTACATAGAAGTTCAAAACTTGTGATTACAAAGCCATTAGCCAACATGTTACTCAGTACCAATGTCCTCAATGCCAGGCCCTTGACTACCAGGGTCCTAACTAATAGGCTGCTCTAAGACTGGAGTCTCAGTAGCAAGGTCCTTACTAGTTTGCTCTTTAGTTCCAAGCACCTGACTAGTAGGCTGCTCTAGAGTCTCATGACCAAGTTCTTGGTAAGTAGGGACCTGGCTACTAGGTTCCTGACTAGTAGGCTGCTCTGGAGTCTGTAAGGTCATGGTTGAAGAACCATCTATGCCTCCTGGTAACTCCTCCTGGTCATGCTTTGCCTCGTCCATACCTTCTTTGAGTAAGGCTTCCTTGCTTGATCCACTTGCCTGTCCTTCACCCAAGATCACGATCCACTTGCCTGTCCTTCATCCAAGATCAAGGGTGCCTTCCTCACTTTTAATTTTAAGGGAAGTGCTTCCACCTCTTTAGCCTTACCTTTACCTGTGACGTGCTGTACTACTGTAACTTCTTGCTGCCGTGAACCTTCCCGTATGATGAGTGGAACCTCCTTGACTCTAGTTGACAATTGATCACCCTTATTCTTTGTGCGGATTTCTTCTTGCCGTAAGTCATCGGATGCAGAGCTTTCATCCTCATCATCACCTGAGCTAGAATCATCACCCTCAGACTCACTACCCTCTTCTTTGACATTTTCCTCCTCAAAGAAAGTAGTGCAACTGTAATATGTGTCAAAGAACTCAATTTGATGGGGGGTATCAATAACATTTACATTTTTACCTTGGCGTAGCAATTTCTTAGCAGCAAAACCCATTCGATACAATGCTACTTCCCACCCATCATTCAATAAATTCTTTGTCATCTCTAGTATCACATCAGGATCCATCGGCTTTCTGTAATCCACCATTGCTGCATCAAGCTTGACCTTATGGTCCTCAAAGTAATGAAGCTCGAGAGTCCTTAAAGGAGTTTGGATTAGATTACCACCACCCCTCGATAAGAAGCACATCAAGAAAGGCTGCAAGACTTGAATGGCAATGCCTTCCAAGACAGTCATATGATTACGCAGGACTATACCATGGTATACTTTTGAAAGTAAATACCCAAATGAAGATGTCAAACTCGCATATAGGGCATCCCTTTGTGATTCTGTCACGAACAGGACCAACGTTGATCTTTTCTTATCTGCCATAGGACCTTCAACAATAAACCGCACAAGTTCAACTATCTGTGACACTGCAAGGTCTTGCAATTCATTTATGAAAAATACGCATGGCTTCTCCCAAGCATGACCGCTCATTGTTATGAAATGCTCCGTATCAATGCCATTGATGTGTGCAAATTTTGTATCATTCTCTGATAGCAGGATATCATAAGAGAAGCTGAATGAAGAACCATCATCTAAACCACCAATTGCTCTACCTTGGGTACTGGACTGCAAGGCCTTTTTCTTAATGTCCATATATTCTGTCTCAACAACCTTTGGCATTTTAGCTCTTAGATCCTTTGTTGGTGTGGCATCTGCATCCATTGAAGCCAACCACTTTCTAGCCCATGTTTTATCAAGGAGTTGACCTAGGCTAAGTGCTTTCTTCTTATCCACATCAATTGACTTGCCAGCTAACTCATCATCAGATTTCAATAAAAATAATAGTGCCGAGAGAGCAGCCTCACTTTGAATCATTCGGGTGACCACTTCATCTAAGTTGCTATGCTTGCTCTTCTTTCCAAAGAAGCAGTCACCACTTAGGATCTTCTTGCATACTTCTTCTGTTATTGCATCTGGAACAAACCTTAAAGCTCTCCACCAAACAATAGACATCGGTTTCTTTATTTCTTTCCTCTGAGTTGCAATGTGCTCTGGTGCCTCAAAGGATATCTTTCCTGTTTCATATGCTTGGCAAACATCCACGATGCTCTGAAACACTGATTCCTCACGGAAGACAATGCAGGTAACATCCCTGTATCTTGCAACAGTGGTGTTCAAATCCTTTGCCTCAACCTTATTACCTGGTATGCCTTGCGTATTGCTTACAACACCTTTCAAGCATCTATAGAACCGAGTCCTCTTTGTCATGTACTCCGATGTAGGTCTCCTGCCCTTCACTGTTTGTGGCTTTCCACAGCCCATCCATAACTCCCTTGCCTTTATCAAGATCTCAGAAAGAGAAGAGCTTTTTTTCAACCTAAATGGAGCAGAATTCAGCCTCTCTGATTCTAGAATGTACTTCGAGTCATCATTAAATATGCATATATGACAAATGACCCGTTGAAACTTTTCCATCCACTCAATCTGTGGCAAGTTTCCTTTTCTTCCCTCATCAAGGGCGATCCTGCAAGCCTCACAAAAGTGTTGCCCATCAATGGGCTCAAACCTACATCTTTCTAAGAATCTATTCTTTGCCAGCATGTATCTCTTCTCGATGTCACTCCCATATCGGCTTTGATACAAAGCCTCTCCACGAACAAAGTCACTCCTTCTAAAGTTCTCAAAAGCATCAAGAAAGTCCACGCGCTTTTGAAATGTGACATCAGGCAATGTAGGATCATCTTCTTGAAGTCTCTTAAACGCCATAGGACGAAGAGTGATATTAGTGGCAACGGGAGTTCTTGTTTTCCTTGTATCTTCATACAATTTGCGTGCAAATATCTTATCGAGCTTTCTTTGATTTGTGAACAATGAAGCTCGATCAATAAGCATTGTGGCCACGCTGAATTCTGAAAATCCCCAAATGTATCCCTCATCCTCTGGAGGATGTAAGTCTGCCACACTTATAGAAAAGTCTTCGAGACTTGTATCTTCTTCTTGCTGATCTTTCTCTTCATCGCTATCCAATTTTTCACCTGGTTTTAAATAGCCTGCACTTGAGCGATCTCCACGTGGAGTAGGAGTTATTTTTGCTCTCTTTCTAGGAATAGCTATAGCACTTGAGTCTACTCCATGATCACTCCTTCTTGTTCCTGTAGTTGCAGCAGTCGATGGCGTAGGTACAGTTGGAGATACTGTAGTTACACTTGTTGGAGTTATCGGAGTTACCGCCACAGATATTGACGGTACTTGAGGGTTGTATGTTATAGATGGCATAATTAGTGCTCCTGAAGGTTCAACACCACCACTTGGAAATGCATCCCACATTTTCTTCAATGCTTCTAAGGCATTAAGTAATTCTTGGGATCCCTCAATTGAATCTGGTAACGGTTTCAAGAAGTGCTTCGGAGTAACTCGTAACTTGTAAACCACCTCGTCATTCTTTCCTTGGCACACAATTTCTATCAAATTGTTTTCTTTAATATTGATGTTTGATACCATGCCACCATTTCTTACTGCCTCTGCAGAATATTTCGGGCTTGATATGTTCTCTGAAGTGATCACCAAAAAATACTTTGATTTCCGCTCCATAAAATACCAAGCATGTTCAAGGTATTTGAAAGACACCTTGGAACCAAAACTGGAAGCCATGAAAGCTATAGTTTTCTGAAAAACAATCAAAAATAAAAAATGAGAAATACAATGATTTTCAAACTCAAAATATTAAATAAATTTTTAATTAAATATTCTTTTAAGTTTTATTTATTTTTAATTTTTAAAATAAAATATTTTTTTTAATTATTTTATTTTAATTAGTTAGTTTATTTTAATATTTAAAATTTAATTTAATTTTTTAATTTTTTTAAAGTTTTATTTATTTTAACTTTTTTAATTTCGACGGGACAGGACGCAGGAAAGCGCGGGGAAGGAGGAGGGGACGGGACGGGATGACGGCGGGGACGAGAAGGGCTTGACCCACGCCCCATTTTCCTCCCCGCCCCTTACCCTTCCACGCCCACCTCTTCCCTCCGCCCGCCCCCTTCCCTCCCCACGCACCTCCTTCCCTTCCCCTTGCCCCTCCCCTTGCCCTCGCGCCTTGTGCACACAACAGGTGTCCTCTCCCTCGCCCGCCCCCTTGCCCTCCTCGCCTCTCGCCCGCCTCACGTCCCCCTTCCATCCGCCCACCCCCTTGCTCTCCCCACGCCCTCCCTTCCCTTCCCCTTGTCCCCTGTTGCGCACGCAACAGGTGAGGGGGTGATGCTCCCTCCCCGCCCCCCTCACCCCCTCCCCTTCCCCCTCCCCTTACCCGCCGCCCGCCCCCTCGCCCTCCTCCCCTTGCCCCTCCTCCCTCGCCCTCGCCCGCTTGCTCGTCCCCCCTCCCCTTCCGCCTCCCCTCGCCCTCGTCCACCCGCCCTCCGCTCCTCCCCCCTCCCCCTTGCCCCTCCCCCCACGCCCTCCACCCGCCCCCCCTCGCCCCCTCCTCCCGCTCCCCCTCCCCCTTGCTCCTCCCCCACGCCCCCCCTTCCCTTGCCCCTCCCCTTCCCTCACCACACGTGTGCCTTCCCTTGCCCCTCCCCTTCCCTCAATCACCACATGCACACGTGTGGTGAGGGAAGGGAAGGGGCAAGGGAAGGGGGGGAGCGGGGGGCCGGGCGGGCGGAGGGAAGGGGAGGGGGGCGAGGGCGAGGGGAGGGGGACCTGTTGCGTGCGCAACAGGTGGGGGGGCATCGATGCCCCCCTTGCCCCCCCCCCCTTCCCGCGCTCCCTCCACACCCCCCCCTTCCCTCCGCCCCCCAGCCCCCCCTCCCAACGCGCCCGCTCCCCCCTTCCCCTCCACCCTCCCCACGCCCCCAGCCCCCCTCCCGATGCGCGCACCCCCCCTTCCCCTCCGCCCTCCCCCGCGTCGACGGAAGGGGGCGGGCGCGGGGGGGGGCGTGGGGAGGGCGGGGGTTGGCGGGGGTTGGGAGGGCGGAGGGGAGGGAAAGGGGGGGCGGAGGGGAGGGCGGGTGGGGGCGGAGGGGAGGGGTGGCGAGGGCGCCCCCCCACCTGTTGCGTGCGCAACAGGTGGGGGGGCGCCCTCGCCGCCCCTCCCCTTCCCCCACACCCTCCCCCCCTTCCCTCCGCCCCCCCAGCCCCCCCTCCCAGCGCGCCCGCCCCCCCCCTCCGCCCTCCCCACGCCCCCCCGTCCCCCCTCCCGGCGCGCCCGCCCCCCCTCCCCTCCCGCCGTCCCCACGCCCCCCCCGCCGCGCGCCCGCCCCCTGCCGTCGAGGGAGGGGGGCGGGCGCGCGGGGGGGGCGTGGGGACGGCGGGAGGGGGGGGGGGTTGGGGGGGCGGAGGGGAGGGAAGGGGAAGGCGGAGGGGAGGGCGGGAGGGATGGGCGGAGGGGAGGGAAGGGGGGGGTGGGCGGGGGGAAGCCCCCCCACCTGTTGCGTGCGCAACAGGTGGGGGGAGTGCCCTCGCCCCCCCTCCCCTTCCCCACACCCCCCCCCCTTCCCTCCGCCCCCCGCAGCCCCCCCTCCCGGCGCGCCCGCCCCCCCCCTCCGCCCTCGCCACGCCCCCCGCCCCCCAGCCCCCCCTCCCGGCGCGCCCGCCCCCCCTCCCCTCCCGCCCTCCCCACGCCCCCCCCCGCGCGCCCGCCCCCTTCCGTCGACGGAAGGGGGCGGGCGCACGGGGGGGGGGGGGCGTGGGGAGGGCGGGAGGGGAGGGGGGCGGGCGGGGGGAAGCCCCCCACCTGTTGCGTGCGCAATAGGTGGGGGGGGCGCCCTTGCCCCCCCTCCCCTTCCCCACACCCCCCCCCCCTTCCCTCCGCCCCCCGCAGCCCCCCCTCCCGGCGCGCCCGCCCCCCCCTCCGCCCTCGCCACGCCCCCCGCCCCCCCTCCCGGCACGCCCACCCCCGCCTCCCCTCCCGCCCTCCCCACGCCCCCCCCCGCATGCCCGCCCCCTTCCGTCAACGGAAGGGTGCGGGCGTGCGGGGGGGGGCGTGGGGAGGGCAGGAGGGGAGGGGGGGGGGTTGGGGGGCGGAGGGGAGGAAAGGGGGAGGCGGAGGGGAGGGCAGAGGGAGGGGCAGAGGGGAGGGAAGGGGGAGGGCGGGAAGGCCGAGGCGCAGGGGAGGGCGGGAGGGAGGGAGGGGCGGAGGGGAGGGCGAAGGGAAGGGGGGGGCAGAGGGGTCAACGACAGGGGCAGGAGGGGGGGGCGCGGCGGGAGGGCGGGAGGGAGGGAGGGGGGTGAGAAGGGCGGAGGGGAGGGAAGGGGGGCGGAGGGGGGGGCGGGGGCAGGGACGACAGGGAGAGGGAGGTTGGAGGGAGGGGGGCAGAGGGAAGGGAGGAGCGACGACAAGCGGCAGGGGGAAGGGAAGGAAGGGGACGGAAGGAGGGAAGGAGGAGGGAGCAGGCAAGGGGAGGGGAAGGGGCCTTGGGGAGGGAGGAGAGGAGAAGGGGGAAGGGAAGGGAGGGGAGAAGCGGGAGGAGAGGGGAAGGGACGGGAAGGGGAGGGGAGAGAGGAAGTTGGAGAAGAGGGAGGGAGGGAGTACCTGAGTGGAAAGGTGGTGGAGCTCCAGGAGAGAGTTGTGAGAGAGAATAAGAGAGTTGTGAGACAGAATGAGGAGAAGTAGAGTTTTATAGGAAATGGATAGCTTTTAGGTCAAGTCAGCTTTTTTTAGTTTTTAAGGTTTTTTTAGTTCTTTTAGGTTCACTATAAGTAGAACATTCTTCATTCTCTCTTTCATTCAAAGATCATTCGTTTACACTCCACGCTTCTCTCCTCTCATCAACCTGTTGCAGGATTCGCAAAAATTTTCAAAATGTTGCAAGAGGTGAGTTGTTGCGTACGCAAGAACTTCTAAGAATCAAGTTTTTATAAATTTGAATTTTTTTTCAAATCCGATCTTTTTCTAAAAAACTTGTGTGTACGCAACAACTTAAAAAACCATTTTAGCATTAAATCTTTTTTTCCATAAATTTTCCTCTTTAACTCAAACTCTCACAACCCCTCCCTACCTATTGCGTACGCAACAACTTCAAAACAAAATTTAACACTCAAACCCTACCTATTGCATACGCAACAACTTCAAAACAAAATTTAATCATAAATCTCTCAAAAAAACTCATCAACCAAAAAAAAAAATCTATTACAAATTTCTCTCTCAACCTCAAAGCCACTCAAACCTCCCTACCTATTGCGTACGCAACAACTCCAAAACAAAATTCAATCATAAATCTCTCCAAAAAACTCCTTTTATAAAAAAAATAATCTATAACACATTTCTCTCTCAACCTCAAAAGCACTCAAACCTCCCTACCTATTGCGTACGCAACAACTTCAAAACAAAATTTTATCACAAATCCTCCAAAAAACTCTTCTCACTACACTTTATTACAAATATCTCTATCAACCTCAAAACCACTCAAATGTCCTACCTATTGCGTACGCAACAACTTCAAAACAAAATTCAATCATAAATCTTTTCAAAAAACTCTTCTCACTACACTTTATTAATATAAGAAATCCATTTATAATATTTTTACCCCATAATATAATAAAATTTTATTAACTAATATTAAATTATAATTTTACTAAAAATATATATTATTAATCTATAAATTAATATAAATATTATATAATTATTATATAAATAAATATATAAATACATTAATTTAAGAAAAAAATTGAAAGGAGATCTTCTAGCATATGTGCTTTATATAATACTTAGTCTTAAAACAATGAAGAATTAGTGAATATATTGCTCTTCTATACATTATTAACTTAAAAACTAATATAAATATAAATTAATTATTATATAAATTTAAATAGATATATAAATAATTAATATTATACATTAATAACATTTAAAATTATGTAGATTATATACTAATAACCTTTCAATTTTAAAAAGTAGTCAATAAAAGAATTAAATTAATTTTAAAATTTAGAAAATATTAAAATTTACACACTTACTTTTAGCATGTATGCTTTTATTCCATGTGTATAATACTTGTTAGTTAGTCAAAAAATGAAAAATTAGATAATGTATTTGTAAGGTAGGTATTTAAAACCATAGAATCTAGAAGACTACACTATCATTGCATCCATATCATTTTTTTACTTTAGTAACCATCAGATATCCATGATTCCATGTGTATAATACTTGTTAGTTAGTCGAAAGAATGCAAAATTAGATAATGTATTTGTAAGGTAGGTATTTAAAACCATAGAATCTAGAAGACTACAGTATCATTGCATCCATATCATTTTTTTTACTTTAGCAAGCACCAGATATCCATGGTATCCATGATATGGAATACATATTTCTTAGAATGTCCATGATATGGAATATATATTTCTTCGAATATTTCTTATCAAATACTTTTTCATTTCTTCTCATACACCATGCACTTCTTCCTAATCAGTGTGCATACATCACTTCTTCGAATCGGTGTGCTTTTAGCCTATGTACTTGTTCCTAATCAGTAGGATACTTTGAGTAGGTAGGCTTGTAACTACTTAAAGTAAAGCCTTTGCAAAGGATCGTACCTTTTGATACACAATCAAACTATGCAAGTTCATTCAATCCGGACAAGCAAAGAGATCTGGTAAACCGATACAATCCAAAAACATTCCGAAATTCAATAGAGACAATAATCTTGGTAAGTTGGTTAAATTCAGTTGCCCTATGGAATATGTTTCCTGAGCCAGTTGAGCTCAAAAACACAAATTAATTCAATAATTTAGCAAATTTTAAAAATGCAATTGACTTCAAAAGGAGTAGTGAAACCAATAGTGCTGGCAATGCCAGTAGTACTAGTAATGTCACAATTGCTAATAGTGCTAGGAGTGCCATAAGTGCCAACAATGTTAGTAGTGCCACAAGCACCACCTCCTCCACCAGTTTCGCTAGCACAACACGTGCCACCGGTTCCACTAGGCCACCCAATGAATTTGAATGCAACAAGCTTAAAGTGCAAGTTTGCAGAAATTAGGGGTTAGAAGAAGGATGATTTGGATAGCCATGTGCCACAATTTGAAACACGATGGCAGGTGAGTGGATTCAACACCATGTTTGGTGATCCAAAAAAGTTACAGTAGTTTGTGGGCACCCTAAGTGGAAGGGCTATGAGTTGGTTCAACCTATATGACCTACCACAATTTTCAAACTATGAGGAACTGAAGATAGCTTTCATACACAGGCTTAGTAAAGCAAAAAACAATTAATGATATTCATAGGACTTTGCGACATCTCTGTCAGAAGAAATTTATGGTGGAAGAATATGCAGAGAAATTTTGGAACCCCAACACCCAGTTAGATGTGGCAAAAAGACCCACAATGAACACATTAGTGGAATAATTTTGCAAGGGGTTACAAAAAGAAATTTGTAGAGCAGTGAGAAATGACTTGGTGGATGTTGCCAAAAGACCAAAACAATGCTACAAATTGTTTGAAAGCCGAGATGACTCACACAGTTAGTCAAATTCAGATACAGATAAATCTAGTAGTGACACAAATGACAATACAAAATCCAAGAGTGATGAATCCAAAAGCGATTCAAAAGTTGAGGATAGTAAGTCAAAGAAGAAGAGGAAGTGTAAGAAGAAGAAATCAAGCAAAAAATATTCAAAGAAGTCCAAAAAGGCAAAGAGGAAAGCAAACAAGAAAACCAACGAGAGAGAGAAATTGTTGGAAGAAAAACTGAAGAGTCTAGGGGCAATGAAGGCAGCATCTTAGTTAAAGTATGGGATTTGCACAAATAATCACTCAAGGAGGTTTGTTGGTACAACTCAAATGCTCAGATGAATCTGGCATAGCCGATACCTCATCCACCAACAACAATAGGAGCCAATCAAGTAGCAATTGATCCAACGGTGGTACAAAATGTGGCCTAGATTCAATAGAGAAACAATTGGAATCAACAAGGCAATTGGAATCAAAGAGGAAATTGGAATCCGCAAACATCATGGTATCAGTAGAAGTCCAAAATCATCAAATATGGCAAGTATTATTCAGAGAACAAGCATAGATAGGGTCTGAATTACCCACTATGGTGTAAACATAGAACAGAGAGAGGGCTAGAAATTACACATTGGCCACCACCAAGACGTAGACCACCTCAATAAGAGCAGCTAGCCACTAGCACAGACAAATGTGGTGTTGATTGAAGAATGAGGTGACACATCAGTATGTTGAACCAAGTCCACAACTCACCTATATGAGGGGCAGTAGTGTGATTTCTCAACATGTGCAAAGCAGGGAAAGCTTTCGAATACTTAGTTGGATAAGATTAATGTGTATGCAATAACGTAGTCTAAGGGTCCAATTTGGGAAGCTGAAGTGGATGCGTTACAAAAGAAGGAAAAAACAGTAGAAGTGGAAAGTACAAGAAGAGGTCCAAATGACAACCTTGAAGCAGATTGAGAAGATGCAAGCATCCAGAAAAGAACAATAGGAGGAGTGACCAATTACATTGGAATTGCAGGAAATTAGATCCAATTCTCCTAGAACCAATGCAATGCCATTGAATGACATAGAGGTGATACCATATAGAGATGACGGCCTTGAAAAAGGCAAAGGTGAAGATCTTAGTAGAGTGCCTATTACATACAGTTCTTGAAGTTAAGAAAAGGCAAATGGCATATCTAATGAGGCCTCATCTAGAGTTTCAACCCCTAGGGTTCATACCACCAACTCACTTGCATGGGGATGTACCAATCGTATGTTGGGCAAAACCCAAAAACGTGGATTATATGGTGCCGCTTGTAAAAGTACAGTACTAGGGCCACAGAACTTGGTAGGAGCATTGCTTGATGGAGGTTTGGGAGTGAGCATCCTACCATAGTAGATGTTCAGGAGATTGGGACTTTCCAACTTGGAGCCTACCCCATTTCAGGTTCACATTGTGGATCAAAGGAGAATTCAATCATTTGGCATAATCTGTACTCAGTTAATTCACATGTATGGCATGGTGTTCCATATAAACTTTGTAGCCCTGCAAATGGAGGAAGAAGATCCTATGTTGTTGGAAAGGCCTTAGTTTAAAGCTACTAGAGTAAAGCAAGATTGGGGTTCATCTATTATCACAATATGGATAAGAAGAAACTTAAAATGCAAATGATCCTAAGTATAGCTCTGAAGAAGAAAGAGTGACCTATCATGGTGCAAGGGGTGAACATGGGGATGGAACTTGATGACAACGATGAGTAGAAGTTCCTGGATGCACATCCATTGGTGGTTTCATTGATTGAGATAGATGTGGAAGAAGTGTTTCAGTAGAGGATCTGGGGAAAGCAGCCCATTATGGAGGTTCATATAGTAACACAGTAGAAGATCCAGTGCCAGATGAAGTATTTGAATCGAAGGATGCCTAGCATGCCATACTGGATTCAGATCTAGATGAGGGGGAGATAGCACTCTATCAAAAATACTGAGGGAACTTAATCCTGAAGGCCAAATTGCCATATGAAAACTAGATGCGAAGGACATCTCGAGTGAAAGTAGATGATGTGGAGGAATTTAATCTAGGAATAGAAGATGATCCAAAACCAGCGAAGGTGATCATGTTTGCTATAGGAGAATTTTGATGGGAATTAGTCCAATTGCTGCAAGAATTGTCCGACTACTACAAGAATACAAATATGTTTTTTCATGGAAATACATGGGCATGAAAGGAGTAAATCTGACCCTCTCTGTTCATTATATCAATTTGAAGAAAGACGTCAAGCTCGTAATCCAACAATGTTGTCAGATGAATCCAAATTTTGCAAAGAAGGTAAAAAATGAAATTGACAAGCTATCAAGGGTGGGATTCATCTATCCAATGGATAAGGTAACCTGGCTGTCTCTGATAGTCATTGTTTCGAAGAAGAATGGGAAACTCCAGATTTGTGTGGATTACCATAAGTGGAATGTAGCAATGACTCCCTCTCTTTCTGTGATACTTTGTTAGATGTTGTTGTGGGTCATGAAATGTAGTGTTTTCTAGATGGCTTCAGTGGATACAACTAGATCTACAGGGCTTTAGTAGATACAAGTAGTTTTCTAGATGGCTTCAGTGATACAACCAAATCCAGATGGCCAAAGAGGACAAGTATAAAACATCATTTGCTACAAAATGGGGAGTTTACGCTAGCTACAACATAATGACATTTGGGTTGAAGAATGCACACCACCAACATCCTAGTCATGGATACAATAGGTTTTTTAACCGTACCTAACCACCTTCATGCATGTGTTTTTGGGAGAAAAGTTAAGCATCTAGATCAATTGTGTTTGTGTTTTGATAAATGCCAAACTGCTAGATTGATTTTGAATCCAGCAAAGTGTAGTTTTGTGGTGAAGAGAGGAGTGTTACTAGTAGGTAACATTTTTTTGAAAGAGGGAATGGTGATTGATCCCCAAAAGGTAGAAGCCATCCAGAAGGATTAGATTCCCTAGAATGTCAAGGAGTTGCAAACGTTTGTGGGCCAACTGAAATGGCACAACTGGTTCCTATGTTACTTGTCATATGTTTGCCAATCCCTTACCAAGTTGACAAACAAGGATGCCCCATTCATTTGGGGGGAGGAACAATAAATAGCATTTCAGTTGCTAAAAACTATTTTGGTGGTTGCCCCAGTGCTACAACTGCTGCTATCGGATTGGATTTCCATGTGTTTGTGGATGAGTCAGATATTGCAATTGGCACAGTGTTGGTGCGAAAATGGTGGAAAGGCTGATATAAGTCAATGTATTATGCAAGTTGAATTCTCACCAATGCCAAAAGGAATTACTCAGTGTGATGGAATGAGAAGGTTTAGGACTGATCTATTCCTTGGGAAAATTTCGGCACTATTTATAGGGAAACAAGATTGTGTTCAATGTGGATCATCAAGCATTGCTTTACTTAGTGAATAAGGTGTAACCAATGGGGATATTGGCTCGCCCGATTCTCCTATTGCAAGAGTTCAATAATACAGTAGGACATATAGCAACAAGAAGTAGGCATTTGGTGGTAGATTACATGAGCAGGTTAGATTCAGGAGAGTACCCTCAGAGGGCAAGTTAGATTCAGGAGAAGTACCCTTGAAGGGCATTCTAGATGACCTATTGGATGATATTTGTTTGAGGTAGAACCTATTTGGGGTACATATTGGTATGATTACATGATTTAGTTTCTAACATATGGGGTTTTTGTGAAGAATATGTCATTAAATCAAAGAAAATGGATGGCATTGAAGAACCAATCTTTAATGTTGATTGCCAGCATGTTGTATCATAGAGGTGTGGATCATGTTTTAAGGCGATATGTACCAAAGTATGAATATAATGTGGTGCTAATAGAGGCACATTAGGGTATATCAAGTGGCCACTTTTTAGGAGAGATCATGGCAAAGAAAGTTCTCCAAGCCAGGTTGTGGTGGCCAAATGTCATTAAAGATGCACATGAATTTACAAAGCAGTGTTGGTATGGTAAGAGAGATGGTCATCTAGTGAATATAGATAGGATGCATCTAAGTCTGATTCTTCCATTGGAGCCATTCCAAAAGTGGGGCCTAGACTTCATGGATCCATTTAAGCCAGCAACATAGTACATAGGCAACAACTATGTGGTGATGGTCATGGATTATTCAACTAAATGGGTAGAAGCATAGGCACTAAGAAATAATATGGTGGCTAGTACAACAAATTTCATATACCAAAATATTTTTACAAGGTGATCAAATTGGTGTTGGATCAAGGATTTCACTTTCTCGATGCCACAGTGAAGCAATTAACAGATGTGCATATGGTAGTTCACAAGATGGCCATGATGTACCATCCAAAAGGGAAAGGGAGAGGCATGGAGCAGTAACAAGATGATGAAGTGCATTCTAAAGATGAACGTATGGGAGAACCAAAAGGATTGGGACACAAAACTTGACTCAGCATTGTGGGCACACAGAATGGCTTTCAAAGTCACTACAGGCATGACACTATTTCGATTAGTATACGGTTTGGAGGCTATTATCCCAATGGATTTTATATCCTTGAGTCTATAGATTTTAGCAGAGAAGATGAGCCCAAAAAAGTCAGTTTTGTTTTGGTGGGAGCAATTACTTTGACTGGAGGACGACCAAATTTAGAGCCAGTGTGCGGTCCAGGTCATTAATGAAAGGCAAAAAGCATGGATGAGCAAGAATATCAAGTTCAAACTTCTCAAAGTGGGCGATTTGGTATTAGAGTAAATCTCTAGATTGGAAATATTTCTAGGCAATTTGAAATTGAGATATCAAGGGCCATATCGGATTGTGAAGGATTTAAAACAAGGAACATTCCAGATTGTAGATTTACATGATGGTAAGTGAAAGGTGTCAAAATCAGTGCTCAAAATCAATTAGAGAGTGTGCAAAGTTGATTCTATCAATTCAAATCCCACTATGTGAGGCATCTTATGAACTAGCATACCATTGCTACTAGCAGACATCACAAGTACTACGTCACAGGCTCACACTAATTTAGACTCGCAAACATAGTTGGATAGCATGGGGATTCAGTGAAAGGTGTCATTTGAAGCATCCAGGGCACTGCACTCCAAAGCACAAAAGCTAGAGGCGCTAGAAGAGCAACTGGTGGAGTCTGATTAGAAACACACAAAGAGAGTCAGTCAACATGCTATAGCCAAATCGTCACCATTTGTTGCTTTCAAATTTTATTTAGATGATGATGTGTCAAAGAATCTAGTTTGGCTTCAAAAAATTGAGTTGGACGAGTACTACGGTTGTCATTGCTAGAATTGGCAAATTTATATTCAAGCAAACAAATAGTTTGCTAGTTTGTAGGCATGTGGCATCAAGTTGATGGAGGAAGTGGTTTCCAAAGTATTTCACTTGCCATTGTGCCCTCACACACCCAAAAGGTAGAGGTAAAATGCTCACAATGAAAGATGGTGTGGCAGAGTTTGGAATGCCTCAGACTATCCATTTGTATTATATGATTAATAATTGCAAGAGTTCAGTGAGGCAAAAACAATTTTATGGTCTTTGGAGAGAGTTATGCTCCTTAACAAATATGACTACATGTCAGAATCCAATTACTCTCTTATTTTGTTGGTGGGTAATGGATGCAAATATAATTGGGTTGGAATAGTTCATCCAAGAAAAATGGGGGACCTCTATAAGCATACCTCTAAGGGTAACCCTTAATAAACCAATATCCAGTATTCCCTCTCTTTTATCTTGTTATTTCTCTCCACTCCCACTGTGGCTTCATCCCAATACAAATTTTTAAGGCTCGAAGTTGTGTATTTCCTACAAGACTAGACTTTCTTTACCTCACCAACCAAAAGCACTAAGACCCTCCAGAAGGATTCTTTGTATTGCTTTGATTATTCATACCAACAAGAATATTGTGACAATTTCACTTTCCTCAAGCGATTCTTTCAATGCATTGGAAATGCAAGTTTTTTATGAGTTCAAAAAATGTGAGAATGTATGTTGGAGCACCCCAAAGTGTGTTATATGGATGACTCTAATGCAAAGAATTTATTTCATACAAAGATACTGCAGGGATTCATTCTAATGAGACTTTTACAAATAGGAGATTGTTGCAAAGGTTCTTCTTTATACATACATACATACATACATACATACATACATACATATATATAATACATACATACATACATACATACATACATATATATATATATATATATATAGACAAAATATGAAGAGGGGAGAGGAAAAGAGTGGAGATGAGGAGAGAGGGCACGGCTAGAGAGCACACCATAAATGACTATCTGTACACTAGATTTAGTTGAAAATGTATAATATATACAAACAGATTTAGGGTTAGGGTTAGGGCATCTAACCCTTTCCTTTATAGCACTCTATTGGGTTAGTGCTATGCACATATGATCACAAGATGTTGAGCATGATCTCTCAACACCTTCCCTCAAGATCAACATCATGAAGTAGGCCTTCCCTCAAGATGATGATTCTAGGGAATCGAAGAAGGACTGAACATTATATTCCATCACACCCCTTTAATGGGAATGTCCTTCCTCTGCACCAAACCAAGAGCTAGTCAGTGTTTCTCGAAAAGCTCTTTACCAAGTGGTTTGGTAAAGATGTCTGCAACATTCTCTTTGCTATCACAATGTTGTAGTGTGATGTCACCAAGTAACACTCTTTCTCTGTTGAAGTGCTCTCTGACATCAACGTGGTTTGTCCTGGAGTGATATACTAGATTCTTGGCCAATGCTTGAGTTGACTGATTATTGGCCAATGCTTGAGTTGACTGATTATCACTTGCTCTTCTTCATCAACCTTTTCTATAGATGACTGTGAAGTCGATGCTTCTATCTCTTGTGTATTTGACGTTTTCCTTTCTGATTCCTCATCGAAGATTACATCTCTAGAGATAATGACCTTGTGGTTGATGGGATCATACAACTTGTGTGCTTTTCTTTCTTCACTATAACCAACCATGATGCATTTGCGTGACTTTGCATCCAATTTCCTGCGAGATGATCATCATGTATGTGGGCATATGCTATGCAACCAAATATGCAGAGATGCCCAATGTGTTGCTTATGTCTAGTGAATGCTTCATAAGGTGTCATACCCTAAATCAAATCGGTAGGAAGCCGATTAAGCAAGTAGTTTTCTGTGGCTATTGCTTCTGCCCAATACTGATTCGAAAGATGCTTCTCACTAAGCATTGCTCTAGCAGTGTCTGCTGAAGTACCATTCTTCCTTTCAGCTCCTACATTCTGCTGAGGAGTATCTACACAAGTGAATTGTCTTCAAATGCCGTGACTTCTGCAAAAGTTCATGAATGTTGAAGACATGTATTCACCTCCTCTATCTCATCTCATGACTTTGATCTTTCTGCCTGTCTGGTTTTCTACTATGGCTTTGAATTCTTGAAATCTGGAAAACACTTCAGATTTCCCTTTCAAAAACTAGACCCAACAATATCTGTTGTAGTCATCGACGATGGAAGTCAAGTACTAAAGTGAACCATTGATGCTACGAGTCTCAGCATAACCCCATACATCAGTATGTATCAAATAAACAATACTTCATGCTCGAGAGATACTTCTGCCAAAGTTGGTTCACTGCTGTTTGCCGAAGCAGCATGCTTTGCAAACTTTTCCAAGAAACTATAGCTTTGGAATCCCAATTGCCATATTTCGATTCCTGAGATCTAACAAGGTCTTGATATTGACATGACCATTTCTCTTGTGCCATTTTGCAGATAGTGGCATCTGTTGTGGTTGAGCTGACATGGCATGCAAATCTGGTACTATAGCTAGCATTCTCTGTACAAGCGTCCTTCCTTGACACATTTTCCTACTAGCTGAAATATTCTAAATTTGTCTCTTGTACTGCATTCATCTCCATCGTAGATGACTGGGTAGTTGTGTTCCGTCATTTGACCTACTGACAAGAGGTTCTTGCTGAGCTTCGGAACATAGAGTACATCTTTCACAAATCCTTTCGTACCAGTGAAATTGTTCATAGGGATAATGCCTGTCCCTTGTACTGGATTTGGTGTATTATTTGCTGTGTAAATGACATTATTTTGACCTTCTAATGGTTTCATCTCTATGCACCATTCCTAGCTGAAATCCTATTTTGGATTGCAATCCATGTCTAGGTACACTATATCAGTTTGCTGTATTTTCTCGTTTGCAAGAAAAATATTCCCATGTTCATTTGCAAAATGACTGTGACTAGAATGTCCACCATGACGATTTCCTTTGCCATGGAAATTCCCTCGATTGTTGTTGGATTGACCACCTTGGTCATACTGCTTCTTGTGGCAATCTCTCTCATAGTGTCCAAACTTATGATAGTAGTTGCACTGAATGTTTGACACATTGGTGAATGCATTCCATCATCCTTAGAATCTTTCTCGATTGGAATGATTTCCTCTTTGCTGATTCTGATGTTGCTGAGGATGATGCTGATGCTAATGCTAACTTTGCTGATGATGACTTTGTTGATGACCACTTCTCTGGAATGGTCTCTGCCTCTGCCTCTGTCTCTGCTTCTGTCTGCAGTTGTGAATGCTTGATCATTAGAATGACCTTTGCATGCATGAATGGCTTGAGTCTTGAGTACTTCACCAAGTAAGGATGACTGGAGCTCTTCCAGTGTTGGAATTTGCCGTTGGATGGCAATACTCTAGATTAGATTCTTGTATCCCTCTCCTAGTCCATTTAGGATGACTTGAACGATTTCTACGGGGTTCATAGTCTCTCCTGCTGTTGCGAGTTGATTGTTGTAGTTTTTGATCCTGAGTACATAAGCATGACCGGTTTCGCTGTTGTTGCAGAAACTCTGGTTGATTTGGTTTCTCAACGTGAGAATCCTGGAAGTGTTCTTAGACTCGTAAAGAGTTGCAAACATATCCCATGCTTCTTTCAATATCTTGATGGTGTTGAGTTGTCCTACCATGACATCTTGCACATTCTACTTGATCAGATGATATGCGTATTTATCTTTCTAATCCCATTTTCTACCTGAGCTCGGGCAATGGCACAATCTGCTACAGGTGCGGAAATTGATTGTGTGGATTGAGATCCTGGTGTAGATCCCATTGTTGGTGCTGTGACAACAGGTGGAGTAGAACTACTGCTGGCTGGATCGTCCAATGGTCTAGGTGTAGATCCATCTCCATTTGGTATTTCTATGTGCCATACTTGGAGTTATCTAGCTTAGTAGATGCCTCCAGATTTAAGTTTCTAGTCATAGACATGCTGCAAGAAATGTACTCAAAGTGTCATAAAAATCATTGTCTGAATCAACTACAAAACACTGACTGTGGTGGCAAGTGAAATCTGATCTGTCGGTGAAGGTAGAACTGCAATATATAAATCCGATCTGAATTACATGGCTTGTGGTAAATGATGCCGAGAATAGCTAAGAGGCTTTACAAGGCTAAAATGATGTGCACAATGCCATGAAATAGTCAAATAGGCTTTACAATGATGGCATGTGTGTGTGAAATCAAATCATGTCCTATCTGCCCACTGAGCAATCAGACAATTCCTCTAAACACTCTGAATTTTGCCCACTGAACTCATGAATGTCAGTTTCAGGTAATGTGATGATGTGAAACCGTAAATGAGCATATGGACTTGACTCTAAGTAGGCAGCACTAGTCAGGAATTTTGGGCATGGCTTCGATTGGCAACTTGGGGAGATTCAAAGCGTCCCCTCTATGGTAATCTAGTCTACTCTGATCTAGATCTATACCAACCATTGATCGATGAAATAATTTCTTTTCTTTGTTTCTTTTTATGTGTTGGGTCAGATGCGTCGATGTAGAGGCTGATGTGCATGTAGAAAGTGGATTTGTCGATGATGAGGCTCAAAAGTGATTGATACTTGCGTTGAAATGTGCACATGATGTGACTACGTAGAGCACAAAAAATCAATTGTTTCACCTTTTTGTAGCACCCTCAAATTCCTCCTGGATCAAGAGATGCGGCTTGATCTAGGTGGAGGGGCAAAAAAGAGGGAAATGTGCAATGATGATGTGTCACTATGAGTCACATGCAATGATGATGTGGCACTGTGCCTAGCAAGAGGTGTGCCTATGGAGCAATGTATGAGGTGGCATTTAGGTGTCACATGAAGTGCCTATAGAGCACTATGTGTGCTTCCAAAGGGGTAACTGTGCTTGTAGAGGGTCAGAGTGCCACGTGGCACTGATGAGGTGGTAGCTGATTGGGCTGCTAATTAGACTAATGAGGTGGCAAGCTGGTGATGTGGCTGCCACGTGTTAGCTGAGGTGGCAGATAAGATGACATAGCAGTCGGCTACCACGTGTCAGAATGTTGACCATGGCTCTTTGTGGTAACCCAGCTCTGGGTTAATACCATACATAAGAATATACTATTATGTATAGTCTGTAAGTATAAGAGCACGTTTTTGTTTAAAGATACTCTTATGTAGACTCTTTCTATATTAGGCTAGTGTACATTTATGTCTGCTCTAAAGATTCATATACTCTTTATGTATGAAGATACTTTTATGTAGTCATGGACATAAGAGTGTCTTCATGATTACATATTTAATAGTCTATAGAGACAACGTATGTTTACATATATCTATATGAAAACACATATCTTTTTATGGAGACAACATACATCTATATGAAACTAGATGAAAATAAATCTAAATCATAAAATGAATAAAAAACTGTATTAAAATTCAAGCAATATATGTACATATATATATATAAGTAAATTATATTAAAAACAAATTAGTAAATCAAATAAAATTAAAATTAATTAGTAAATAAAGAAAAAAACTATCACCTTGCATAGCGCGGGCCATGGAAGGATTCCAAATTTCCAAAAAAATGGGGTTCATTTGCAAGGGGGATGCCCTTGCTGGCCCCCTAAAAAAATGTCAAATGCACACTTTCACTAAGTCAAGGTGATGGTCTTTTTCTATATGCATTCCTACAAAATTTTGAAATCCAAGTGATATTACTAATCCACATTTATATTCTTTGCTATTTATCTACTTATAGATTAAATAATAAAATAAATAAATAAAATGCATATAGAAATCGATCCACATAAAAAAGTATTTATTGGCTATTAAATGTAAACAAATGTATTCAAAATTTGGTGTGTATTTAATGTAATAAATAATTGAATTTGGCATACTTTATTAAATATACATCAATTCTTGATTTGGAAATTACAATTGCTAAATTAAATTGATTGGTTTCCATAGGATGTTGAGTCTCGACTTATGGAAATGCAAGTTTAACATGTAGGCAAGATCGACATATTTCAAGTGGCAAATGATCTCAAGCTAAAAATGAAGGATGAGAAGTTGGCAAAGCAACATAATATGTACCCAAGTCAATTCACTAAAGGTGTGAGTAGAGAACAAGAGCTAGCTGAGCCTATTAGGATCATGATCATTGGACTGGTGCTTAGTCTTTGATCCTGAAACCAACTCAAGAAGTCAATTTGGGTATGTTCAAGGAACCCTGCATAGTCATGGTAAGTGAAATGATCAACTCCAACTAAAGGAATATTTTTATATTGTATCAATTGGTGTTTGTATAGACTTATACCACTTTGTCGGGAGTTCCCATAAAATTTGCCAACACTAGATTCCATTGAAACCAGATGCCAAGTCATTGCATCAGCAGAGGTATAGAATGAATCCAAGATATAAGAAGCAAGTGCAAGTCAAGCTTGATCAGCTCATCTAAGCAAGATTTATCTATGTAATTCATTAAAGAAATTGGCTATTTCCAACCATGGTAGTGCCTTAAAGAATGGCAAGCTACGAGTTTCTATAGATTAAAGAAAGCTCAATGCTTAGACAATGCCGGATCCTTTTTCGGTCCTCTTTTCACAAATGGAATTCTTAAACCAATGTAGGTTATAAGATGTACTCATTCATGGATGGCCATACTAGGTACAATCAGATCTCCATAGCACCTAAGGATCAATCAAAATTTTATTTTATTACAAAATGGGGTAAATATGTTGCTAAAGTCATTCCATTTGGTTTAAGTAATGCACAATTTACTTTTTAGAGATTCATGGTCAAGATCTTCTATGATTTTTTGACTGAGTTTTTGTTACTATCTACCTTGATGATTTTGTGTCTATTTGGAAATATCCATGCATTTAGCTTGCCTTGATAAGGTGTTTACTAGGTCCAGATAGGCGAGAATTCTTTGAATCTGGTCATGTATTTTTTGTATACAGGTTGGCATGTTACTTGGCAATGTGATTTCCAAGGAAGGTATTCAAACCGAGCTGAGTAAGATCCAAGAAATTGAGAAGATGCTTGAGCCATAGAATCTGACACAGATTATATCCTTTATTGGATTTATTAAGTTCCAATAGAATATTTGTGAAGGATTTTCTAAGATTGTAGTCCCATTACATGAAATGACCAAGAAAGACACCAAGTTTTAGTGTATCAAGGAGTTGTATGTAGTGTTTTGTGAATTGAAGAAACAAGCAACAGAGACACTGATTCTCTGACAACCCCAATGGGATGTGATTTTCCATGTCCATGTGGATGCATCCAGTGATGCAATTCACATTATATTGGCATAGGAAAATGATCAATTGGACTACCTGCTGCTATTATGCTAGTTGGTTGATGATGCCTCCTGTGTGCAACTATAGCACTATCGAGCATGAAGCTCTTGGGATGGTTTATAGTGTCCATAAATTTGGGTAGTTCCTCTATTATGGTAGCTAGTTAATGATGCCTCCTGAGTGCAACTATAGTACTATCGAGCATGAAGCTCTTGGGATGGTTTACACTGTCCAAAACTTTAGGCATTGTTTTCTTGGCAACGCTTTCATTTTCTTCTTGGGTCATCAATCTTTAGTCTACTTGATCAAAAAAACCATAATTCAAGCATGCCTAGTGAGATGGATGCTATTGCTACCTACAAGAGTGACAAAGTGCGGATCGTACTTAGTCTAATCTATCACTCAATGGGCATAAAGATCATGGAGGATCAAACCATAGAAGAAACTCCATGAGAGAGACAAAAGGTAGGCAATACTCAATCTATTGCAAATATGTATGCTCAACAATACATGATAGGCTTCTTATATAGAGAGAGCCTTTAGAATAGTCAAACCATGTGGGATCCTCTCATCCACATCTCTCCTTGTGGATATCCTCAATCCACTTATCCACGTCATGTAGTCCACATCCTAGGGTGGCTACTTTAATTCTTTCCTTAGCACATACCTTAGCCCTTTAATGTATGTGCTCATGGCACCATATCTCAACACCTCCCCTTGGTGCCATGATCCTTTGGCTACTGCAAGGTGGTCAGATGTGAGTTTACATTCCATCACCTCCCCTTAGTGCATACCTTGCTACATAAGGCGGTCAAGTGTGGCTTACATTGCAATACCTCCCCTGGGTGCTTTCATTGCTACTCTCAGGTGGTCAGGCTTGTTTTACAAATGTGTGGGCTAAAGGTGGCAAGGATTTTGCTTTTCAATGCTTCATGTCGATGGCATTTGCTTCTTCGCTCGATGTAGCTTGATGCATGATGCTTTGTTCTTCCATGTGCCTTGATGCTTTATGTGTGGATGCCATGCTTTTTGCTATGGTCATCTCATGCACTTGAGCTTTTGGCATGCTTATGACAATGATGTGTGCATTCATGCTTTTCCATTTGTTGCAAAGGTCTTACCATGAGCTTTATTTTGCTTCAATGGCAGTGTGTAATTGCTAACAATGATTCTGACTTGACAAGCACGTAGAGCTTGAAAAGACGATCACTTTTCCTTTTTGGAGCGCATACAAATTCTTCCTGGATTGGAAGTTACGGCTTGTCGAAGTTTATGTGAAGAAGAGGGGGCCTTGATGATGTGGCACAGGGATTTACATGCAGAATTCAAACTGTGCTTACAAAGGGACTGTGCATGGGTGGCACTATGCCATGTGGCAGTCTTCTAACCAGATTGAGTTAACCCAGGTCTAAGAAAACTTAACCATGGTCCAAGTAACTGAACCTAACCATAAACTTAACCACTATGCTAACCAGGGTTAGAACCTATCTACCACATGGCATGAAATTGACCAAGCCTATGAACCACAGGTTAACTTCACTTAACCCTAGTTAGAGGCTATCTGCCACATGTCATTTTTCTAAGGTCTAACCTTAGGGAGAAAACAGAGAATAGCTTTGAAGCTTCTCTAGCTGCCGATGACGCGGACGGCAATGGAGGATCGCGGATCCGTCGCCTCATTTGGAGAAGTGGAGCTGTGGTATGGAGGATTTTAGCTATGTCAAGGTCATGTAGGAGCTCGAGGCTAGCAAGAGGGCTATCGGCCATTCGTTGAGGCTTTTCTATCAGCTCGCTTCCTCTTGTTCGTTTGTAGCACCTTGCAGAGGCAAACGTGAAGGTTGGTTGGCTGTTCGGAGATGGCTATTGTTGCTAGAGATGGCTGTTGCACTGGAGCATCACGTTGGATTGCATGGAGTTCTGCTGGACTTTCCCATGAGTCATTGGTGATGGAGCTGGCCTTGTTTGCTACTAGCAAGTCGAATATGGAGATGTAGAGGCCATTTTGGTTGTCGGCTGGCTGCAGGCCAGTGAGCCGTGCGGCTATGGCTCTCTAGAGCATAAGGTCGAGACTGGAGCCGATTGCTCGTTGGAGCCACCCGGGATACTCAGGTCGGACGTGCAGCTGCTACCCCATTCACTCTAGCTTCTACAGTCAATATAGTGGTTGAAGGTCGCTGTTGGACGGTGGAGAAGCTTTTGGACGATGAGGCATCGGCTCGTTGGGGGTTGACATAGATGAAGTCTTGGGCTATAGAAGAGCTGTAGTTTCTATGCTTTCTCGGAGCCAGCTTTCCGCATTGCATCCTCGTAGATAATTCTCACTTCCAGAGCTTCAGAAATGGAGAGGAGCCACACTACGCGGAGCCTGTTGTTCAGTCATCCTTTAGAGCTGAGTGCTATTTGCATTGTCGAGCTCTCATTTGAGTCGTTGCTCAAGGTGTCTAGCCGAGTCGAGGGGTGGCACGATGAAGCTTGTAGTTGCTACGTGTGGTAGCTCATGACTCTAGGTCATAGCCTTCAGAGTATCTCCCTCTCTTTCTCTTGGAGAAGAAGAATAGAGATGTTTCTCTCTCAATGAGCAAAAAAGACCACTTAGGAAGAATGAACCTCACAAGAACTCTCATAAACACCCAAGAGAAAGAATGGAAATCTCTCAAGGATAAGCACCTCTCAATGAACGAAAATCTCTAACTACCTAAGGAGTATTGGATCTCTCTCTCAATGACCTAAACCTAATCTAGGCTTAGCTTAGCTTAACTTGCTCTGATACCATGACAAAGTGCGGATCTTACTTAGTCTAATCTATCACTCAATGGGCATAAAGATCACGGAGGATCAAACCATAGAAGAAACTCCATGAGAGAGACACAAGGTAGGCAATACTCAATCTATTGCAAATATGTATGCTCAACAATACATGATAGGCTTCTTATATAGAGAGAGCCTTTAGAATAGTCAAACCATGTGGGATCCTCTCATCCACATCTCTCCTTGTGGATATCCTCAATCCATTTATCCACATCATGTAGTCCACATCCTAGGGTGGCTACTTTAATTCTTTCCTTAGCACATACCTTAACCCTTTAATGTATGTGCTCATGGCACCATATCTCAACAAACAGTTCGTTTTCAAAATCGTTCAAAAACTAGGTAAGTCCCATGTAAGGGCAGACTACTTGTCACAATTTAATGCCTCAGATAATAGCTAGGGAGTGGCAATTGAATTGCTCAATGCCCATTTGTTTGCTATGGATTTCTCTAAGACTAAGTATGTTGAAATGCTATAATCCTGGGGTGCCAACTCACTATATAATATGTTACTACCCTCGTCCAAAATCCAGGGTAAGGTATATACCTTGAAAAATATGCAAGATTTTAAGATTTGTACATATTTTTCATAATATGTAAGGCCCAAGGGGGGGGGGGGTCTTTTGGATGGGGGGGTAAAACAAAAAATATAATAAAATAAAACCCATACCCTTTCAAATGAATGTAACTTTTTCATGTGTTACCCAAATTTCAAGGTGTAAAGACATATTTGAAGCTCTTTTAGTGTAGAACACAACTATGTTAATTTGAATAATTTCTACGCATGGCATATTGTTAAATTCATCTCATACTCAAGATTTTGATAGGTTTTCTTACTAAAGGGAGTTGGCGCCCCAGGGCTACAATACCTACCACAAGGCACATTTCCTGAGAAAATGCTCTAAGATGCATGCAAGAAGTTGGATTTGAAGGCTTGGAAGTAAACTTTGACTTGTGTCAGCTATACACCAAGGTATAGATGGAGTATTGCACTATTGGGTCCTGCCACATCTACAAGCAATAGCACTCACCGAGGCACATATTGGGCCTACAAGAGATCATTTTAGTAGTGAGCTAATAGCTCAAAAGGTCTTACAAGCTAGCTTAGGAAAGAGTACCCTATTCAAGGATTCACATGATTGGTGTTTTAACTTTGATGTTTGATAGAGAACAGGTAGACTCCTACCACATCATGATATGCCATTGCAAGCAAGACAACCATGAGAAGAATTCTAAAGATGGAGCTTAGATCACATTGGGCCATTCAATTCTATAGCACAATACACAGAGTAAGTGCCAAAAGCGTGTCTTCTCGATTCCAAACCTACTCGAATCAATCTCTACTCAAACTAGAAGCCCAGATCGTGGGATTCCAATGGCGAGGCTTGTATTTGTTTTGCGTCATTTGAGAGTCAAGCATTGGCATTCTAGGGACAATGCGGGCCTTTGAAGGGTCGAAGTTGTAGATGGACAAGGCACTCCTCCAATGAACTTAGCAAGGCTAGCCTACCTAGGAAGTCTAGGCACCTAGGTGTCAGTGTTGGTGTCCATGTGTAAAGTGAACCAATATTAATTGGCTCCCGCCCTCAGGATATTGGAGCCAGTCTTCAGACCACTGTTCAGCCACCGGGTCAAAGCTCAGGATCAACAATACCTAGTTCCTCGAACTTGTGCCTATATCTTTTAAGCAGAGAAGTGAGATCCATCCCTTTCTCTACATGAGTTTTGCATACATCAAGTAAGTGATGTGACATAGTGGTGGCCTAGGTTATTGCAGAGCCCATGAGCTTCTCGATAAATTGTAGGAGCTCGGAGTAGTATAGTAGTAGCATGTCCATCATGGGTTCGAATAATTCCTAGATTTGGTCAATAATGGCTTGCTGGCTGCTAAGCTTAGAATTTAGCTATTAGCACTACATGATTATTCTCTAGATCTGAGTTGAAAATGATTTGTTGACGACATTGTTGCATATATTGATCATTATATCTATATCACTCATGTGATTGTGATCTATTGTAATTGTTCAATATTTGAAAATGTCTTCACATGCAGAAAGACTTTGACATTGATTGTCATTTGCATACATTTACATCTAGTTGCTTGATTAATTATTAAAAAAGTGTCTAGGATATTAAATGATCTATCACTTTGTTAGTAGCTCACTTGGTATGGAGTTAGACATTGAGTGCTTTTCCAAAATTTTTATACATTTTCATCAAGTTATGCATCTAATCAACTCTGATATCGGTCACATAGGTGACTTAGATGTAGATACATGCCAAGTTCAACATGAAAATATGCATTTTTACTAAATTTCTTCTACTTCAAGTGTAGGTTGGGTTGTCAGTAGCATATATGATTGCATGTGTACTAAGAACTCTATCTCATTTGCTTTCTTTTCACAATGTCCTTGTTAATTTTCACAATATAAAATATATTTATTGACTGGTTGTGGACTGTGCGTCTAGTGTAATTATTGAATAGCTTTCATTTGCTTTGATGAATATCTTCATAAATATATTGGCTTATCTTTTCAAAATCATTAAGGATTTTCATGTTTGGAAAATGATTGCACTACTATTTGTGGTTAACCATAACTTTAGATAGTTCTTTTGCACTCAACTAATTGTCAAATTTGCAATGATTGCAATAATGTGGCGAAGGTTGAATTGTCAAAATTAAGATAATATGAGGCCTTTTCAAATGCAAGTGCAAATCCTCTGCAAATCTTATGCAGAGGGACTAATGCATTGATATCTCTAGAGCTCCAAGGCATAATTGCAAATCTTATGCAAAAAGACTCTGTTATGTTTCGATATCTCTAGAGCTCCAAGGAATAACTTTAGAGGAACCTTAACATAAACATGCATGAACTCCCGAGATACAAAGAGGGGTTAGGTAAGAGTAACTTCCCCTTTGTAATAGATGTGTCTTAAGATGTGTGTCTTAAAATGTATGGTACTAAACCTTGCTCTTATGCATGTAGGTCTAAGAACAAGTGGGTACCATGCTTGTCCTATTTGTGGTGATTGATTGGAGGCACAATACTTTCAAAACTAAGTGTATGACTTGCACGCTCACCCTACATGTGATGGGATCATTGGTCTAAAACCACTTGCCAAGTGATTAGCTAGGTGGATCGAGAGATAATAAAGAGCATCTACCACCTAGGATGAAAAGTATATTAATCTTCCATGATATTTCTTATTGGGGTTAATTGATAAACAATCACATTTTAGACCCCATGCATATCTTTATGAATGTGGGATGTACCGTTTGGTCACATTTGGTTTGGAGGTGCATGAGAGGACTTGAGAGCTGTGAACAAGAAGAGGGAGTTGTGGCCACAAGGCAAGTTGTGATGCAAAGGAGGTTGTAGGCATAAAGTGTGAAATGCATGAAATTTGCATGCTTTTCTTTTTCCACTACATAAATTGTACGTGCACTAAATGTTTCCTCTTGTTACTAAATGTCTCTAAGATATGAGCATGTCTAATAACATTTTTTGTGTTTTTGGAATTACAAGAGGAAGGGAAAAATGGGAGGAAAATAGTGGAATTTCCTAGTATAGACAAGGCATTAATGTTAAAGGACAATATTGGGAGTAGCTAAAAGATATGGTCGTTGATCTAGATATAGGCCAATTAATTGGGAAATTATGCTCCCCCTCTACCAAACACTTGGCTACATATGTTGCATTGGATAAGGGTTTAAAGGTTGATGTTGTTTTCTACAACTATCATAGAATAATGAACTTCATGGATTGCATTGATGAAGCCTTCCTAGAAAGATTTCAAGGTGAGTTCAAATGTTGGAGCTCAACAAAAAGCAAATTGCTAGGGAATAGTGTATGACTTTGTGGCACAATTAAGGGTGCTCGCCAAATCAACTGGCTTCCCTTAAAGGAAAAAGGAAGCCTCATTTGTAGTTATTGAGCAACCTCACCAACAATACAAAGTTGAGAAATATGGAAATGAAAAATCCAACGAACAAATTGCTACACAAGAAAATTGTTATAAAAAAGGGGATCATCATCGAGCCCAAAAGAAAGAAAAGGATAGTCAGGTAACATATGTTGATCAAAATAATACTGCAACATATGCAATTAGGCAAGCTACACAACCGAAGAATCAAAATATGAAGATGACTGATGTTACGTTGAATACCATAGCAAAAAATTAAAGACACCCCAATGTAGTAGATTAAGATCAGTACAACCTGGGAGAAATTTTTGAATTAAATGTAGTGATTGCAATGGGTCAATCTTTTGAAATAGCTCCCCAGTGTACTAAATTATTCAAAGACTGTAGGTATCTCTCCCTATTTCTCTATTATTGTTTACTATAGCTCTTCATATTTTATCTCAAGTGCGTATTCCCTTTCTTGCCTTATTTCCTATGATTCATGTCAAGTTTTTTTAAATAGAAAGACATGCTAATATGGGGTCTTTTTTATAGTTTATGCATATGTAGCCATGTCTTCTCGTAGGTCATCTGGGTCAGAGTCTTGTAGCAAGCCACTACTTTGACAAATAGAGTAGATGTGGCCGAGACAAAGATCTAAGACGAAGTGGTTCCAAAGTTATTCGTGAAGGTTAGGAACCATTCGATTAAGGGAGTCCTAATTGAGGGCGGCTTTGCAGGTCATGAGGGTGTTGTGCACTAAAGAATCAAGGTTCAAACAAAATGAATTTCATTCATGTGGCTTGCCAAGAGAGAGAAGAAGAAGGAGAAGAGAGAGAGAGAAGAAGGAGAAGAGAGAGAGAGAGAGAGAGAGAGAGAGAGAAAGAGAGAGAGGCTTGCCCAAAGTGAGAGAGAGAGAGAGAGAGAAATGGAAGAGGAGAGAGAAGGAATGAATGCTCATCAAAAACAGCACACCCAAATTTGAAAGACATGCTCTGAAGTCAACACACCAACCAATCAAAGAATTTGAAAAAAAAAACATGTGGAAAATGCTAGAAATTATTTTTGGTTTTTGAAAGTTGAACCTTCACTAAGGCTACCTAAAGGCAGGCCAAAAAGCTCTTGGAGACATTCAAGATGCTCACTCACCTGGACCTAATTAATTAAGATATTAGCAAAAGGTGACTCTTAATCATCAGCTGACAGTATCCAAGAGTCAACATTTGACAACAATGTCATGCTCACAGCCGCCTCAACCTTGTTTGGACTAAAGCAGACTAACTGAACTCTTTTCACTTGTGTTTTCCCCCTTGGATTGAGATTTCCTTGCATGTCTGTGGTAGAATTGAGTCTCGATGGATGCTATGAGCGCACAACTGTCACTATTACCTCGAGTGTGTAAACATCCAACTAGACAAACCCTGAACTTTGCCACTCTCTCTTACCTAACTGTATTATGTATACTGGCCACGTAGGGTTGAAGCAGATAAAACATATTTTTTCTTAATATGAGAAATGAAGAGGAGCTAGAAGCGTTGGATTCTCTCTTTCAAAATCACTGTTGGAGCGAGTGCACAAACTGCCTTGCTTCCTCCTAGTGTAGGCTCTATTTTCAAATTATATTCTCCCCAGGGCCGGAACAAAGGACTTACAAAAGTGAGATTTTAACATAAATACACAGGCCCTTGAAAGTGACTTCATTGTGAAGAGCCACGATTTGAGCGCACATGTACAGGCCACGAGGCACATGCTTCTTGTTCGTGACTGCAACCTGATTAAATATGGTTCGGTAAGAATGAAAAGATGAAAATAATATTTTACCTCCAAAGCTCTTCTGGTTGGACTTCCAGAGCTGGCAATGGATTGTAGAACTTTGGAGAACCCACTATTGATGATACGATAAGGAAAATTCCGAGCTTTGAAAGCACATATTACCAGCATCAAAGACTGCAGTTCTTGCATGCCACATTGCTTTCAAGCTCCTATCTTTTATGCTTGACTCTTGCATGTCTAGGCTGGTATTGTGGACTGTCCATTCTGTCTTCTAAAAGCTTGGCCTGCAGGCTGTTGCTTCTGAAAGGTCTTGGCCAATCCATGGAACCCTCTTGAGGTAACCTCTCCTCTCGAGTGACACCCTTGTTGCCAGCTTCCGCAATGGACCATTCTCCCTTCTGCGTCCTCAAGCACGGACTACCAATGGAGTTTCGGGGTTGCTGCTTACTCGGGGAGCATCCTGCAGCAGATTCAGAGTCATCTTCTGCATGAAATACATTTGAACTTGTATGAGGAAAGAAGTGACCATTTCCAGATTGGTCATACATTATTCGATTATGCCTACCCTCCTCTGTTGTCCTAACTGATGTGTCTGATAACCTGTACATCCTTGTTCCACTGAGCTCTGGAGAGGATCTTAGCTGGTTCTCTTCATCCATGTCAGTCACACTTTGCCATGCACTTTCATCATCTCTTTGACCTTCATTCTCATCATCCTGATCTGCACTCCAGTTGCTCTTCTCTCTTCTCCTCTCATATCTGCTGGCATCAGCATACTCCCATTCACTAGCCTCGTCGTCACTTTCAACTTCTACTCGACTTTCACCCTCCCTAAATCTATCCTCTTCCATATCCCCGTCATCCAACCTATTAAGCCCCTGTGGTCTGCTTCCATAAGATTTGAGAGCAGCTTGGCTCCTCCTCCTCCTTGTAGAATGCTTGCGATTTGTCCACAGCCGACCCGAGACATCAGAAATCGGAGGTGGTTTGTGGTCCATAACCCATCTGGATTCAGACTCCATGTTATCCTTGGAGAGCTGAAGAGAGTGTATGTCCTCAGAAGAAGCAGAATTATCAGAAGATCCTGAAGATTGGCAAGCTGTGGCATCCATCAAACGCATTGATATTGCTGTTTGTGCTTGCAATTTCTCTACAGCCCCTCTTAGCATTTGAGCTTCATTGGCCTCAACCTGCTGCTCGAGCCCATCTCGAAGCTGGTGGGTTCTGGCACTCAAGAAAGCCTGGAGCTCAAACCTCAAACTGTCCAAAGCCATGCAATTTGCTTCCAGTTCGTATCTTGCCTCAGAAAGTTTCATTTGAACTCTCTCCTCACGCCAAACCTCAGCCATTTGGAGCATCTTGCGTTCCTCTTCAATTTCCTCTTTTGCTTTCGCATGCTCCCTTTTCAGCTCCTCAACCTCTGCCTTATCTTCCCCAATCTCCCTTGCAAGCTCATCACATACGTCCTCCATCAGCTGCCGTGCTTTCCTTTCCTTGTCCAGTTCCTTCATGGCTTTAATTCCCGCCTTGTTGGTCTCAGATAGGTCACTCGATAGTTTTCTGTTCTGCAGTTCCAACTTCTTTCTAGCCTTCCTTTCCTGTTCCAATTGCTGCCCTAATGATAGAAAGGCGGCTTGGAATTTCTCTTGCTCCCTGCTTCTTTCGTCTGCATACTTCTTCAACAAGCCTTCCACTTCCCTGCGAGCTGACTTTTCAGCAGCCTCTAGCTCCTGAATACGGGCACGAGCTCGCTCGAGCTCCTCGTGCAGGGTTGAGACAACAGAGGTGTTATCACTCTGCTGCTCTTCAAGGGAGAGCAATCGGTTGAATGCTTTGACGTAGTCTCTGGGAGAGGTGACTAGGCCAGCTTGGGCAAGCTGAAACTTGTTCGCAGCCGACTTCAATGCATCCATCTACAAGAATGAAAATGAAAGAGCTTGACACAATTTTCATAGGCAACACAGACACACACACACCCAAGATTACAAATTGCGAGATAGAAATCTCACCCCAAGAGGAGATCCATAACTGCCATTCCCGTGCAAGGTTCCTTCTCCGGAGGGCTTGGGGCGAATGATTGCGATCGGCTTTGGGGTAGGACTAATCGTGGCGGCTGTCCTCGGCTGTGGACTCTTTCTGGGAACCTCCGGAGTCTGGAATGCAACAGAGGCGCATCAAACCTCACCTTGTCAGTCCGGCATTTAAAGAAGACACAGAGCAAGACGATCTTTGATTCTTCAGCCAACAATGGCGCAAATCTTTGCAGCAAGAAATGCAGAGCAAGCTCTGATCTCCCTCTCAGTCTCTCGTTTACACACAAGACACACACATTTCGAGCGATCAATCGACACAAGCGCAACCTTTTGTACCTTGGACGCGTGCAGGAGGATGGATGAACGATTCATAGCTGGAGAATCAGAGGCCGATATGGGAGAAGGCCGCGATTGGAGGTGGCTGCAGGGGCTGCTGTTGGCGTCCTGGAGCTCTCCCCATAGCGAGGCCGCTAGCTTGCGAGCAGACACAGAGAGACGCCCTCCGGCAGCCATAGCCATAGCTACATGGGAAGAAGAAGAAGAACCAGCTCTTGGTTCTTCTTCTCCCCCCTCGTCTTCTTCATCTTCTTCTGCCCCTTCTTGTTCTCCTCCTCCTTCTTCCGCCATCGCTTCTCCTGTTGAAGCTCCATTTCCTCTCCTCGCCATAGCTCCTGCTCTATCTTCTCCTCTTCTTTCCGTTCCTATCCACCTCCCCCCGCTCGCTACTCCCTGCCTCGCCACCGCGGCTGCTGCTGCTGCCGCCACGGCTGCTGCCAGCCCCTCGTAGAACGGATTCTCGTACAGCTTCCAGCTCGGCACCGGCGTGCTCGGCGGACCCCCTCCTCTTCCCCCACCCCGCTTCGCCCCACTCCCCGCGAACACGCCCCGCTTCAGCCGGAGGCTGTGCTGCCGCGGCTGGCGCCGCCGAGGCGCCTCCTCCGCCGGGAGCTGGTGCTCGTCCCAGTACCGGTTCTGGTTCCGCCCGCGTCGTTTCTGCTGCTGGCTCTCGTTCTGGCCCCAAGACGCAGAGGAAGAAGACCCCGACATCGTCGGGCACGAAAATTCCCCAGCACCACTCGGCTACATTGCCGCACACAGCACGCCATCGCTCTTCACCTCCAGCTGTCCCGTGCTGCTGCTTTCTTGCCTGCTTCTTGAGCTTCTTCCCTGTTTCTTTCCCATAGCTCTTCCCCCGAGATTGCTCTCCATCTAGCTTGTGTCCTTCTCTATCTCTCCGTGACTTCAGAGAAGCCACGCACACATATATCTTGCGTGCCCAAGACTCACATTGCAAGCACGACGCAATCAACCAATCTGCCGAAGCACCAGCTCGCTTGAAATGAACGCGCCCTCCCGCCCGAGTCTACCTCCTCCTCTCACGCCATCCCGGCGCCAAGTCCCGACCTTAAAACCAAAAGCCCCACATATGCTTCCGCAGTTCCCCCCATCTCGCAGCACGCTGCACAACCACGTTAGCCCACGCAGCAACAACAAGAAGAGCGAACTGCACAGCCAGCGAGGCGCTGCACTGCAGAGAGGAGGAGGCCAAGGCAGGGCCCCGAGGCGTCAGGAAGGAGGTATTGAATTTTCAAACGGGAAAGCAGCCTGGGGATGGGGGAGATGCAGCTCATTACATCGGGGCACGTCTGGGGCTAGTGCGAGGCAGCGAATCTACATGGATAAAGGCAAAGAAGAGGGAGGCATGTGCCAATTCGCCATAGCCAGAGCTTGAAAAGATCGCTGACTGACTTGCTCAATGCTGCTGAGAGCAACCATTGCCTCCCAATAACCATAGCCATAGCCGTATAGTATAGCCATAGCCACAGCTCGCTCGGAATTCCAAAGTCAGCTCTTCATTGATTGATAATCTCAGATTCACCTTTGACGTCTCATATCCTCTAATCATGCCCTTCAATGCTTTTAACCTCTTGTTTAGTTCATTCAATAACTTTGAAGTTTGAGCACTAACCCCACGTGTCTTCCCCAACCCTTTCAATGGTCTTGTTTGTTTGTCAATTGGAGGTCCACATGGGAGGTCGAGAATCGAGATGGTTTCACAAGAGTGGTGTAGGTCCATATGGGAGGTCGAGATGGTTTCACAAGCGTCCACCACGAGATGGTTTCACAACCACTGACACATGAAGCATTGGCATGCATCATGCGCCCTGGTTTGATGTGAAAATGGGTGTTCGTCCATTCATGGATTCACATAAATTGCATGTATTGATTTCACTAGTAGAGCTCTCCAGCGGAGCCGGTCCAGTGGTTGGACTATCACGCTAATAAGCTATTCCGTAGAATAACTCTCCGTTTTTCAAGGGTTCTCGCAAGGCAAGTTTGAATACAGTTAACGGGTTGTTCCTTATGCTATAATTCACACTAAATTCAAGATACAAGGGTTAAAAGATATCATAAGAACCTTCATACATTTAAATTATAGAGTGCCTCTAATCATGAATGAGTGATACCAATTAAAAAGATTTATATGCAGAACAGTTATATATGTGATAATTCAAAACTATGAAAGTGAGATTTAATGCGGAACCTGTTTTGGTAGTTGATATTAGGAGCACTTAATCTCTTTTAGTTTTATCCTTTATGGTGATGTGGTGACTTTCCCTTATGATATAATATTATTATAGTTAAGATATGACACTTTGTGGCTATTATGTGAAGTGTATAAAGATGCTTATTTATTAAATGTGACTTATAACGCAACCTGCTAGGCTAACCACTCTTATTAATAGATAAATCAATCCTCCCAAAATAATTTTCAAACAATATTTTGTCACTCTTAGGTGTTTAATATACTTATAAACACTTTGTAAAAAATCCTAGCTCCTTGAAATCAATTTTATTTTCAAGCATGCTAGATAAAGTTTCAAATCTGAGTATTGTCTAGGTGAAAGACTATGTTACCATACATTTGTGAGCATTTTGTAATCACATATAATAGTTTTTTGTGCTCTTTATATTTTTAAATAATAGTCCTATGAGTCTACCTTAAACTCAAGAAAGGAAATCAACAATGAACACATCTACAACAAGTTGTGATTTTTTTGGCAAAACCTCAAAAGGACACTTCTATGTCATGTTATGCTACCAAACTAGTGTTAAAGCATGCTTCGTAAAGTGCCTCTACTCATTGGTTAAGATGACATTTGTCGAGCCACCGGTGCATGGTTGTGAAACTCCCACCCATTCGCGAGCAACAGGGGCATGTTGTGATGTGATCGCCATGTGTTAGTCATTGATTTGCTGCACAGAAGGTGGAGCGCCCATGCACCTTTGTAGTCTCAACCCCCCTACTATCTGTTAGGTTTAAACTCTCACTAACCAATACGAAACCTCAGCCTGTAACCACATGGGCCACATTTGCTCACTTGTCGTTGCATATCCTCCTTATTATATAGTTGTCGGGCGCTTAGTGTGTAACCACATAGTCTCTATCCCTTCTCGCATGTGGGCGCGTATAGGAACATGTGTACTGGTCCTTAGAGAGAGTTTCGCTCCAAATGCTCTCTCCTCAAGTTATTCCCCCTCAAATCTGCACAAGTTTAGGTGCCAAATTAAAGCATTCTTGTACCACGTTGAAGAAATCCGTTTTGTTGTAGGCAATTCAAGGGTTATGAAGAGTCTCACAAAGCCTACACGTGAAGGCAAGCAACAACCAAGCTTGGGTATGAAGAGTCGATGGACACTAATAGGGTCCCATGTTGCCTGGCTAGTTTGGGCACATAATCTCTCTTAAAGAGAACTCCTTGTGAGTCTTTTAATGCTAGCACTTATCATTGGGAGGTTAAGATTCTTAGGAAGCATTCCCAATGAATGCTTCATTGCCAAAGGAGCACGATGGGAGTCCTCCTTTTGATGTGTCAACTCCATGTGAAACAAAGAGAGCCACCACCTTATCCCATTTATCCATGCATAGTAGATAAGGTGTTTGTGTGTCCACCCAATTCAAGACTCGTGAAGGTCAAGAAAACCCAGGGAGTGCTTAAATGCCTATGTGTGAGTCAGTAGGGAAAGCAATTTTTGGAAAAACTTTTCTATCCATCCAACCATCTATTTCTCTTATAATATCACCATCATTTCTTCTTTACCTTGATGTATAGCCCATGCCCGGGCTTGCCCTGACACTCTACTTGAACTTTATAAAAAATGCATGCTATCAACATCTTAGCTTTTTTTCGTCGAGTGCTTTTTAATTGCTTTGAAGTGCACTAGAATTCTATGGATACTCTAAAGTAGTCTCTATAGGTGTTGGCAAGTGAGCATGCCCTAATGGTAGCATGCATGCCTTCAACTTTGTAGTGTCCTTTTTGTACTATTCAAAAGGATCATCTTGGATACATCCCATGCTTCATTAAATTATTGTTCGTAATTTGTCTCCCCAAGCTCTTTGGTTGTGTAAAAGGCACAGGGTAAAATGAGAAAGAAAAATTTTTAATACTAAGTAACATATACACAATAAAATCTCCATTCACCCCAACACCCTTTTGTCTCTGTAGGGGAACAATAATGGACAACCATATGTCCATTCCCTATCACTTAACACTTCTTAGGAAGCATGGCCACTACAAGAATTCACATAAAGGGAGGACTAAAACAAAATGCTCCAATATAACCAAATGCATATGAAGATGGACTATCACCATTTGACACTCATTGTGCAAAGAATTAGCATTGCCTTGAATATGGGTTCCTTATACTTAGTCATATAGAATAAAATCATTTTAAATCCTAGTTGACCTTTTGAGATATTTTTTATATATTATGTTTAACACAACCATGCATTGAGAAAAATCCTCTATCCATTAGTAACCTATAGGAATATATTTTTGTCATGTCCTTCCATTAGTGCAATCATAGCACTATATTAGATCCAAGAAGCTTCCTTTCTGTAGTTGTGATAAAGGGCAACAAGATTCATGAAGCTTCTACTTAATTAAGATGAATATGAAAGATATTGTGAGGTATCCTGTGAAGTTATGATGATTTAAAATTATTGTTAAAACATATGGTTCAAAGGGAAATTCAAGTCCTTGTGAAGGTGATGCCTTACATGTGGTAGGCATCCTTGGAGAGAAGCCCACATGTGTTGAAAAGGAACTAGGTGAAGGTGGTAATGGCTCAAGGAGGCCCTTATTTGGTATCACTTTAATGGATAGTACTGGCAAATGAATGTGAGGATTGGACATTATTATGCAGATGACACCTAGAATATCAAAGTTCAAGGATGCTTAGAAGGTTCCACACGTTGCACATACATGAATACATATTTATATATGTACATGTAAATTAATCCATAGACACACATGTTCGCATGTGCACTACACACACTTTTTGTTTTGTGGAAGGCACTACACACACAAACACACCCACTTTCCTTTTTGTGAAAAAGCCCACACAAGGCACGCGCGAATGTGCACACACATACACACACAAAAGACTTGCTTGTGCATGCATACATGCATGCATGCGCACATGTAAGCACATGCAGACATGCACATGCACCTTAGCATGCACCCACCTATACACGAACACACATGTATCTTTGGGGGGTCATGCATCATATGTAAAATAGCATGTGGATTCAACAAAAGGGGTTGTTAAGTAAGAAAAAATCAATAGAATGGGTTGTTAAATAGGTAAAAATCATAAATTTCTACAAAAATATATCTTTACAAGGGGTTTTTGATTGGGAAATTGAAAAAATCGTTTGTATAGACAAGAGGTCATTTTAAAGCCTTATGATTTTGTAAATACGAGGTTTTAATAATAACCTTTGAACTCACATCATGTATAGGGTTTTTCAAGTAGTAACCCCCCCTAAGAAGTGAACACACACATGTGTTCACACACATGCATGCGTGCACACGCACCAACAACCCATGTACACATGCATGCATGCACACACACACACACACTTGTTCACTCATTACTAGTTATCCTTTTTAAATTCTTATTTGATACCTTTTGATGTTGCAAATAATTTTCTTCTCAGGCCAAACATGCTTTCTTTTCACTTTTATTAACTACATGTGGTCTCTTCAAATTCTGCCTAATTACCCCTCAAAAACTATACTTTACTTAGCCAACATCGAAATGCATCCTATGATCTTTTCAAAGTGCTTGTAAGTTATTTGACCATAGACTTAGGCTCTTTTTGAGCACTATTGTGAACTCTAGTTTGAAAAAGACTATACCATGCAGAATTGCTAAATCTTATGAAGCCTTTAATAAAAAAGGATGGGCTAAGTGAAAATGATTAATACATTTGAACTTATAATGAGTAGCAAAAAAACGTTGCTTCCCACACATTGGGTTAAGCCTAAAGCCTTCAAAAATTAGTTGTTGTGTGTGCTTCCTTTAATAATGAATGTCCTTTGTCCTTTCACTTCTACGTTCTCCCACTTTGTAAGAATAGGATCAATGAGATCCAACACTTCTCCACTGCAAAGAGCAAGTTTGAACGTTCCATCACATGCTGTAAAGCTATCACTTGCTCCTTCATAGATACAAAATTCCTTGTCTCATCAACAAAGCCAAGCGAAACTCTAGAGTATCAATTGATCCTCTTTAAGAGTTGCAAGAAACTTCTTGTCATAAAAGCATACTCTTTCTATACATGGAAATAACTTGCGATAGCCATTGCCATTGTTGTGGTCAATGGCCAATAGCTTTACCTCCTCGTCACTCAACACCTCATATGACCTCCATTCTTTGATTGCAAAGAACTTGGATGACCCCGCTTCATTACTCTAGTGGTTGGTCCCTTACCCTTCTCTAAGGTGTTCATCATCTACCGGCCCTCACATGTGTCTCGAGGATATGGTGGGTGAGGGCTAGTGGGCTTGGGGCTTCTTGTTCTTGGGGTTGTTTTTCGGTTTCCCAATTGGTTTGGTTTGAGGAGGTCTTTTTTGTTGCTTGGGGTTCAGTCATCCCATTCAGCATGCTTGTCTTTGGGGGTGGTGATTGGCTAGTGAGCTCTCCACCCTTTGTGCACATAGGCATAGATGGGTTTTGAAAGTGGCTTTCCCATTGCTTAGCCTTTTTGAGACTCATCACTTTGTCATGAATTTGGGTGCCCATGAGTTCATCTTTGCTCCACCTGTCGCTTTGAGTGCTTTCTGCATCAATGTGCTCTAGGTAGCAAGTCTAGAGTCTGTAGCTAGATGTGTACCAAGAGGAATCAAAAGCAATTGTTTGCATTCACATCCTTTCCCTTGCTCATCATGTACCCTTGCCCACATATTATCATTGAAGAGTTAGTCAAGGTAATTTATTTTCCATTCACATGGAAGGTCTTTGTCCCTTCATCATATGAATTCATGGTCTTAATGGCCACTTTCCAATCAAATGTGAAATTCTATGGGAGCTCAAAGACATTGTCTAGACCTGAAAGATGACGCTAGTGGATGGTTGCTACTGTGACATGAAGCTGGGGGTAATAAACTTCACGCACCTCTTCACTTCCTACTGCTTTCGAACTGAGTGGTGATAGAGATATTTATCACTGGAAAGGGACATTAAAAAGAAGCTTTTATACCAAGAGACCACACCATACTTTCCTCCCTTAGATGAGAATGAAGATGGTAACATCCCAAGTGATGTACTCAAGCATAGGGAGAAGGAAAGGATCAGCGGAGGCCATAATCTCAACAAGCCGGTCTGTGCCAAAGAGAAGAGCGATACATTGTTGAAAGAAGATCTTGCCGCTCAACATGACGCGAACTGATATATATCGAGGAGTTTGAAGGGGTTGATTGGGTCGGATGGGTAGGTTCCGAGGAAACATTGCACCTCCTTCATTAGATACCTTTACAATTAGCTCAAAACACTCTCCATGCTTAGACTTTATCAACAATCCAAGTCCCATAGAGGTCGCCTAGGAGGGAAGGAAGAGCTCCCTTTGTGGCTTGGGAAATAGATAAACCGTGTATGCGCAATGAGCAGCCGAATAGACAACACAATTTTGAGCACTTTGGAAGAGAAAGCAATGGAAAAAGGGAAGAGACACTCAAGAGAGAGAACCTGAAGTGACCTTCATTACCAATAGAGTGAGAATCCACTCCAATGCAACTCAAAAACTACAAACACAAGGGAGAAGAAGAGGTTTCATACATACAAGAGGGAGCAGAAGCTCCAAGACTACTCATAGAGAGAGAATCAACTAGAGAGAGATGGACTCAACAGTCTACATAAGAGAATATCTACAAGAGGGAGAGAAGGCTCATGGAAGAGGCTTGAGGAGGCTAGAGCTACAGCAACATGAGGCCTAATGGTGGAAGAGATATTGAACAAGGGAGAGGAGGGCTCCTTTTATAGAGATTTTGTCACCCTCCTTCACCCATTTACAATTGTTGCCTATAGATTCCTTTCCCCATCAATCACATAAGCACCATCCATGTCCTTTTTGGCTACTCTTGCCATGTGTCCCATCAAAAGATGCTCAAGACTCTTAAAATATTGAGAAAGTCAAGAGTCTCTCCACATGGAGCCCATAGGGACCCTCTCTTTTCCATATGTCCACATCCTCCTTATTCCACACAAGAATTCTAGAAGGATTCCTCTTGACTCCATACTCTTCCACATGCCTTCCACACGCTTGGCATGTGATCTCTCTTATATTATTGGAACACATGGACATGAGCCCACCTCTTTATATGACTCACTCTTCCTATTTTCTAAAAACCCCATAATATCCCATACACAAATAACTCTCACCCCATACGAAGGTATTTATCATTCATACACATGGTATTTACATTGATCCATTCCACTCATCCTCTCAATCCCATACAATATCTTAGAAAATAGAAATAAGTGAGAGCCGCTAGGCTATCACTTGATACTCAAACTCTTATCAAACATAGAGAAAAACAATACCAATGCAAATAAAAAAATATCAATTTTTGGTATCACACTACTAATGGTGATTATTAGCAAGTGGGTGGTGGGTTCAACTCCAAGCCTTTTGGCTTTTAACCCTTACTTTCTTTGGTGGGGGATTTTTTCCCTTTTCAATGCCCTTCATCTTTATTAGGTTGGAGTCCCCATCAGTCTACTTAGTTGGAGGCTTTGGAATTTGGAGATGAGGAGAGTTATGGAGGAGATAGCGTGACTTGTGCTAAGTGTTCAAGTTACAATATTGAGCTCATTCTTGGAAAAAAAAGGAATTGAGCCCAACATTTTTGTAAGGCTTATGTAGTGGGGCATTTAGAGTTTTGCCCCTATGCTGCCCATTAATTACTAGCTCACCATTGTCTTCACATCTATCCTTTCCATCATTAGATTCTCACTTGTCATGGAATCACAATCACTCAATGCCACACATTTTCGGGAATCCATGGACCAATTTGTTGCTTCTCTCAATCATGATCCCACACCTTGAAACAATTTGGTGGTGACTCTTCATGGGGGGTGCATTGGCAAATTCTATCCAAACAATAATTGTGCTTGTGGCAAAAAAAAAAAATCCTTAATTCCCTTGATTTGTTTTAGTAATTCATTTTCTTCTAGGTCTTCTAAGGTGAGGCTCACATTGTTAAAGTGATTCTAAATTTAGTGTAGACCAAACCCTACTCGATGGAGATTTCATTGCTCCTATGGGGCATTGTATAATAGTGCAATCATCCTATCTTTGAATGCTCTCTTTTTTATATGGTAGTCATGCCCTACCTTCCTCCTTCATTGAATTACTCTTTGTGTCTAGGCTACCCTTAGTCACAATTTGTCTATCTTGGACAATTTGTACAAATGCACTTACTGCCTCCCAATGCCTCTTTCCTAGATTAGCCATATACTGGCTAACAACTCCCACTGCAAATGCAATGTCTGGTCTAGTAGCTATCATAGCATACATAAGACTCCCAACCGCTGATGCATAAGGAACCTTGGCCATCATGGCCCTCTCCTCTTCTGATTTGGGACTATCTGTATGACTCAGTTTCACATATGGAGGCAATGGAATACTCACTGCCTTCCCCCCCTCCATATTGAAACGCTGCAATACTTTTGTAACATACTCTTTTTGTGAAAGCCAAAGGAGTTTCCTACTCTGATCACGCGTGATGCGCATACCAAGAATATGACCTGCAAGTCCCAAATCCTTCATATCAAAGGCCTCATGCAACTTGGCCTTTAATGCATCTAGCTCATAAGTATTCTTGCTAGCCAATAGCATATCATTCACATATAGTGCCAAGATTATCAGGCTATTATCCTTAGCCCTTTTAGTGTAGAGGCAGTGATCAATTTCACTCCTTCTAAAACCCTGGGACCGAATGAAAGCATCAAACTTCTGATACCATTCTCTAGGTGCTTGCTTAAGACCATAGAGACTCTTCTTCAGCTTGCAAACTAAGTGCTCTTTGCCCTTTTCTTCAAAGCCTTCCGGTTGCACCATGTAAATTTCCTCATGCAAATCCCCATGCAAGAAAGCTGTCTTGACATCCATCTGCATAAGCTCCATATCCTCTGATGCCACTAGTCCAAGGATGCATCTAAGTGTGGTCATCTTCACAACCGGAGAGAATATCTCATCAAAGTCCACACCCTTCTCTTGCTTGAACCCTTTAGCAACCAAACGGGCCTTGTACCTAGGCACATCATCACCTGTGACCTTCATCTTGTAGACCCATTTACATGGCAATGCTTTCTTTCCATGTGGCAAAGAAACCAAGTCCCAAGTCTTATTCTTCATAAGTGAACTCATCTCTGATTGCATAGCATACTCCCACTTGCGTTGATCCTCACGCATCATAGCCTCTCTATAGCAAGAAGGCTCCCCGCAATCAGTAAGCATCACATAGTCTACCCCTGGAACAAACTTATCAGGTGGTCTAGACACTCTAGATGATCTTCTCAAGGGCATTTCAGCTTGCTGTCCCACCTGCATATCAGCCACATTTGGCTCATCATTTCCACCAATAGATGATCCATCATCTACCCTTGATTGTATACCTGTGGGAGTACTTGGTGGTACCATTTCTTGCACATTTGGTGCATGGACAGCTTGCTGTCTATCAACATATGCAGGTGGATTCACATCCATGAAAGTGATTCTCCTCATTTCCACATCCCTCATGGGTGCCTTATGCATCTTCTTCTCATTGAAGACCACATCATGGCTGCGTATGATCTTCTTTGCTTCCGGATCCCAGAGACGATAGCCCATCTCTCCACTTTCACCATAACCCATAAAGATGCATTTCCTAGACTTAGGATCTATCTTCTTTCGAAGCTCTTTTGGCACATGTGCATATGCCTCACACCCAAATATATGCAAATGAGAGTAAGAGGGCTTCTTGCCATGCCATGCCTCTTCAGGAATACCACCATCCAAACTCTTACTAGGTGATCTATTGATCACATGCACTACAGTCTTCATTGCCTCAGCCCAAAAACCACCAGAAAGACTTGCATTGGAAAGCATGCATTGCAACCTTTCTTGAATGGTACGGTTCATCTTTTCTGCAATTGGATTTTGCTCTGGAGTATGAGGGGATGTGAGCTCCCTCTTAATCCCACGTGTATCACAGAAATGCTGAAAGTCATGAGAGAGATACTCTCCACCATTGTCAGTCCGTAGGCATTTAAGCGTTCTAGCTGACTGATTCTCAACCAAGGCCAGCCATTTCATAAATACCTGGAACACATCACTCTTCCGAGCTATAGCATAAGCCCACACTTTCCTAGTTGCATCATCAATGAATGTCACATAGTATTCAGCCCCGCCTAATGACCGTGTAGGCATGGGACCACATACATCTGAATGCACCAAATCAAGCTTTTCAAACTCTTTCTTTCCCCTTCTTTTATGGGCTGATTTAGTCTGCTTCCCATAGAGACAATGCTCACAAAATTCAAAATCAGAGAAACTCAAATGCGGTGCATAACCCAAACGGCATAAGAGTTTCATTCCATTCTGGCTCATGTGCCCCAACCTGCAATGCCACAAAGAAGTGCTTGGCTGCTCGGTTATTGCAACAACATGATCAAATACCCCTGAAACATGTAAGGGATACAAAGTCCCACACTTGGCACCCCTGGCCAAAAGCATAGAGCCCTTCTGAATTTTCCAACTCTGAAAGCCAAAAGTGGTGTGAAAACCAGCATCATCTAGCTGACCCACTGAAATAAGACTCTTGGTCAGCTTAGGCACATGTCTCACATGTTTCAAAACAAATGCAGACCCATTTGCAAAAGAAAACTTTATGTCACCTGCTCCCACTATGTCACATGCATAGTCATTTCCAAGATGCACACAACCTGTCTTTCCACTGTCATAAGTGGAGAACCATTTCCTATGGGGAGTAACATGGAATGAAGCACCAGAATCCAAAATCCAATCCTGGGAATATGCATCATCTGAAGTGGCAAGCAACTCTGTAGATAAACTAGACATGAAGAGAACGTCATTGTCACTATCGTGTGTGACTGCATTGATCTCCTCGATCTTCACTTTTCCTTTGTCCTCCCTTGGACTCTCTTCCTTTTGATTTGCACCTCAATTTGCATTCTTTTTCTTATCCTTTTGCTCTCTTTTCAGCTTGTAGCAATCCTTTTTCATATGGTCCTTCTTGCCACAGTGGTAACACTCAATGTTCCGTGGCCTGGATTTGCTACGAGACTTCCCTCTTTCTTGGGACTTCCCCCTGAACTGTGATCTGCCCCTTTGCACATTTAAGGCTGCATCCTGCTTGTTGCCGTCCATAGACTTCCGTCTAATCTCCTCGGCCAACAAGCTACCCACAACATCATCAAATTTCAGTACTCCACCAGGTGCAGAGTTACTGACAGCTGTATGGAAGGTATCCCATGAGGATGGCAATGAACATAAGAGAAATATTTCCTTAGTCTCCGCATCAAAATTCATCTTCTGAGCCTAAAGCTTGGATGAAAATAATATTGAATTCATTCAAGTGAGAAGCAATGGAGACCCCTTCCTTCATCTGCAGCTCAAATAACCTCTTCATGAGGTAAACTTTATTAGAGGCAGTTTCCTTCTCATAAGTGGCACATAGTTTCTTCCACAAATCTTCCGTAGTCTGCTCATTTACTACTATGAAATAAACTGACTCTGCAAGATGAAGTCTAATAGTAGACTTTGCTAACGCATCCAACTCATTCCAATCATCCTCAGATATATTTGCAGGCTTAGCTTCAATCCCTGCCAAGGGTTTAATCTGCTTCTTTTGAATAAGCACATCCCTTATCTGTTCTTTCCACAATGAAAAGTTTGTCCCATCAAACTTTTTAATGTTGAAAAACTCCTTTTCAGACATGGAAGAGGATGCCATAATGCAAATAAAACAAAATCCCAAATGCTAGTGCATACAAGAGAGAATCACACCAAATACCAGGTGCACCCAAATGTGTATGCCACAATAGACTGAAATATCACCAAAACTCAAAGCTCAAAGCATCTGACTCATGCGCATATACTATGCATCCATATGAGCAAATCTGGCCCAAAAGAAAATGCCAACTGCAATGGCAATCCAAAATGCCAATAAGTGCCAAATGACTCAAGCATAAACACCGTCCACTGGCATATGCATTAATAATATCTCATCCAAGAGAGCATAGCACTATCAGTGCATCACCTGCAATGTGTCAAAGCCATCCCTCAGCATAAAATAGCATCCATGTGCAAAGCGTCCATAAAAAATAGCATCCCACAAGGCAATTTGGGCCTATCAGTGCATCCAATAAGGACCATAATGCATTCAAATGGCCTATAAATCATCCACTGCAACCCAATGCATACCACAAATGAGCGCACACTGCTCAAACTGCAACCAGAGTGATCTGCATAAGGTATGCTCAAGAAATCATAGTCCCATGGTAATGAGCGCTACTAAAAATAGAACCTGAGATGCCTCAAAACATGGGCGCCATTACATAATCGGACTCAACAAGAAAATCTGCAAATATCTCTCTTCTGCCAAAACTCCAAAATCCCAACCGATGAGTGAGAAATGGGAGTCAACACTTATCCACTGCCATGTGGCATAAATCTAAGGTTTCAATACCTTAGAATGAAAAATGCATAACAGAGAGACGAAATCGAATACACAGAGATCTATAACTCTAAAAATCCTCCACCGAATCGCACAAGAACTGATAGGTAGGGGTTTTTGGGCGTCTGGAACGCAATGGGATAGACAGTTTTGGAAACCGTGGTCTCAATCACTGGGTCCAACACACGGACTGAAAAACGTTTTTGAAAACAGAGCTGTTTGTAAACTCCACCGGAGTGTAAATGATGAGCAACATAGAAGTTTTAGGACCTCCTGAGTCCACTAGAACTGACAGATCTGCAAATGGTTGCTCCAAACTTGAGTTCCAACACCCGGGCAAAAAACGCAGAAACTGACACAATGAGTCAGAAATCCAATGGAATGATCCCAGATTCAAGAATGAAGGTGTTTCCAAGCTCCTGAAGTAATGTGGACACCAAAAGCAAGCAATATTTGCCTCTACAAGTTAATACGGAGTCTCTGTCATCGAACAAAATAGGGAAAAGCTCAAAAAACGACTTTTTCTTTGAAACCACTTAACAGGCTCTCAAAACCACTTCGCAAAGCCAAAGTGACTTTTCCAAAGGTTCCTCCAAGGTCTCTGCACACTCGGATGCAAGTAAAGTCACCCACAAAGCTTCCCACAGAGCTTCTCCTTCTTCCCACAGAGCTGCTAAGCTTCAAGCATTCATGCACGCTCAGCTAGATCACCCGGGCTCTGATACCAGTTGAGAGTGCTCTCAACGGAAGCAAGAACGGAAGAAGGAGAGAGAGAGACAGAGAGCCACAAGTTTTGGTGGGTGTAGAACCACCCTAATCTTCTTTTTCATTAATTTATATATTTCTTGTTTGCAATAGGTAGAATAGGTAGCGTAGTACCCCCTTGGGACAAAAACCCTTACATAGAAATCATGAGATATCAAAGAAATTTAAAAATTATGTCAGTGACACTGTGCAAGAAGAACACATAGAACTAAGCCTAATTCAATGCCATGTTGAATTACTAATGAATTAGCTCAAGCACATTGAATTTTCTCTGGCACATTGAATTAGCTTGACACTTAACAACAACTGACAACAATTGCATGTTGTATGTGGAGATTGATCCTTTTTCAAAGGTTTTTTTTAAGCTATGCTTTGGACCAAGGCGGGCTTATACCCGTTCCATGAAAGAGGGGTAGGAGGGGAGCAGCTCCCCCCTAGGATATCACCGGGGGGTTCCAAGGGGCATCGTCAACATCCATTAGGCCCCTCTTGGCGAGGGTTTGGGGGCAACTCCCCTAAAGCGAAAAATACATGAAAATTGGTACACGAGTTGCACATCAATTGTGTGATCAAAATTGTAAGCTAAGAGTGTGGCGCACATATAGGGAGAGCAGTGTATATACTACTTTATCATGTATCTTCTCACTTGTTGGATAAGGAAAACATAGATTGGCTATTTCTTCGTGAATGTAGCCCACACTAGGTGAACCATGTATATCGGTGTCTCTCTTTCTCTTCCATTTCATGTGCTTTCTATATTGTGTACTTTATGCATTTCACTTCTCGAATTATTGCTCAGTCATGTTGTGCCTAGGACTACCAGTGAAATGGGAAAGTAATGTGCCAATACACACTCAGGAAAAATTCAACTCCTTGATTTAATACACACTCAAGAAAATGGGAAATTAACTTGAATTTAATGTGCCAATACACACTCAGGAAAAATTCAACTCCTCGATTCAATGCGTGTTGAACTAATAATTTAGTCCACATTGAACTAGTTCTAATTTAGTGCACATTAAATTAGTACTAATTTAGCATGCATTGAATTAGTAGGTCAACACAAGTCACGGCTTGAACTAGAACTAAAGTCCATACGTTTGACCATCAATGAATTCATTACTCACACCCACCCCTAAAACACTAAACTTGAAGCCAACAAATGCTAAAAAGGGGCTACAGAATCAAAATTATGAAATTGGGAGTTCTTCAAAATTGCTAACATTAGGATAACCACATAATAGAACATAAATCACTTAAACCCCCTAAAATTGCCAAGTGTATACCACATTGGATTAAGATTCATTGGACACTATGCTGAATTGCTAATCTAATGCTCCCAAAGGATAAGCCTAATTCAACACATTCTAAGGGTAAGCCTAATTCACTGCACACTAAATTAGAACTAATTCAGTGCACACTAAATTAGAACTAATTCAACGCACACTGAATTAGCTTGTTGACTGCCAGCTGGCAGTATAGTCAACCTGGGGGCTTGCCACTTACACTGATCCACATACATGCCCCTGAGGTTTGGGCAGGTCATTGTAAACAACTGAGCCTGAACCAAAAGATATTGCATCCAACAACATCCTGTCTAGCCACTTACCTAGTATGCACCCATCTCATCAAGGAACTCAGCACTGAGCTCAGTACATGGACCGGTATATCTAGCTCAAAAGACTCCATGAGCTTTGATGGATAGATGGGTGAAAACTAAAATTCATGAGCCTCTATGGCTCCTAACTCTAACTTGGATTGATCTTATTCCCCCACTCCTTCTATATCATCTTGGATTTAGGAAACTTTTTCCAATATGATGGGGAGGTTTGGGATGTTAGGCCCAACAGAGATGGTTAATCCATTTTTTAGGCAGAGTAGAATGCTAGCAGTGCCCACCCCAACCAACTATGAAGGAGGACATGCGAAGTGCACCAACTCCCATCATATCAATGAGTACTAAGACATTGCATGTATGCTTCTATGAGGGAGTACCCTCATTCAATGATACATTTGAGCCTAGGATACTAGGTGATCATAAGCCACAAGATTTGGTGGTGTAGATGAATGGCCATAATGAATCAAGGGAGGGTACATTGCTTGGAACATCAATTTTTTGACCCCCTTTATATCCTACTTGGGAAACTGGCCTAGAAAGTACTCTGTATATGGTAGCTGCTCCATATAGACCTATGCCCAATGTCAATATGCCTGTGCCTAGGGCACCATAGATGTAACCTACAAGACCTAGCCAACCTTGTATGTTAGTCCAAGTACCTAGTGGGTCAGGGTCTATACCATGCCTACTTTCATTTTCATGACATCTTTCTATAACCCCCCAGTTGGACAACCCACATATGGGGCAGCTCCCCCACTGCCACCAGTAAATCCTCCTATACCACAAACAATTCTTATCGATGAAGCTATGAGCTATACAAGGTGCCACTCTTGCCAACCAGCTACAATTTAGGGCTCAAAGCTTCACCATTACCTCCACCCATACTGGGACCTCAACCACCTCTGCTCTGAATCACTCCAATGAACCAAGTGTTAGTAGAGGAATTACCCACACCCTTATTTGGGGTGACTATTCTCAAATATGAGAACCCTTGGAACTAGTCCAGCTATATAAGTCATTATGTAATGTAGGTTGATCAATACATCCTAGTATACCAGATGGCCCCTATCTCCCAAAAGGCTAGGGATATGAATAGCTTGAACAGAAAAACCATGCTTCAATGTTATACATGTCAAGGTCGCCATAGGGCTAGTGAGTGTCCATACAAGGTAGTGATCAATCAACAAGTTTCATGCTACAAGTTCCAAGGGCCTCACTTGTTGAAGGATTGATAATATAAGAATGCATAATGTGTGACTCCCCCATGCTTTCACCATTAATTGCATAAAATCTTTCAAAGCCATCTTGAACCTTTCATAATACATCTCGTTAATCAACCCTGGCGAAGCAAGTTTATTGATGCATCTAGATTTCTCCATACTTTTTATCTCAAAGTTGCTACTTGAGGATGTGAAGCCTTATTGTTCATGCATTCACACAATGCATTCCAATATTCCCAACCCAAGGGACTTTGACAATGTATGTTTTTCTTTCTCAAGATTGTGATTGGATAAGAATCTCCTTGCCTTTGCTCTAGCCATGGATACTTTGTTAGGAAGATTCTATGTTTTCCTAGACATTTTCTTGTCCTCCTTAAGTTTGGCATGTCCTAGATGGAATCCCATCTCTAAAAGAAACTCCTTAGCTTGTGTAATGCAGCATGTCCTAGATGGAATCCCATCTCTAAAAGAAACTCCTTAGCTTGTGTAATGCAACAGGCAAATACTTCTTGTTGAATCATATTCCAAGCATAAACAAGATACAAATATAGCAACTTATTATGTGTGCGTAGTTCTACATGTAAAGTACATATGTGCACTCTCTCTAGTGGGATGGGCAAGATGGGATCCCACTTTGGATCCTTCTTGTGATGATTGGGGGCTAGCGTTTGGCTACAAGAGAGAATGCCATTCTCTCATTGTAATCTTGCCTTTTGCTTTCATTGAGAACATTGCAATACAGGCATGTGAACATTGCATTTTGCCCTTATATCACAACCGTGCAAGCACTTTTGCTTTCATTGAGAACACTATAATACAGGCATGTGAACATTGCATTTTGCTTTCATTGAGAACACTACAATATAGGCATGTGAATCTTGCCTTTTGTTTTCATTGAGAACACTGCAATACAAGCATGTGAACATTGCATTTTGTTCCTATATCACAACCATGCAAGCACTTGAGGGTTTTCCAATCAGCAGCAAGATGCCATTCAACTCAAAATGTTCCATGGCCATCCACTATCAATGTTTTCCTTCCTCTTGTCTTTGGAGAATAGATCGGATTCTTGCTCTCTCTAGAACCTACTTCAATGTCTCATGGCACTCTTTTTGAGTCTCAAATGCAATAAGCCACCATACTTATTTCTCATATTGAAGTGAGAAATCTTGCTAAACTTCCTCGCCCCCTTGAGCAAAGGATAAGGCTTTGTTCATAATATAGATGCTCACTCTCTCTAGCTTATATTCTTTGACCACATCCATTTTGATTAAAAAAATGAGCTTGCCATTGCACTACTATACAACAAAAGAGAAAAATAGTTGGATATACATGATATAAAAAATGAGACCAAGTAAATTGCAATGTTGTCATGGATTTCCTCTTGCCATCTTCTCTCATGCCATAGAATTTGACCATTGCTTGTTGCAATTTCTCAACATCCACAAAAATATTGTCGAAAGCATTAATCTCAAATGATTGCAATCCAAATTTCTTTTGACTCTTCCAAGTCATTGTGCCCCTAACATAATGGTACCGTCCAAGCATTTCTCTCACACATAATGGTACCGTCCAAGCATAATGGTTTGTTTCTTGTCATGCAAGCTTCACAGACTAAGGTGTGGGTAGTGGCACTATAGACTTCTTATACTTTCCCAGAAGAGCAGACTTAAAAATGTTAAAAAGAGATGTGTAAGCTTCACAACTTAGACTAGTAGAATCATGAGCTCCAACCATCTCCTTTGCATCTACAATGCCCTTGAAAATCTTCATCACCTCTTTAGCAACTTGCACATGTAGGCATTTGTGTCTTGGTCCTTTAGTATCTCAATGACATCACTTGACTTCAATAAACTAGCTATAGCATATGAGTAGTCAAGATCATCTCTGTCCATTCTTCCCATCACATCTTCCATGAAGTTCCTCAAGAAGAACACAAGTAAAACTTTTCATTTGAACATTAGTAGCCTAGATTCTCCTCTTTTCAGTGCCACCAATGGGTGCCAACAATGTATACTTCCTATCCTTTAATTCCAAAGGTGTTTCCTTCTGCAATTTTCACTCTACCAACTTCTCAACCTCACTTAATGTTGAAGTTTTCTTCGACTTATATTTCTCTTTCTTTGTCTTCTTAGCATCTTTCTTGGCTTTCTTTGCCTTCTTCTTCTTCTTCTTTCCTTTCTTTTTCTTTTCATCATCGTCTAAATTGTTGTCGGACTCTTCTTTATTGGAATTGAAATCAGCGTCAGATCCACTTTTCGTGTCGTCCAAAATGGTGTCAAAACCATTTTCAGAATATGTCTCCACATTCTTCTTCTTTCTTTTTGTTATGCCAATGCACCTTTCTACCTGCTTGGCTGGCTCTACTAAGGAATTAAATCCATTTGCCCCTACTGGAAGGGCTAAGCGTCCCACTGCATTGTGAATTTTTGGTTGTAGTCCTTTGCAAAAATACTCTCCCATCATCTTTGATATATATATATATGTATATATATATATATATATATATATATATATGTATATATATATATATATATATATATAGAGAGAGAGAGAGAGAGAGAGAGAGAGAGAGGAGTGCACATGATATAGCTACCTGTACACTATGTTGTATTGAACATAATTATATACATGAGAATCCCTTAGGGTTAGGGTTAGGGTTTGCCCCTAGTGCCCTATCTAAATGGTGCAATTTACACCATTTGGAACACCCCCTCTTAAATTGCACTGGGTAAGTAGAGGATGCATGTACAAGATCTTTTATGGGATTTGTTTGATGCATATGGTAGCATCCAAAACTGAAAAAGAAAATGGAAAAGAATGAGAGCACATTGACTATGTAGTAGAAACCTGTACAATGAGTACAACTTACTAGAACTTGTACATAACATGCATTTTCCCCTCTTAAGTTGTAGGTCATCCTTCACCTTTGGTAACAAGGCCCAAAAAATAAGCTGAAGGGAAAAGGAAGGAACTTTAAAAAGTAAGATGCCTGCCTAGATCAAAGATTGTCAATCAAAAGATGATTGTGTGAAGAACGGTGTGTTTTGCTACAGGCAAACATGTTAAATCTGAACATGTCATGTGTCATCATGGACTATAAAGCTACGTTGTAGAAGAAAGCAAGCTACCTGACACCATGGTTACATAGAATCAGATGGAAGAATATAGAACCCACTGGTTGAGATGCAGATTATAGACATCCACAAAATGTGAAATATTTGATGACAATCTACCTAGCATGAGTATGAGCAGTCAATGGAATGGGGGAATATTTTCTAGACATTTTACTAATTCCCAAGAAAAGAATGCATATGCTCATGGTCATGCTGACATCAACCAAAAGCCTTAATCATCCAAGCAATCACCAAGGTGAGCAAAAAAGCTAGTGGATGAAGGAGAGAGCATTGTTAAGGACATGAAGCCCAGAATATTGTAAACAACATATAGGTATTGTGTGGCTTAGGCTAAAGAACCTATCAACTTCTGAGAGGTAGTAAAATCCATGAATGAATTGATGCCACAGAAGAATTGTATAATAGCATTATGAAAGAGAGCCCATATGCCAAACCCAATATTTTAGGATACACATGCATGTTGAATTCTCATTTTGTATCTTGGTCTAGCAAGAAGCAAGCCATTGTGGCATTGTTTACAAAAGCAGATGAATATATATCTCTTACATAGTGTGTGTGTGAACCAATATGGATTTGGGGGCTCTTGAAGGATCTTGGAGCAGTCCAAGATGTTCTACCTTGATCTTTTGTGATAACCAAAGTGCCATTGCATTGGGCAAGAATCCAAAAGATCATCAGTGGTCAAAACACATTGATATCCGCTATCATTTCATACAACATCATGTGGAGAAAGGAACTCTTCAAGCAGTTCATTGTTTCTTGGAGCATCATGTAGGAGACTTATTCACAAAAGCTGTGGGGGTTAAAGGTCACTGTGCCTTAACCCCAGTTATGTACAATACTCAAACACATATATAAATGAATGAAAAAGAAGATTAGGGTGGTTCTGCACCCACCAAAACTTGTGTGGCTCTCTGTCTCTCTCTCTCCTTCTTCCGTTCTTGCTTCCGTTGAAAGCACTCTCAACTGGTATCAGAGCCCGGGTGATCTAGCTGAGCGTGCGTGAATGCTTTGAAGCTCAGCAGCTCTGTGGGAGGAAGGAGAAGCTCTGTGGGAAGCTTTGTGGGCGACTTTACTTGCATCCGAGTGTGCAGAGACCTTGGAGGAACCTTTGGAAAAGTCACTTTGGCTTTACGAAGTGGTTTTGAGAGCCTATTAAGAGCTTTCAAAGAAAAAGTCGTTTTTTTGAGCTTTTCCCTGTTCCGTTCAATGACAGAGACTCCGTATTGACTTGTAGAGGCAACTATTGCTTGCTTTTGGTGTCCACATTACTTCAGGAGCCTGGAAACACCTTTATTCTTGAATCTGGGATCATTTCATTGGATTTCTGACTCACTGTGTCAGTTTCTGCGTTTTTTGCCCGGGTGTTGGAACTCAAGTTTGGAGCAACCATTTGCAAAGATCTGTCAGTTCCGGTGGACTCAGGAGGTCCTAAAACTTCTATGTTGCTCATCATTCGCACTCCGGTGGAGTTTACAGATAGCTTTGTTTCCAAAAACGTTTTTCAGTCCGTGTGTTGGACCCAGTGATTGAGACCACGGTTTCCAAAACCGTCTGTCCCATTGCGTTTCGGACGCCCAAAAACCCCTACCTAGCAGTTCTTGCATGATTCGGTGGAGGATTTTCAAAGTTATAAATCTCTGTGTATTCGATTTCGTCTCTCTGTTATGCATTTTTCATTCCAAGGTTTTGAAACCTTGGATTTATGCCACATGGCAGTGGATAAGTGTTGACTCCCATTTCTCACTCATCGGTTGGGATTTTCGAGTTCTGGCAGAAGAGAGATATTTGCAGATTTTCTTGCTGAGTCCGATTATGCAATGGCGCCCATGTTTTGAAGCATCTCAGGTTCTATTTTCAGTAGCGCTCATTACCGTGGGACTATGATTTCTTGAGCATACCTTATGCAGATCACTCTGGTTGTAGTTTGAGCAGTGAGTTTGAGCAGTGTGCGCTCGTTCTCGTGGTATGCATTGTGTTGCAGTGGATGATTTATAGGCAATTTGGATGCATTGCGGTCCTTGTTGGATGCGCTGATAGGCCCAAATTGCCTTGTCGGATGCTATTTTTTATGGACGCTTTGCACATGGATGCTATTTTATGCTGAGGGACAGCTTTGAAACATTGCAGGTAATGCACTGATAGTGCTATGCTCTCTTGGATGAGACATTATTGATGCATATGCCAGTGGACAGTGTTTATGCTTGAGTCATTTGGCACTTATTGGCATTTTCTTTTGGGCCAGATTTGCTCATATGGATGCATAGTATATGCACATGAGTCAGATGCTTTGAGCTTTGAGTTTTGGCGATATTTCACTCTATTGTGGCATACACATTTGGGTGCACCTAGTATTTGGTGTGATTCTCTCTTGAGGCACTAGCATTTGGGATTTTGCTTTATTTGCATCATGGCATCCTCTTCCATGTCTGAAAAGGAGTTTTTCAACATTAAAAAGTTTGATGGGACAAACTTTTCTTTGTGGAAAGAACAAATAAGGGATGTGCTTATTCAAAAGAAGCAGATTAAACCCTTGGCAGGGATTGAAGCTAAGCTTGCAAATATGTCTGAGGATGATTGGAATGAGTTGGATGCATTAGCAAAGTCTACTATTAGACTTCATCTTGCAGAGTCAGTTTATTTCACAGTAGTAAATGAGCAGACTACGGAAGATTTGCGGAAGAAACTGTGTGCCACTTATGAGAAGGAAACTGCCTCTAATAAAGTTTACCTCATGAAGAGGTTGTTTGAGCTGCAAATGAAGGAAGGGGTCTCCATTTCTTCTCATTTGAATGAATTCAATATTATTTTCAGCCAGCTTCAGGCTCAGAAAATGAATTTTGATGCGGAGACTAAGGCAATATTTCTCTTATGTTCATTGCCATCCTCATGGGATACCTTTCATACAGCTGTCAGTAACTTTGCACCTGGTGGAGTACTGAAATTTGATGATGTTGTGGGTAGCTTGTTGGCCGAGGAGATTAGATGGCAACAAGCAGGATGCAGCCTTAAATGTGCAAAGGGGCAGATCACAGTTCAGGGGGAAGTCCCAAGAAAGAGGGAAGTCTCGTAGCAAATCCAAGGCACGGAACATTGAGTGTTACCATTGTGGCAAGAAGGGCCATATGAAAAAGGATTGCTACAAGCTCAAAAGGATAAGAAAAAGAATGCAAATTGGGGTGCAAATCAAAAGGAAGAGAGTCCAAGGGAGGACAAAGGAAAAGTGAAGATCGAGGAGATCAATGCAGTCACACGTGATAGTGACAATGATGTTCTCTTCATGTCTAGTTTATCTGCAGAGTTGCTTACCACTTCAGATGATGCATATTCCCAGGATTGGATTTTGGATTCTGGTGCTTCATTCCATGTTACTCCCCATAGGGAATGGTTCTCCACTTATGACAGTGGAAAGACAGGTTGTGTGCATCTTGGAAATGACTATGCATGTGACATAGTGGGAGCAGGTGACATAAAGTTTTCTTTTGCAAATGGGTCTACATTTGTTTTGAAACATGTGAGACATGTGCCTAAGCTGACCAAGAGTCTTATTTCAGTGGGTCAGCTAGATGATGCTGGTTTTCACACCACTTTTGGCTTTCAAAGTTGGAAAATTCAAAAGGGCTCTATGCTTTTGGCCAGGGGTGCCAAGTGTGGGACTTTGTATCCCTTACATGTTTCAGGGGTATTTGATCATGTTGTTGCAATAACCGAGCAGCCAAGCACTTCTTTATGGCATTGCAGGTTGGGGCACATGAGCGAGAATGGAATGAAACTCTTATGCCGTTTGGGTTATGCACCGCATTTGAGTTTCTCTGATTTTGAATTTTGTGAGCACTGTCTCTATGGGAAGCAGACTAAATCAGCCCATAAAAGAAGGGGAAAGAAAGAGTTTGAAATGCTTGATTTGGTGCATTCAGACGTATGTGGTCCCATGCCTACACGGTCATTAGGCGGGGCTGAATATTATGTGACATTCATTGATGATGCAACTAGGAAAGTGTGGGCTTATGCTATAGCTCAGAAGAGTGATGTGTTCCAGGTATTTCAGAAATGGCTGGCCTTGGTTGAGAATCAGTCAGGTAGAACGCTTAAATGCCTACAGACTGACAATGGTGGAGAGTATCTCTCTCATGACTTTCAGCATTTCTGTGATACTCGTGGGATTAAGAGGGAGCTTACATCCCCTCGTACTCCAGAGCAAAATCCAGTTGCAGAAAAGATGAACCGTACCATTCAAGAAAGGTTGCAATGCATGCTTTCCAATGCAAGTATTTCTGGTGGTTTTTGGGCTGAGGCAATGAAGACTGCAGTGCATGTGATCAATAGATCACCTAGTAAGAGTTTGGATGGTGGTATTCCTGAAGAGGCATGGAGTGGCAAGAAGCCCTCTTACTCTCATTTGCGTATATTTGGGTGTGAGGCATATGCACATGTGCCAAAAGAGCTTCGAAAGAAGCTAGATCCTAAGTCTAGAAAATGCATCTTTCTAGGTTATGGTGAAAGTGGAGAGATGGGCTATCGTCTCTGGGATCCAGAAGCAAAGAAGATCATACGCAGCCATGATGTGGTCTTCAATGAGAAAAAGATGCATAAGGCACCCATGAGGGATGTGGAAATGAGAAAAATAACTTTCTAGGATGTGAATCCACCTGCCTATGTTGATAGACAGCATACAATCAAGGTATACAATCAAGGGTAGATGATGGATCATCTATTGGTGGAAATGATGAGCCAAATGTGGCTGATATGCAAGTGGGACAGCAAGCTAAAATGCCCTTGAGAAGATCATCTAGAGTGTCTAGACCGCCTGATAGGTTTGTTCCAGCGGTAGACTATGTGATGCTTTTACTGATTGCGGGGAGCCTTCTTGCTATAGAGAGGCTATGATGCGTGAGGATCAACGCAAGTGGGAGTATGCTATGCAATCAGAGATGAGTTCACTTATGAAGAATAAGACTTGGGACTTGGTTTCTTTGCCACATGGAAAGAAAGCATTGCCATGTAAATGGGTCTACAAAATGAAGGTCACAGGTGATGATGTGCCTAGGTACAAGGCCCATTTGGTTGCTAAAGGGTTCAAGCAAGAGAAGGGTGTGGACTTTGATGAGATATTCTCTTCAGTTGTGAAGATGACCACACTTAGATGCATCCTTGGACTAGTGGTAGTAGAGGATATGGAGCTTATGCAAATGGATGTCAAGACAGCTTTCTTGCATGGGGATTTGCATGAGGAAATTTACATGGTGCAGCCGGAAGGCTTTGAAGAAAAGGGCAAAGAGCATTTAGTTTGCAAACTGAAGAAGAGTCTCTATGGTCTTAAGCAAGCACCTAGAGAATGGTATCAGAAGTTTGATGCTTTCATTCGGTCCCAGGGTTTTAGAAGGAGTGAAATTGATCACTGCCTCTACACTAAAAGGGCTAAGGATAATAGCCTGATAATCTTGGCACTATATGTGGATGATATGCTATTGGCTAGCAAGAATACTTATGAGCTAGATGCATTAAAGGCCAAGTTGCATGAGGCCTTTGATATGAAGGATTTGGGATTTGCAGGTCATATTCTTGGTATGCGCATCACGCGTGATCGGAGTAGGAAACTCCTTTGGCTTTCACAAAAAGAGTATGTTACAAAAGTATTGCAGCATTTCAATATGGAGGGGGGGAAGGCAGTGAGTACTCCATTGCCTCCATATGTGAAACTGAGTCATACAGATAGTCCCAAATCAGAAGAGGAGAGGGCCTTGATGGCTAAGGTTCCTTATGCATCAGCAGTTGGGAGTCTTATGTATGCTATGATAGCTACTAGACCAGACATTGCATTTGCAGTGGGAGTTGTTAGCCGGTATATGGCTAATCTAGGAAAGAGGCATTGGGAGGCAGTTAAGTGCATCATGAGGTACATGAAGGGTACCAAGGAGATGTGCATCTGCTTTGGTAAAGGAGACATGCGTGTACTTGGGTACACAGATTCAGACTATGCAGGGCATGTGGATAGTAGGAGATCTACTTCTAGTTATGTGTTCACCTTTGCAGGTGGTGCAGTGTCATGGATGTCTCGCACACAGAAGTGCGTTGCTTTGTCTACCACAGAGGCTGAGTATGTTGCAGCCACAGAGGGTTGCAAGGAGGCTATATGGCTTGATCGGCTAGTGGGAGATTTGGGGATTCATACAGGTGTACCGACATTGCATAGTGATTCCATGAGTGCTATTCAGCTAGCACGGAATCCGGTCTTTCATGCAAAGACCAAACACATTGAGGTCAAGTACCATTTCATCAGGGAGGTACTTGAGGACAAGCGCATAGAGCTTGTCAAGGTTCATACAGATGATAACCCTGTAGATATGCTGACGAAGAGTCTACCTAGTCAGCGGTTTGAGTATTGTCGTGTATTGATGGGCATTGGATAGTATGCTCACTAGTTGTTCTCTCTTAAAGGCACATTGTCCTTTAAGTGGGAGGTTGTGGGGGTTAAAGGTCACTGTGCCTTAACCCCAGTTATGTACAATACTCAAACACATATATAAATGAATGAAAAAGAAGATTAGGGTGGTTCTGCACCCACCAAAACTTGTGTGGCTCTCTGTCTCTCTCTCTCCTTCTTTCGTTCTTGCTTCCATTGAAAGCACTCTCAAAAGCCTTATCTTGCAAGTTGTTTGAGAAATTTAAATCCTTCCTATCTCTTTGTAATGTAGAGGCCATCCAATGATGGAGTCTTGAAGTATATGGGTTATTGGGCTGGTCATCATTCATATACATATGGTGTTACATAGGTCACATATGTTGTATATATGGGTAGATGGATAGGAGGATAGAGGATTCTAGAAGGGATCCTGAGTCCCTATGTGTATATTCCTTATGGACATAGGACAAACCACTCAGGGTTTAGTATATGATGTATCAGGTTCATCTTTTTGGTATGATAGAGCGTACATATTGTATAGCCAACTGTGTGTGTTCTGTAAGAAAATAATACGTCTGTGCTCAACAGATAACAGGATCTCGTACGCAAGAGAGAAAACAAGATAGTATGGAGAATCAAAAATTTGATTACTGTAGAATTGATACAATAGATGGCACTACCTCCCAACCATGCGCTCCTATGAAAGAAGCTTTGATGGCATGCTGGAAACAGTAGAAGACGGAGGATGGATGCTAAGGAATCAGGGTTGCTGTAGCCAGTGATGAAATGGGCTTTACGGGCTTGCCATTATATAGCCACTAGTCGTAGTCGGTTAGGCTCAATTGGGTGACCGACCCAGTCTGCCCAAAACGGTCGACTGGGGGTCGGTCCCGAAATAGGCCACCGACCATATGATAGAACCGGTGCACAAAACAGAGCAACTAACCAATGGTGTCCATTCGGCTCAGAGCCATCCGGGATCATCTGAGGCTCCAAACAGGCCTTGCAACCCGAGAGTGGGCTGCCTCGGGAAATGCTCCATCTACCCTCAGTGCAGTCAGTCAAGGGATGCCTTCCCACACTTGCATGTAGCCTAGTTGGCAGTGTGCCAACTCTATCTGAAGCCGTCCAGCCATCAGGCCACACATGGCCCCCATCTGGTGTCCAAACCAAGACCTACCGGATAATCGAGCTACTCAAATGCCTTCTCCTCATATGGGGGCTTACAAGTAGAGTTAGCTGGTTCTCGCATAGTTACATGAGAGTGGAGCATTGATATCTAACACCCCCCCTCAATCTCCACCTGCAAGTGAACTTACTTTTTCGGCCCAATGCCAAGTCGATGAAGATGCCTCTCCAGCAAGTCTCTTCCAAGAGCCTTCGTGAAGATGTCCGCAGCATTTTCTGTAGTCAGATAGTACACCAAGTCGGCCTCTCCATCCATGATGAGCTCGCGTACAAAGTGATATTGAATTTCAATGTGTTTTGTGCGAGCGTGGAACATCAGGTTCTTTGCAATCGCCATGCAACTTTGATTGTCACATGATAAATGCGTAGGCTTGTTCTGCACTGCACCCATGTCCCCCAAAATCCTCCTCAACCACAATGCCTCGCAAGAAGCAAAGCATGCAGATTTGTACTCAACCTTGGTAGAGGAAAGAGCAATTGTGGGTTGCTTCTTGCTGACCCATGACACAAGTCCAGATCCAAGTGAGAAACAGTACCCTGTGACTGATCTCCTGCTGTCCACGTCTCCTGCCCAATCCGAGTCACAGAATCTGGTCAAGATGTTGCCCTTGGTATAGGTGATGCCATAATCAAGTGTGCCTTTGATGTATTTTAGCACCGGCATCCCTGCCCTCCAATGGTTCTCCCGAGGCTTATTGGAAAACCTGCTTAGTACACCAGTCGCAAAACTGATGTCCGGCCATGTGTTGCATAGGTAAATCAAGCTGCCCACAAGCCTTCTATATTTCACTTCGTCCACCAATGGTGATGAATCCTCGTTTGAGAGCTTCACGTCAACCTTCATAGGGGTACCAACTGTCTTGCACTCAGCCATGCCAAATGCCTTCAGTATCTCTCCAGCATACTTCAACTGTGAAATGAAGATCTGTTTCGGCTCCTGCCAAACTTCAATCCCCAAATAGAAGTGCATTAGTCCGAGGTCTGTCATTTCAAACTCTCTTCCTAGCAAATGCTTCGTCTGTGAGATCTTGTCTTCATGGTTCCCTGTTATGACAAGGTCACCCACATAAAGGACCACGATCATACGCCTGCCTCCTTCTCTGAAGATATACAAATTTGCATCAGATGGGCTCCTCCTGAACCCGTTTTATAGAAAGTAGGCATCAATTCACTGGTACCATGCTCGTGGAGCCTGTTTCAGCCCGTAAAGTGCCTTCTTCAGTTTGTAGACTTTACTTTCTGAACCGGGGATCTCAAAGCCTGGTAATTGTTCCACGTTTACCTCCTCCTTGAGATCTCTATTCAGAAAGGTGGATTTCACATCCATCTGAAGCAAGGGCCAACTTCCCTGGGTAGCTAAAGCCAAAACACTGTGAATTGTGGTTAGTCGAGCTGTGGGAGTAAAAGTATCTTGATAATCAAAACCATGTACCTGTGCAAATCCTTTTGCCACGAGCTGAGCCTTGTATTATCCAACGTGCCATCAGACTTATACTTGGTCTTGTACACCCACTTGGTTTCGATTACCTTGTGTTTTGGTGGTTGATCCACAAGGTCCCAAGTGTTGTTCTTCATTATGGAGCCATACTCTGACTGCACAGCCTCCATCCACCTATCATCGCCCTATGCCTTTGCAAGACACTTGGGTTCATCAGCACGGATCACTTCTATCATCAAAGCATAGTTGACCAACTGTTCCTGTGCCCTTCTTTGCTCCTCTAATCTCTTGGACCGGTGGTGTTCGGATGGTTCCTCCTCAATGGCTGGAGGTTCTCTACCGTCCAAAAGTTGCTTTACCCACTTCAAGAATGGCCGTTGCCGTTGTGGTTCTGCAGGCTCTTCTTCATCTTCGTTGTCTTGAATCCTCCCAAGCACCGTTGGGGGAGTTCAGTCTGCTGTTGGTGGTGGTACTGGATGGATATCCTGGTCCTGGTTGTCTGGGTCCTCCTCCAATTGATGCGGCTATTCTAAGAAGACCACATCGCGACTTACAATTACCTTCTTGGTAACAGGGTTATAGAGATGGTAACCCTTCGCCTCTTCACTATAGCCCAAGAAAATACACTTCCGACTCTTCAGTTCCCATTTGGTCCTAGTAGCATCAGGGACATGCACAAAACAGTCACATCCAAAAACTCTGAAATGTGCAGCTGAAGGTTTCTTACCAGAAAAGGCTTGCAGTGGAGTCGTTCTATTCACAGTCTTCGTGTAGCTACGATTCAGGATGTAAACTGTAGTGTTACATGCTTCAACCCATAAAGTCTTTGGCAAATCTTTCCCTTTCATCATACTCTGGCCCATTTTGCAGATGACGCGCATCTTGCATTCTGCTACTCCATTTTGTTGTGATGTATGTGGCGGGGGTTTCTATCTCTTGCTTCCGTGACTTTTGCAGTAACTTTCGAATTCAGTTGATGTGAACTCTCCACCTCTGTCTGATCTCAATTTGTTCACCTTCCTCCCCGTTTCTTTCTCGACCATTACATGCCATTCCTTGAACCTACTAAAAGCCTTGTCTTTAGTCTTCAGGAAGTATATCCATATCCTTCTATTGTAATCGTCGATCAGCGTCATGAAGTAGTAGAACCACCCAAAGCTTCCGTCTCCATCTTTCCGCAGAGTTCCGTGTGAACGAGCTCTAGAGGAGCCTTTGCCCTTCTGGCCTCTTTAGGAAAGGGCTACCGATGCTACTTGCCCATCATGCAAGCTTCACATACATCGAGCAGATCTGAAATTTCTAGTAGGTCTGCAATCATTCCACTTTTATGCATCTCCTTCAAAGAACTAAGGTTTAGATGACCAAACCTCTCATGCCACAGCTTAGTGTTCTTCACATCTGCTTGAGCATTGAAAGCTGAGAGTTTGTAAATGTTGTTGTGCTATGTACCTTTACCAATGACCTTCCCTTGAAGATCCAGAATCTATGCACCATTCTTATCGAATTGAACTTTGTGGTCCCGATCCGTGATCGTGGAAATGGACAACAAGTTCCTCTTGATATTTGGCACATAAAGAACATTGGACAACTGTTTTACAACTCCATCTGACTTGAGAGCAATCGTACCTTTTCCTTTTGCTGGACATTTTGCATCATTACCGACTGCCACCAGGATGTCATTCCCTACCGGCTGTAGAGAGGTATACCAATCCTTCCGACTGGACATGTGGCACGATGCACCACTATCAATGATCCATGGTTCATCCGTAGGTACATCAACTACCTCCGTGCAAATCTCCTCAATTGCGACGAACAACTGTACTGGTACTGCCTGCGCGTTGTTGCTGGACTCTTTCTTTACTCCGTTCTTCTCATCTGCAATCTTCTTTCGGCACTCATTCTGCTTGTGCCCTGCCTTGTTGCAATAGAAGCATTTGATCTTCTTCTTTCTCTTTTTATCATCAGAAGAAGATGGGTTACCAGAGTCCTTATCCTTACCTTTCTTTGATCCGGTCCAAAAAGCTGAATCTTCTCCAGTCCTCATCTTTTGACGCATCTCTTCCTCCAAAAGCATCGCGCTGAAATCCTCAAAGTTGAGGTGCGGATTTTTGTTCTGCATATTCAGCGCCATAACAAGACCATTGTACTTTGGTGGGAGAACCCGTATGCACCTTCGTGCTAGATTCTCACTGGTGATGGTGATGCCAATTGCAGTCATCTGATTGCGCAGATTCTTCACCCTGGTGATGAACTTCTCTGTCGCTTCAGACTCAGACAACTTCTCGTTCGCGAGTTGAGTCTCTAGATTTTGAATCCGTGTCTGATTCGTGGTCTCATACTGATTTTTCAAGACCGTCAATGCCTCCTCCGCTGTGGTGACATGTTGAATTAACGCCATGATAGAATCACTTACACTGCAGACAATAGAACACAATGCATCTGCATTTCTTCTTGTCCACACGAGAATCTTATTTGCAGTTGGTACTATCTGTTGTCCTGCATTGGCTGGATCCAGTCTCGTAACCGACCTCATGTCCACCCCAGTAGCAGTGTCCCAAAGCTCGTATGCACTTAGGATGGTCTTCATCTTGAATTCCAGAGTGGATAGTTAGAGCCATCCAACTTTTCGCTTTCGCCGAATGGTGGGATTCGCAGTCTTGCGGGCTGGGCCATCTCTCACAATCTACTCGCAAATAGAAACACACTACCAAATCTTCTTGCTAGAGTCCAGGTTCTGATACCATGTAAGAAAATAATACAACTTCTTTGCTCAACAGATAACAGGATCTCGTATGCAAGAGAGAAAACAAGATAGTATGGAGAATCCAAAATTTGATTACTGTGGAACTGATACAATAGATGGCGCTGCCTCCCAACTGTGCGCTCCTATGAAAGAAGAAAGAAGCTTCGATGGCGAGCTAGAAACAGTAGAAGACGGAGGCTGGATGCTAAGGAATCAGGGTTGCTGTAGCTAGTGATGAAATGGGCTTTACGAGCTTGCTCTTATATAGCCACCAGTCGTAGTCGGTTAGGCTCAATTGGGTGACTGACCCAGTCTGCCCAAAACAGTCGACTGGGGGTTGGTCCCGAAATAGGCCACCGACCATACGATAGAACTGGTGCGCAAAATAGAGCAACTAACCTACGGTCTCCCTTCGGCCCAGAGCCATCCAGGATCATCTGAGGCTCTAAACGGGGGCCCCACAACCTGAGAGTGGACTACCGCGGGAAATGCTCCGTCTACCCTCAGTGTGGTCAGTCAAGGGATGCCTTCCTACACTTGCATGTAGCCTAGTTGGCGGTGTGCCAACTCTATCTGAAGCCGTCCAGCCATCAAGCCACACATGGCCCCCATCTAGTGTCCAAACTAGGACCTATCGGATAACCGAGCTACTCAAATGCCTTTTCCTCATATGGGGGCTTACAAGTAGAGTTAGCTGGTTCCCGCATAGTTACACGAGAGTGGAGCATTGATATCTAACATGTTCTTTGTCATCCTCTTTATTGCGTGCATTGAGTGTTGGACCATGTGTCCTCTTTCACATGGCCATGCAAGCCATATAATGACTAATGGGGAAGAGGAGGCCCTCATATCCCTAGATCCATTTTGGGAGATTGGGCTCTCCTGAAGGTGGCTAGGTAGTGGGATTGGGACCCACACGTGACATACTAACATATGGCCCAATGTAAAGGCACCACACTCTAAGACGTTGTCCATAGAAAGTCTAAATACCTACTTGCTAGTGCCATAGATATCAGGATTACTCCATCCATTGGATTGGGTAGGGAGGTTAGACTTGAGGTTTGAAATGTCCATGCAAATCTATGTCTAAGATTGGATTTACAGTTAGGGGCCATCTCCTACTAAAAGGGAATGCGATGTGGATTTTAAAGGTATCTTGGGGAGATGCAAATGTAATAGCAAGAGTAACATTGCACATGATTGAAGTAAGGAATATTTATAACCACATCCATTTCCATCTTGAAGTTTGTTGCAACAAGGGCTAGAAGTGCACTCTAGAGCAATGAAGATGAGATCGTTGTGTGTGTAGAGTAGTGGGGCAAAGCTCCACTTGTAATATCTTTAGCCTGAAAGGTGGTATGAGAAATCTTAAAGGATGAGGATTGCCAAACCCCCCTTTGAAAAAGATCCAATCATACTTAGAAAATAAATATCTAACATATGTGGTAGGGATAGCCCCATCCTACTATGAGGACCAATGTACAAACAAGCCATATGCCCAATATAATTACAAACAAAGCCACATAAGAGAGGAGGCATAGAGCTAAATGGGCAGTGGGTGCTCAAAATAAAACCTTGATGGAAGTAGTTTATATGCACACTAAGCTCTCTTCTACTCCTTAGAGGCAATGCCAACCAGTGGAGGCTTCTTGGTCTATTTTCGCCATGACACGAATAGCAACATATGGCTTGGCTCTATTAAGTGATGGCGATACAAAGATATAGAGGCCATCACCTTGAAGCACCAAGCATGTCAAGGAAGTTTTCGAATGAGTGATACGGTTCAGACATCATAGTCACCAAGGTGGGCTGATTTGGCAACAAATTAGTTTGATCCTGGTGGAAGCACTCATCACCGAGTAGAAGTCACTTCTAAGGCTTGGTGCACATGCACAAAAAAATGCCCAGTTTTTCTAGAATGTCATTTGGTTCGCACGCTAAAATATTGAAGGAGCGTCAAGCATTTAATCGAGGAGTGCAATACATCTTTGAATATTTGTGCAGGGAGAGTTGGGCACCTTGGATTGGCTTGCCCATCAAGACCTGACGAGCATTGAAGGAAGTTCAGCTCAACATTAGTGCCACATGCCAGATTTTACATCCTCCAAAAATGGAGGTGCCAATCTGGACACCAAAGGCGTTTCAATTTCGCCTTGAAAATAGTGCCAACCTCTAAAATGCTCAACCATCGAGTGCACGGGTTTGACTGAGGGTAACCCATGCTTAAGGGAAGGACACGAGTACACTATGTACAATCTATGACTTTTTTTTTGGTACACAAGTACACTACGTTCAAAGATATGACTTTTTGACCCTCTCTGAGTTGGAGTTTTCGTGCTTCGATCGGCTTGCAAGGTAATTCTCTCGTTCCAATTCTGTCCTCCCCTCCAAAGATTTCGAATTATTTGTATTGTTTCATCCCTTAGATCCCATTGTGCTTGTTTCTATCTTCCTTGGATTATTCTTCTTGCTCCTCAAGAAAAGAAATCACGCTTGCCTTTGCAGTTGATTTGGGCAGTTGCGTTCCGTTGCTACTTCGACAGTTAGTTGGTTTAGATGAATCTTTTAGCACGTTGACGTGATGGGATTCACGGGAGGAGCCCCCCTTACAAGTGCCATCTATGTTTGCAATCTTCCGCCGGGAACAGATGAGATCCTTTTGGCTGAGCATTTTGGCACCATTGGTGTACTAAAGGTGCGTTAGGTTTTGTAAACCTTACCTCGTCTAGCTTTGCAATGCGGGAGGGAGGGCTTTTTGTTTGACCATAGAGAAGCTTGGACTTTGTAAAAGCAGAACTTTTGTGCGAAGAGGACTCGGAAATCTGAGTTTGAACGAATGATGCGATGCGCTGTGAATCCCTCTGCGATTACTGAATTTGAATTCTTTTGTCATCGTTCTTTACAGAATCTCTCTAAAGTGGGTTTTTAAATACATATTGAGCTGAGCCGATGCTGTGACATGTTGAGTCCTTCACGCTTCTAGCATTACATCAGCTCATAGCGTTTACCGCTGCTGGTCCTTCTTGCCTACAGAAAGATAAGAGAACTGGGCGTCCAAAGATTTGGATCTACCGCGACAAAGTCACAAGTGAACCCAAGGGTGATGCAACCGTCACTTATGAGGATCCATGCGCAGCTGCTGCTGCAGTTGAATGGTTCAATAACAACGACTTTCATGGAAGCAAGATTAATGTTTTTATTGCGGAGACCAAAAGTAAGGAAGCAGTGGAGCCTGCAATTGCCAATATGGTTCCTGGGCAAATGGGCTGTGGTGCTGATCCCGAATTAGCAGATGATCTTAGTTTGGGAGCTCTCGGAGGAGGTGAAAACATAGATGGCAGCTGGGGTGGACCGGGAGGTGGTAGTGGAAGGGGCCGGGGAGAGCCAGGCGGGAAGGCTTGGCAACAGGAAGGAGACTGGTTGTGTCCAAATCCAAGGTCTGTGATGACTTTGGTGAGCAGCTCATTCAGGAACCCTTCATGGATAGTTTTGATACATCTGCTGTGTATTTTATTGCCTTCACTGCTGCAGGAATTGTCCTAGGCCATAGTGTGGATTATAATTTAGAAGTTGATGGTTGTGACAGTTTTTCAGAAGCAGGAATTTCTGCCGTGAATGGATGATGTGATACTTTTTGTTGAAGGTACAGTTCCTTGTTTTAATAATGTGCCTGGCAGCTGTTCCAACGTCAATTTTGCCTTTCGTGGAGTTTGCAATCGATGTGGCTCTGCTCGTCCTGCTGGCGCAAATGCTGGTGGGGGAGGAATGGGCGGAGGTCAAGGAAGAGGCCAAAGGGGTGGGGGTGAAGGAGGTGAGCGTGGAAGAGGACCTGGTGGTCCTCCTGGACTTTTTGGGCCTAACGACTGGACTTGTCCTATGTAAGTGCTGATGAAAAGTGACTTCTAATGGATTATGCATCCAGAATGCCTTTAAATATCCTTCTGTGACTTGATTTTCCTTTTGTTTATCTGCTGCTACCTGTCTTCATCTGGTTTGTCTCCACCCTCGGTTTTTGGTGGAGCATCATTCCTTCAGAGAAGGGCGATTTTGTTGTTTCTTGGGTACATTATATTGACTTCATTTTTTCAAAGCAATATGCGACACTGCATTTCTTTCTGCATTGCTTACTTATCATTGATTGCTCCAAAGCTTCATTTCGAGTCAAATTATAACTTGTAATATTTACACGTGTTGTGGCAGGTGTGCAAACATAAATTGGGCTAAGCGAAATAAGTGTAATATATGCAACACCACAAAACCTGGGCACAATGAAGGGGGAGTCAGGTAAATGTGCAAATGTCCAAGTTGAACTTTTAGCTACTCCAGCTAGTTTTATAAGGACATGCTCATGATAAACAAGGTGGGAATGGAGCTGATAGAAAGCAAGGCATTAGGCAGAGTATGGACTCTCCTTTCTGCTACTGTTTTAGTTATTTGTGGAAGCATGTGCTATTATGAGCTTGGAAGTTAACAGTGGCAGATGATTGTTTACAGAAAGAGTAATGTTCATTTGCTTGCTTATATCTATCTCACATAGTTGAATGTGCACGCATGGATGCAGATGCAGAGGTGTCTAAAGTCATGGATTTTTCATATACTAGCAGCATATGTTTGTGTACACATGCACACGCACACATGTTCGCTTTTGGCCTCTTCATTTCAAACATGCTCAAGTACTAGTAATCATAGATGCCCCACACGTAGCCTAGTTCTTATTGTAAATTTTGCCTTTGAATTTTCACGACTTGGCTGTCCTGAAAGGGGCTCTTATTTCAATAATGCTTCGTATGCATAAGACCTACTCGCTAATTCTTATGTGTGCACGCTCTGGGCTACTCACAGCAGAAGATTTACTGTAAATAACTGCGAATGGTTGAAAGATGTGAATGAGAGACATACTCGTCACCATCTTCAGGTGCAAATGCCAGAGAATGCAACCCTAATGCTAATCTGCAGCTTATTATAGAATTTGCCTAATGCCAACCTAATACTTCTGCTTATTATAAAATTGGCCTTCGAACTACTTGCTAATTCTTATGTGTGCACGCTCTGGGGTACTCACAGCGGAAGATTTGCATAAACTGAATGGAAATGCGGGAGAATGGTTGAGAGGACATGAATGAGAGAGGGACACACTCGTCACCATTGTGAGGTGCAAATGCCAGAGAATGCAACCCTGGTGCTAATCCACAGTGAAGGGTGGAAGTGCAAAGGACCTTCAACGCTCTTCAAACTTTCACCAAACAAGCCATAATCTACAGCAGAAAGCCAGCAAAGAAACGTCTGTGTATCAGCCATAAAAAATGGACTGCAATTGTAAGTTGTGCTCCAAAAATCAAGTGAAGTCAAGGCTGGAATACTACTGAAGATCTCCTCCTGCTCACTCTCTCTTTATATATCTCTAGATATAGGGTTTTTAGTTTAGTTAATATAGTCCGCTTGAATGTTGGGAGGCCATGTTGGTGCATATGTAGTAATCCATCGAAATATATATTTTCCACCAGCTTGGACCTGTAAAATGTTGAAGGGTGCTCAATGTGTCATCATCTTGGAAATAATATGCTGCTATTGCATCCCCTTCTTGAGGTGTCATCATCTTGGAAATAATATGCTGCTATTGCATCCCCTTCTTGAGGCCCACAGACATAGAGATCAGCTCATACGAGCACAGAGGAGAGCATAGGAGGGACTGCTACAGTCCAGCCAGAGCATGATCACAGATTTTTTCTCTAGTGACCTGAGCCAAGCACAGCAGGGGACTAGACGTAACACAGAGCCAGAGTGCACGACTCGATAGACCTGACCCTGGGTGGAGACTCACATGAGGACTGCAGACATATCTTCTCTTCTCGACATGGGGAGACAGACCATTGGAGTGACAATAGCACTTGTAAGACAGCGAACTACCTCACTAAGACTACAGATGAGGGATGGACCTGGATTGGCGGAGCATTAGCAGCAATCCATTACTGATTTTGTTCCTCGACGCGAGCCCTCACCAGAGCCAGAGCCACTGTTGGGACTTGGTCGAGATCCTCTTGTCTCTCCTTAGTTTCCGGTGGACTTGGACGGCATACATGGGTCCAGTCACTCGATTTTCCCCTCTTTGGGTTTTCCCTCTCTCGCGGCGACAGCACACTGTCTTTATGTTTTTCTCATCAGACATCAGCCGTAGGTATGGTGCCCGTTTAGTGGCCCCACCCTTAGCTTTCATTGTATCTGTTTTTTTCTCACCCCCTTTGGTCTTTTGTAGATGTTAATAAACTCTGTGTGTGTGTGTGTGCATTTTTTGTACTACCATTTTGCATTTTTAGCATTCTGCATTAGTGTGGATGCTCATTTTAGTAGCTCCACCCTCACAGCTTGTTTGTACCAGGATTTTCAGTCTCATAGACCCATCGGTCTTCTGAAGACTTTAATAAACTTTCTTTTCTTTCTCTCTTTCTTCCCTCCTGTTTGCTTGTTGAGCTCTCTTTACAAGAGATATCAGAGCTAGGGGAAGGGTAAGTGGCCATGCCCTCCATTTGAGTGACTACTCCGCTTTTGACCAAGATTAGTAGAGGTCCACGACTTTAGCAAAGAGGCTTGTGGTTTTTACTAAATTCAGTTTAGCTCGGTTCCATTTAGTTTAGTTCTGTTCAATTCAATCCAGTTCTGGCCTAAGTTCAATTTACAAATGCTTCACTTCCTTTAGTATAGAAATATTACAATGTCAATTATAATTGGAGCATGAGCTCCAGATGTGACGCTACCAAAGCAGATTTTGGTTGTGGGAAGTGCTGCCACGTGTAAGTTACCAACCATATAGAGAAAAGAACTTTCTAATAATGCTTAAAAACCAACTGTGCAAATCATTAATCACTCTTCAGAGTTCTTTGTATAGCCAATTGCGCTCATTCACACCTTATACCGTGTCACTATTTCTTTTTCCCATCCTCTTCTATAGATTACTCAAGTTAATCAATCATTGATATTACAGGCACAACTCTGGTGAGTATCAAAGTGTGCTTTCCTTACATTGATTTGCTTGATTAGCCTTGGGAAAAAAGCCTTAGGTCAGTTAAGGTTTCCTTGTGTGCGTGGTTATGTGTATGTGGAGGTCATCGCTACATCATGGTGGATGTCACCAGGTTGTAAATACTCCAAGTCAAAGTTCTAGTTGACCATTTATTTGATCATAGTTAAAGAGTTCTTTATTTATTTAATTATGTTCAAAAAGTTGTCTTTTACTGGTCAAAGTATTGACTCCGATCAAAGATACCTTCCACAGAGTATTATTTGCATGCAAAGCGCTAACCATTAATGGGTGCCATGGTTGTGCGCTTTAGTTACAGGTACCAAGAGGGTTTGAAGACCCAAGTAATATGGAGCTTAGCAAGCATCTAGGAGATCACCCGCGTGACCAAGTGCTTCAAAGACTCTAGAGTTGCCCTTAGGTGGCATGTAATTAGAAAATTAGTTTAGGAATAAGACAAGTGGCAATTTGCCAGAAAGGATGAGCTGTGAGTTTGTAAAAATGGTTTCATCGTTGAAGGTTTCATAGAGAGAGAGACAGATTGAAAGCTGAGCGTAGCAAAAGATTCTTCAGTGGGTTATATCTTTGCGCTGAAGTTTTGATAGGGCAGAAGGTTTCAGTTGACACAAGGCAAACTATTGCAAATAGGCCTGGGAAGCTCCTAAGAGATAGTGCCAACAAAGAAGATGCTATTCGTGAAACGTGGACCACAAGCCGGTGGTAGCGATAGATGTTGAAGAGTAGGAGCCAATTAAGAGGAGGCATGGAATGAGATCATTTAAAGACCAAGAACCAGTAGATACATTTCAGTTTTTCAATTCTTTTAAAGCTGAAAATTGGATTTGAGGAAAAAGTACTGTACTATGGGGTGAACACATTGAAGCAAATGCTGAAGGAAATGGCTTTCAAATGGAGGAGTTACGGCCCATTCAAAATTCAGCTTGAAGGAAGCTTGGCACAACAAGAAAACATTGAGGGAGCTAGAAAGCAAGGAAGAACCAGAAGGAAGCAAGTCTCTCACAAGGAAGCAATTTCATTCCTTGTGAGAGACTGCCTCCCCAAACCTCGACTCCCTATAAAATCAATGGTGCATGAAAGAGGTGTTTCTGGAGCTTAGCTCTTGAGGTTTTGCCAGTACTTATTCACTAATTCATTATGCTGTTGAAGACTTAATCTCTCTCTTTTTGCATGCTATCAGGCTAGGCAACATGAGTGTGCCTGCTCTTTTTCTTTCTATGCTATCCCAATTTTGTCTGATTGAATTGAAGACAGAGAGCTTCATGCAGTATATTTTCCTTTTCATGTGCTTGGATATTGTGCTATGTTGGCTGCTTTGCTATACGACAGCCAATGCTATATCAAAATGCAATACTTCAACATTGTGTTTACTCGTTAAAAATGGATGTAAGCTCTAACTTTGGAGTGTGAAATTCCCAGAGAAGGACGAGCTGGTGGATACAAAGAATTTGATGAAGCAGAGATTGAAGAAACTAAGCGGAGGCGTCGAGAAACTGAAGAGGTACATATATGACTCTGAAGTATGTGCTAAATTCCTATGCAGAACTGTTTGTAGGGATGCTGTTGATTGCATTTTCCCCCTAAGTGAGTTGCTGTTTTCCTGGTAATTTTGTCAGGATGATGGGGAGGTGTATGATGAGTTTGGAAATTTAAAGAAGAAATTTCGCATCAAAGTGAAGCAAGGAGAACAGAGCTCAAGTCTGCAAATTGCTCAGGGTACTGGAAAAGCTGGTTGGGATAAAGAAGAGCTCGGTGTGGTAGAACGTGACAAGGCGAGGGACAAGGGGAAGGACCGAAACAAAGAGTCTGATTGGGAGAGAAGAAGAGACGGAGATGGTCACAATGAATACAATGGTCATGATAAGGATGGTAGCTATGATAGGGCAAGGGGGAGAGATGGTGACCGTCATGTTCATGATAGAGAGAGGTTCTCTGACCATGATCGTGAGAACTATTGGGAAATAGAGAAAAGTAAAGAAAGGGATCAGGAACGGGAAAGAGATAAAGGGAGGGGAAAGGATAGAGATCATGGGGATAGAGACCGAGATAGAGACGGGAGATGGCCCAGAGAGAGAGAGCGTGGTAGAGACAGATTTCTGGACTAATTAATCTTTGAAAGTTGATTTTTGATTATGTCTGAACCAGATGGAATGGATAGTCTTTCACTTCAAAGTTACTTGAGATATGTTTTTTCTGGAGGACTGCTATATTGTGTCACCTACGTACGTGATGAGATCTTATGGCCTTCTAGTTCGTGTGCAGGTGGAAAGACGGGACGGCTACTGTCCCTGTACAAAACCTTCAGATCCCGGTCCTGTGGTTTGACCTCCTTAATGCAAAAAATTCATGAAAAATGCTGAGTTGGCCTAACTAGGCACGCAATCATTGTGGACTTTTGGGCAGTCATTTGATGGTTAACAACTATGTTTTAGTAGGACATGATTCGGCTTGAGAAGCAATGCATCTGCGCTGTGCGAGAGAAATCTTGAGTGTCAGGTGGCTTATGGCATATTTGTTACGCATTTCTGATTGTTTCGAACTCACTGGGCCACATGGGCAGCACCTCACAGCCAAGAGAGAAGAAATGGGGCTGCCACATAGGCAGCACATGAGCTGCCATGGTAGCCTTGATCAAGCAGCCATGAGTCGGTGAAGACCTCTCAATTGAAGTAGTTCTTCTAAGGAGTCCATTTCAGATTCTGTCAACGCTTATGACCTGCACGTCATTTTGATGATGCGAAGGTCCTCAAGAACGGACAGTTGCTTAGAAGCTGGATAAAGTGGGGAATGGCACAATGGCTGGAGGCCAGGATTGCAGAAATTTGCCCATAAGGGAAGTAACACACCACATTGTGAAGAGGGCAATAAGCCATTGGCTGTCTTACTTGATCCATTTTTCTTTCGACCCTTTGTATACTACTAAGCTTGATCATCGAGTAGCTAGATTTGGAAACTCATCAGAGCATAAGTGAATCGTAGAGCTTGTTGATCCTATGACTTCGCTCTGCTTCTTTCTTACTAAACCTCTTGTATATTCATCAATACAATTTACTAGAGTCTAGGCTAGATCATGCACACTGAAACCAACGCATTTTAAAAATTCACATGGTAAATCAACTATTGATCGCAAAGGGGATGCTCAGATATGCGCATCAAGCAAGGCTTACTGTGATGTCATGAGGTTTGTGGTGTGAACCTATCCTTGGGGCACATTTCTTTTCTCATTAGGGTTACTATAGGATTAGGCTGCCAATGAAAAGGACATATATCGTCATTTTGGTCTTTCACAAAAGCAATTTACACTCTTGAAATAAAGAGTGTCTTTTTGCATGTTCCCAACATTTGGCATTGGAGCAGAAGATCCTGACCTTCTTGCTTCAGTGTCTATGCTCCTTTGCTTGAATTTCCATGGTTGCCATCACTTCATTGGGAGAAGAATACTCAACTTGCAAGATTGGACTTATTTTATTAGGTAATCTTTGACCTTTGCTCATTTGGCACAGTGTAGGCATTTCTAAGTGGTTTCTAGCCTCCTCCAAGATTGTTTTGCTTCTCTATGTAGACCCACTTGTTCTGTAACAAATCGGGAGGTATACACCTAATGTTTTTGGCTTGGCCGTTGCTTCTGGAGATGTTTTCTTGCTAGTTTGGCCACTTTCAAAGGAGGAGACTCTATTTTTGACCTAATCTCTAATTTTTGTCTGGTTGTCACTATTTTGAAGCTTCATTTGCTATCCAAAAACTCATGCCATAGGTTGACTAGCAAGTTGGCTCAAACCAACTTGGTTGGCTAGTCCTTGGCGCTCAAAACAAGGCCCTTTGGCCTATTTCAGGGGGAGGTGAGGCTGCCTATAAAAGGCCCTTCATTCGTGCTCCTCCCCACATCTTAGGCCATCCTTTGGAGGTCCCTTTGGGGCTCCTATCCTAGGCTATGAGCTAGATCTATTTGAACCCTAAGACGAGACCACTAGCCTACTATTCTCTAGTGAATAAGAACTTTCACTCCTCGTTTTAAATGTTTTGAGAGCAAATAAAGTCGTTGATGCGGTTACCTAGTTTCCTTTAGTATCAGGCTTCTTCTTCCAGCTATGGAGATCAAGAGGTCCTGTTTTGCTTTTGTTTGGGAGCTACTTATGATGTCACCTCTCTTCCAAGTAGAGACTTAGCTTATTTTTTAGGTACAAGCAAAGCTTGTGGAGGTTGCCATCATGACCTAGTTCTAGTTGCAAGAAGAGCTTCTAGATTTTTCCTAGCTTCTTGCTTTGGATTTGTATTAATTTTTCCTTCGGATCCTTTCAAATCTTGCCTCAACATTTTCCTAGATTTTGCTTTCTATTTGCTCAGACTTTGCTTCAAAATTTGCTTCAAGATTTGATAACAATGTTGCGTATAAAGTGACAATGCTACATAAAAACGTCAACTAGAATGAATATTTTCAAAAGATTCCCAAAATTTTATAAAAGCACAAGCTATTTATAGATTGACCCTTTGTTTGAGCCACCACTTCAAGAGCGGCATTGCTACTGATTGGCGGTGTCAAGATGACCAAAAGAAGCAGAAGGTCATTGATGAATTAAAACAAAAATACCCTAACCTGCTAAATTGGAAGTTCAATGAGAATTACATGTGAGAGTGCATGGGTTTGGTCTTGAAGCATTAGAGATCAACCTTGCATACTTCCATCGCAAAGGGGATGGCTAAACCCAGCTGGGCAAACAAAGCTGATTGAAAGTTCTTCAAGAAGTAGAATAGGGACCATCCTTAAATGTTTGAGGGTCAGAGGAGGGCTGCGAGGAGACGATTGGACGCCGTAGGTACTTCGCACTTTGGTGCAGGCAGACTGTTGGCATTCGAGCCAGCCGTGGTAAGTCTACTTCTTCTCATTTAATGTATTGTTCTATTTGTTTTACTACATATTACATGCACTTTATCTAACTCTCGTAAATTGGATCCACAACAAGCTGCGATGGCTCATCTTCCTACAGATGCTTGCACAGCAAGCCTTCAAAAAAATTATTGAGAAGAGTTTTTGTATATGCATGAATTTTTTTGACATGTTCTGAAATTCTAAAGTTTGCAAACTGTGTCAAAATCCCCACTTTATTTTGGGGTAAACAAGATAGTACATCCAATTTCTTAGAAAACATGAAGCTTTGTTCTACATCATTATTAAACATTTTCTTTCACAATTTTCCATCCTCATCAAAGGAACAAACACCCTCGATGTCCTCACTCCTAGTGTAGACATGGTTTCTTGGGCAATGCTAGACTTACAAATTACTTTCAACTTGCTCTATAGCACATGGATGCAAAAGGTTATACAAGGAAGACATCAATCTTCTACTTTCTTATGTAGTTTGAAACTACAATATCTAGTTCACTAGATACAATGGATGCAAAAGGTTATACAATGAAGACATCAATCTTCTAGTTTCTTGTGTAGTTTGAAACTATAATATCTAGTTCACTAGTCATTTGGAACTTCTTATTCTAATATGTATTTCTTTCAAACAAAATCATGGCACCTCCAAGTCCTCATTTAGAAAGGGTTAACAAATTGCTATCCTAAAGGGATGAGAGTTGGAATAACCCCAAATTTAATGATGTTGAAGTTCTTGCCACTACATCACAGATTGGACGTCACGTTATTTTAATAAAAGAAGGATTTTTAAAAAGGAGGTCTCCTTATCGAGCATGAAACAATCTAGGGTGGACTCTATCAAAGCTATGGTGGACTCTATCGAAGCTATGTGCTTGCTACAGAAGCACTTTCCTTAAGCATTGTGATGATCCAAGTGCACTTGCTTGTGTATGTAGTGGATGAGGTAGCCATTGTGGGAATTTTCCATAGTCATTGGATGCTTTTCCTAGAAAGGTTTATGAAAAAACTTGAAGGTATTTGTGTGGCAAAAGCAAAGGCCTTAGTGTAGCATGGTAGCGGGTTGGGTTAGTGTGCAAGAGTCCTTGGTATATATCACATAGTTTCTTCTAGGCATGGACCCTGGTATGCCTTTTCTTTGGCACTTTAAAGATGATGATCATGTGGTGGATGAGATTGCCCAAGGGAAAGGGGTCACAAAAAGATGCCAGAATCTTTGAGAGAGGTCATTATGTTTTGTTTTCTCAATAACAATGACATGGAAAGGTGGATTGAGAGATATGAAGAGGGCAAAGTAGAGTGAGTAGATGCAAGGAGAAAATCCTCATGGAGACATAGGACACAAGAAGCTCTTTATTAAGATGAGAACAATGGGATACAATAAGTGAGCATGAGTGGGAGTTTGTAAGGGGAAGTAATTTGCATGTAATGTTCTTACTTATTAATGTGGCTTATACTTGTAATAATTGTGTTATGGACCATGAGAATCATCACTATGATGTGCAGTTTAATTTCAATGCTTTTTTTATTTTAGTACTAACAAGAAGTATATTGTGTTCTAGTCATACTGGTGGCACTTTCATGTGGAGCGGCATTGGGTTGAAGAAAACCACATTTGACTGTGGGATCATGGTTGCTAAAATTCATATAGCGAGTCCTTAGATGTCAGTCTTCTTACCTCATAGTTAGAGTTTTGTGTAGCCATATAAAATAGCTTAGAAGTTGGATTTACACAATTTAGTAGTTTCATTTTTTATGTAAAATGGTTTAGGGTTATCTAGAATGGTCCCAATGCTATAGTCAAGAAAGGTGGGAGTCGATTTTTTTCCATACACTCTACCAAAATCTAGATAATTGAAAGTGATACTTTTGTTCTTCTTGGAGAATGTAAGCATGTACTTAAAAAAGAATTAATATGATCATGACCTCAATTGGAAGAAATTCTTTTACGTTTATAATAATTCTATTTTCATTTATAATAATTCTTTTACGTTTATAATAAGTCTATTTTCATGTTGAAACATAGGTGATCTTTCATCTAGATCATTTGATCCAAGATGGTGGTGACATGGTTTAAGTTACTACCTGAAGCAAATTGTCTTTTGAAGATAGAGATGTGGATATGGAGCTGCAAGTGTTTCACATTGATCCATGTATCATTAGAGAAGAAGTCTTAGAAGACAATCAATGATCTTCTAAGGGATCCATGGATAGTACATCTTCTATTGCCAAAACTTGAAAAGTTTATTGCCTTCGGATTTCTTTTCTTTGCTCACGATGTAGCCTTGGTCTTATAACAATTTAGCTTCTTGCACAACTTCTCTCTCTTCTCTGACAAAATTTCCACATCATCATGTGTCATAGGCTATTCACACGTCTTATCTGAAGTATCCAAATCCTGTCTTGTAAATGTTGATTTTCTACTTGTTGTAAATTGCGATTAACTAGTAGTGAGAGTACCTCTTCAAATACTTGTAGTTGAAGGTCCAAGAACTTAGAATATGCTACTCCATGCAAAATCAGCTGAGAATCATACAAGTAGTCTTAACATGAAATAATAGAATGGATCTAAAGCATGTAACAAAGAGACACAAGAAGTAAATGAAGAAAAACTTTTATTCATGACCGACAATCATCATGATGTCCTCAGCTCTAATGAGTTTATCAAAGTTTACATCAAGAATTCACACACCAGACTATCTTCCTACACACACTCTAGCATTGAGCCATCGATGATATAGGATACGATCAAAGGTAGACGTCACCATGCTCATCATGGTCTGTCCATCATGGTGAATTCATAACATGACCAGCTGATCAAAATCACACCATGATGGGGAGATGAGGTCACACTGCCAGCCAACAACCCTTAAGTTTCTCCATGCGGCCCGCCATGCATGTGCCAATTAGTA